>NC_135236.1:539688795-539991826 GCF_051348905.1 Ranitomeya variabilis
GCAGCACCTCTGGCTGAACGGCCGGTTCAGTCCTTCCGACACTCACTGTCTGACTGCCCTCTTCTCTATCCTCCGGACAGACTCACTGTCCCTCCAGACCAGGATGCATATATAGGGAAGTTCCCCTTATTCCAGGTTTAGAGCTCCCCCTTCTGGCCTGGAGTGTGAACATGTTGCATGTTTGTGTTTACCTGACAGAAGAGATCTTCCTTCGCTTCCAAGCATGACATCACTCTCCCCGTGAGGAAAGCAATGCCACTGTGACAACCTGGACCCTGGGGTGTCACAGAACCATATGAAGTACAAATCTTAATGAACAGACAATCTGATTACAATATGCAGAATATCCTCTTTTTTATTGTGGTTAGTGAGATCGATTACAATGAAGAATCTTCTAACGTTCTATTTTATAGGTGCATACAGGTTTGTGGTATTTTCTGTCTGCCTTCCATCCACAGATCACTATAACCATATTGAGAGAATGATGTCTATTTTTATGAATGACAAAGGTGACAACATCCATCATCCAGATGAAATAGGGTACACCAGGGATGTATCAACATTTGGCCTGGCATCATACATACAAGTATACAGCTCTGGCAGAAATTAAGAGACCACTGCAAAATGTTCAGTTTGTCTGATTTTTCTCTTTATAGGTATATTTTTGAGAAAAATGTAAATAGTTTTTTTATTCTACAAACTTCTGAAAACATGTCTGCAAATTTCCAAGCAATACATTTTGTATTTTTTCTAAAAAAAAAAATGGTCAAATTTTAAAAAAACCTGTGCTTTCAGACCTCAAATAACGCAAAGAAAACAAAATCATAATCATTGTGACATGCGATATGCCGACACTGAACAATTGCACTCTGCACATATTGCAGCGACTGTGGCAGGAGCGACAATCCCTGGTGCTTTGTCATTTTTGCTTAAACTGGGAAAATGTTGTACAGACATGGTGCAGATCACGTTTGCAGAATGGGCACAGATAAAGGACCTCTGCTCCTTTCTGCAAAGTTTTAAAATGGCTACTAAGATGGTTAGTGTTAAGCCTTCATCAGCATCACTATCCCGGTCATCTGCATACTTGAGCACACTTTTAATAGTCGGTGGGAGAAGGTGGTGGTCCCACAGGAAGAGGAGGAAGCAGAGGAGGATTTGGAAGGGATAACAATATATCAAAGTTC
Organism: Ranitomeya variabilis; assembly: GCF_051348905.1. Lineage (NCBI taxonomy): Eukaryota > Metazoa > Chordata > Amphibia > Anura > Dendrobatidae > Ranitomeya > Ranitomeya variabilis. The sequence goes on from NC_135236.1 coordinate 539,689,983, forward strand.
CGTACTGTCATCACACAGTCGGGTGCCATGGAAGGGTGGATTACAGTGATCGAGGGAGCTTATAGTACCAGACAAATTGTTAGTGAAGGTCTAGGGGCCCAGGAACAAATGGAGGAGGATGAGGAGGAATAGTTGATGGGGCGCAACAGTCAGCAGACAAAGAGGAAAAGGATCCCCTCTCTGTTGTCCATGGTTGGCGGGAGGACATGGAAGAAGCAAGCTTGAGTGGTAACCAGCCACTAATACACCATGGACTTAGACCTCATGTAAGCGCCCGACACATGAAAGTCTTTTTGCTGTGTAACACACAAGTACTTGGATGAAGTGACACAAACGCGCAGAGTAGGGGTTAACTATAGTTTAATTGTACAACAGGTGTCATGAATATACACAGCTCTGCTACACCCATTAGGTCTGTGTAAATCACACACACATTTAGGGCTGCTATATGTTCCTGCCTTTGTAAGTGACATGCCAGCCCAGACACACGCAACAGATTTGACCCCACTCTCTTTCCCCCAGCTTTTCTCCTCACCCTGCTGACAATATAGCTGTAATGTGAAACCACTGTGGTAACAGTCTCCCTGGTTAGTTTTATGGCTCTGAACTGGTTGAAAGCAGCCTACAGCCTCATGGCCATCTCTTTGTCTAGATACAGCGGTCATTTAAGACCAAATATATTAACACAGAATATTCACAGAAATAGAAGGCCCATATTTCTGGAAATCGCAGGGATAGGGCTCCCAACATGTGGGTTTTGGGAGCTCAGCACCTAGCAAAAGTTGAGAAACGCATTACTGCTTATCCGAGTCACATAGCTGTTGTGAATTTACCTTTTGGCTCCCTCTAGTGGCTACTAGTGTTTTTTCTCTGGGTATGTCTATCATCCCTTGTATTCTCACCTGGGTCGTTAGGTCAGGGGTGTTGCTATATTAGCTCCCTGGACCTTCAGTTCAATGCCTGGCAACGTTGATATCAGAGCTAATCTGTAGTGCTCTTGTCTACTGATCCTGGTTCCTGCTTGATTAAGCTAAGTCTGCTTTCTTGCTTTTTGCTATTGTTTTTGTTTGCATTTTTGTCCAGCTTGTACATAATCTGTATCCTATCCTTGCTGGAAGCTCTAGGGAGGCTGGAGTTCTCCCCCCGGGCCGTTAGACGGTTCGGGGGTTCTTGAATCTCCAGTGTGGATTTTTGTAGGGTTTTTGTTGGCCATATAAGTTATCTTACTACATTCTGCTATTAGTGAGTGGGCCTCTCTTTGCTAAACCTAGTTCATCTCTGTGTTTGTCATTTCCTCTTACCTCACCGTTATTATTTGTGGGGGGCTTGTATCCAACTTTTGGGGTCTATTCTCTGGAGGCAAGAGAGGTCTTTGTTTTCCTCTTCTAGGGGTAGTTAGTCCTCCGGCTGGCGCGAGACATCTAGCGACCAACGTAGGCATGTTCCCCGGCTACTTCTAGTGTTGGCGTTAGGAGTAGATATATGGTCAACCCAGTTACCACTGCCCTATGAGCTAGATTTTTGTACTTCGCAGACTTGCTGATATCTCTGAGGCCCTCGCCATTGGGGTCATAACAGTTTGCCAGGCCAGTATTAAATGTTAAATGCATTGCAGAAGCGGGATTATAAGAAAGAAAGTTCTGAGTTTTTTTTTCTCTCTCTCATTTTTTTTCTTTTCCCCTTTACCTCTGAGTGGCTTGTGATTGCTGCAGACATGAATGTCCAGACCTTGATTACAAGTGTGGACCAGCTTGCTGCTCGTGTGCAGGGCATACAAGATTATGTTACCAGAAATCCTATGTCAGAACCTAAGATACCGATTCCTGAACTGTTTTCCGGAGACCGATTTAAGTTTAGAAATTTCAGGAATAATTGTAAATTGTTTTTGTCCCTGAGACCCTGTTCCTCTGGAGACTCCGCTCAGCAAGTGAAGATTGTTATTTCTTTTTTACGGGGCGACCCTCAGGATTGGGCTTTCTCGCTGGCGCCAGGAGATCCGGCATTGGCTGATATTGATGCGTTTTTTCTGGCGCTCGGTTTGCTTTATGAGGAACCCAATCTTGAGATTCAGGCAGAAAAAGCCTTGCTGGCTATGTCTCAGGGCCAGGACGAGGCTGAGGTGTATTGCCAAAAATTTCGGAAATGGTCCGTGCTGACCCAGTGGAACGAGTGTGCATTGGCTGCAAATTTTAGAAATGGTCTTTCTGAAGCCATTAAGAATGTGATGGTGGGTTTTCCCATTCCCACAGGTCTGAATGATTCTATGGCCCTGGCTATTCAAATCGACCGGCGGTTGCGGGAGCGCAAAACCGCAAATTCCCTCATGGTATTGTCTGAACAGGCACCTGAATTAATGCAATGTGATAGAATCCTGACTAGAAATGAGCGGAAAATTCATAGACGCCAGAATGGCTTGTGTTACTACTGTGGTGATTCTACACATGTTATCTCAGCATGCTCTAAACGTCTTACTAAGGTTGTTAGTCCGGTCGTCATTGGTAATTTGCAACCTAAATTTATTCTATCTGTAACTTTGATTTGCTCACTGTCATCGTATCCTGTCATGGCGTTTGTGGACTCAGGTGCGGCCCTGAGCCTTATGGATCTGTCATTTGCCAAGCGCTGCGGATTTGTTCTTGAGCCATTGGAAAATCCTATCCCTCTTAGGGGTATTGATTCTACGCCATTGGCAAAAAAATAAACCGCAGTTTTGGACACAGGTTACCATGTGCATGACTCCCGAACATCGGGAGGTAATACGTTTTCTTGTTCTGCATAAAATGCATGATTTGGTTGTTTTGGGTTTGCCATGGTTACAGACCCATAATCCAGTCTTGGACTGGAAGGCTATGTCGGTGTCAAGTTGGGGCTGCCATGGAATTCATGGAGATTCCCTGCCCTTGTCTATTGCTTCTTCTACGCCTTCGGAAGTTCCGGCGTATTTGTCTGATTATCAGGATGTCTTCAGCGAGTCTAAGTCCAGTGCACTGCCTCCTCATAGGGAATGTGACTGTGCAATAGATTTGATCCCTAGCAGTAAGTTTCCTAAGGGGAGACTGTTTAATCTGTCGGTACCTGAACATACCGCGATGCGTTCATATATCAAGGAGTCTCTTGAGAAGGGGCATATCCGTCCTTCTTCTTCCCCTCTTGGTGCGGGATTCTTTTTTGTGGCCAAAAAGGACGGATCTTTGAGGCCTTGTATTGACTATCGGCTTTTAAATAAGATCACTGTCAAATTTCAGTATCCTTTGCCGTTGTTGTCAGATTTGTTTGCCCGGATTAAAGGTGCCAAGTGGTTCACCAAGATAGACCTTCGTGGTGCGTACAACCTTGTGCGCATTAGGCAGGGCGATGAATGGAAAACCGCATTCAATACGCCCGAAGGTCATTTTGAGTACTTGGTGATGCCATTTGGGCTCTCTAATGCACCTTCAGTTTTTCAGTCCTTCATGCATGACATTTTCCGGAAGTATCTGGATAAATTTTTGATTGTTTATCTGGATGATATTCTGTTTTTTTCTGATGATTGGGACTCGCATGTGGAGCAGGTCAGGATGGTTTTTGAGATTTTGCGTGAAAATTCTTTGTTTGTAAAAAGCTCAAAGTGTCTCTTTGGTGTACAGAAGGTTCCCTTTTTGGGGTTCATTTTTTCCCCTTCTGCTGTGGAGATGGATCCAGTCAAGGTCCGAGCTATTCATGATTGGACTCAACCCTCGTCAGTTAAGAGTCTTCAGAAGTTCTTGGGTTTTGCTAACTTCTACCGTCGTTTTATCGCAAATTTCTCTAGCGTTGTTAAACCGCTGACGGATATGACCAAGAAAGGCTCTGATGTAGCTAACTGGGCTCCTGCTGCCGTGGAGGCTTTCCAGGAGTTGAAACGCCGGTTTACTTCGGCGCCTGTTTTGTGCCAGCCTGATGTCTCACTTCCCTTTCAGGTTGAGGTGGATGCTTCGGAGATTGGGGCAGGGGCCGTTTTATCGCAGAGAGGCCCTGGTTGCTCTACTATGAGACCTTGTGCCTTTTTCTCTAGGAAGTTTTCGCCGGCAGAGCGAAATTATGATGTGGGCAATCGGGAGTTCTTGGCCATGAAGTTGGCATTTGAGGAGTGGCGTCATTGGCTCGAGGGTGCTAAGCATCGGGTGGTGGTCTTGACTGATCACAAAAATTTGATGTATCTCGAGTCTGCTAAACGCCTGAATCCTAGACAGGCCCGCTGGTCATTGTTTTTCTCCCGTTTTGACTTTGTGGTCTCGTATTTACCAGGTTCTAAGAATGTGAAGGCCGATGCTCTGTCTAGGAGCTTTGTGCCTGATGCTCCTGGAGTCGCTGAACCTGAGGGTATTCTTAAGGAAGGAGTTATCTTGTCAGCGATTTCTCCAGATCTGCGACGTGTGTTGCAGAGATTTCAGGCTGGTAGGCCTGACTCTTGTCCATCTGACAGATTGTTTGTGCCTGCTAAATGGACCAGCAGAGTCATTTCCGAGGTTCATTCCTCAGTGTTGGCAGGGCACCCGGGAATTTTTGGCACCAGAGATCTGGTGGCCAGGTCCTTTTGGTGGCCTTCCTTGTCAAGGGATGTGCGGTCACTTGTGCAGTCCTGCGGTACTTGTGCTCGAGCTAAGCCTTGCTGTTCTCGTGCCAGCGGGTTGCTCTTGCCCTTGCCTGTCCCGAAGAGACCTTGGACACACATCTCTATGGATTTCATTTCGGATCTCCCGGTGTCTAAAGGCATGTCTGTCATCTGGGTGATATGTGATCATTTCTCCAAGATGGTCCATCTGGTTCCTTTGCCTAAGCTGCCTTCCTCTGCTGATCTGGTTCCTGTGTTCTTCCAGAACGTGGTTCGTTTGCACGGCATTCCTGAGAATATTGTGTCGGACAGAGGATCCCAGTTTGTTTCCAGGTTCTGGCGATCCTTTTGTGGTAGGATGGGCATTGATTTGTCATTTTCGTCCGCTTTTCATCCACAGACTAACGGACAAACGGAACGAACTAATCAGACTCTGGAGGCGTATTTGAGGTGTTTTGTCTCTTCTGATCAGGATGATTGGGTGACCTTCTTGCCGTTGGCTGAATTTGCCCTTAATAATCGGGCTAGTTCTGCCACCTTGGTTTCGCCATTTTTCTGCAACTCCGGTTTCCATCCTCGTTTTTCCTCGGGACATGTGGAGCCTTCTGACTGTCCTGGAGTGGATTCTGTGGTGGATAGGTTGCAGCGGATCTGGAATCATGTGGTGGACAACTTGAAGTTGTCACAGGAGAAGGCTCAGCGTTTTGCCAATCGCCGCCGCGGTGTGGGTCCCCGACTTTGTGTTGGGGATTTGGTATGGCTGTCTTCTCGATTTGTTCCTATGAAGGTCTCCTCTCCCAAATTTAAGCCTCGATTCATTGGTCCTTACAAGATATTGGAGATCCTTAATCCTGTATCCTTTCGCCTGGATCTTCCGGTGTCGTTTGCCATTCACAACGTATTTCATAGGTCCTTGTTGCGGCGGTACGTTGTGCCTGTGGTTCCTTCTGCTGAGCCTCCTGCTCCGGTGTTGGTTGAGGGCGAGTTGGAGTACGTGGTGGAGAAGATCTTAGATTCTCGTCTCTCCAGGCGGAGGCTTCAGTACCTGGTCAAGTGGAAGGGCTATGGTCAGGAGGATAATTCCTGGGTGGTCGCCTCTGATGTGCATGCGGCCGATTTAGTTCGCGCCTTTCACGCCGCTCATCCTGATCGCCCTGGTGGTCTTGGTGAGGGTTCGGTGACCCCTCACTAAGGGGGGGGTACTGTTGTGAATTTACCTTTTGGCTTCCTCTAGTGGCTACTAGTGTTTTTTCTCTGGGTATGTCTATCATCCCTTGTATTCTCACCTGGGTCGTTAGGTCAGGGGTGTTGCTATATTAGCTCCCTGGACCTTCAGTTCAATGCCTGGCAACGTTGATATCAGAGCTAATCTGTAGTGCTCTTGTCTACTGATCCTGGTTCCTGCTTGATTAAGCTAAGTCTGCTTTCTTGCTTTTTGCTATTGTTTTTGTTTGCATTTTTGTCCAGCTTGTACATAATCTGTATCCTATCCTTGCTGGAAGCTCTAGGGAGGCTGGAGTTCTCCCCCCGGGCCGTTAGACGGTTCGGGGGTTCTTGAATCTCCAGTGTGGATTTTTGTAGGGTTTTTGTTGACCATATAAGTTATCTTACTACATTCTGCTATTAGTGAGTGGGCCTCTCTTTGCTAAACCTAGTTCATCTCTGTGTTTGTCATTTCCTCTTACCTCACCGTTATTATTTGTGGGGGGCTTGTATCCAACTTTTGGGGTCTATTCTCTGGAGGCAAGAGAGGTCTTTGTTTTCCTCTTCTAGGGGTAGTTAGTCCTCCGGCTGGCGCGAGACATCTAGCGACCAACGTAGGCATGTTCCCCGGCTACTTCTAGTGTTGGCGTTAGGAGTAGATATATGGTCAACCCAGTTACCACTGCCCTATGAGATGGATTTTTGTACTTCGCAGACTTGCTGATATCTCTGAGGCCCTCGCCATTGGGGTCATAACACATAGCCAAGTCATGTTTGGACTCAAATGAACGCCAATGTCATGCTGAAAAAAATTATAATTTTTTCGTTCATCTACAAGCCTCACAGACCAAGTTAGGATGGCTATGAGCTATTAGAAGGTTTTCCATACCTTTCCAAGGGGGCGTATCCAGCCCCTCATTGAAGTCGCTAGCAGAGGGTATAAAATATGGGACCTCATTTTAGGAGGAGCTTTTTGCCCAGGAGGTCAGCTAGCAGAAACTCTGCAATCTGCCTTATGCATTGGGACATATGCTCCTCCTCCTACCTGCCGCATGGCTTACCATGGAATGACATAAGACAAATGTAAGTTTATTTTCATCTTTAATCTCTTTTATTTTATAATCTTCTGTACATACGATAATTGTCTCATTTTGGTAATATCTTTTTAGAATTTTGTAAACACTGCCTATTTCTTTTTGGAGTAAAAGTTATAATATTTACTAGCTTCATTTTCCTTGCTCTAAAACGTACCTCCAATGTCCTCTGAAGTAAATTATGCTACTGATTGGGTTGGCTCCTGACCCACTATTAATCATAGAAATAGGAGCTAGTGGCAGTAGAGCATACTGAGCTTGTTGGGTATAGCTGGCAGTGATGGAACGGGGTATATAAGAGTATTGCCTGGCTGCGGCGGGGAATAGGTATGTCACCCTCACGGCAGCATGCCCAATAGCTAGTACATGACCAGGCAGCCTTTTTGGCCACTAATTATCCTAGGTGCAGTACCCTGACTGACCTGAGTGTAAGGCTGCCATCACACTAGCAGTAGTTGGTCAGTATTTTACATCAGCATTTGTTGTAAGCCAAAACCAGGAGTGGGTGATAAATGCAGAAGTGGTGCATATGTTTCTATTATACTTTTTCTTTAATTGTTCCACTCCTGGTTTTGGATTACAAATACTGATGTAAAATACTGACCAAATACTGCTAGTGTGACGGCAGCCTAAGGGGGTGCCAGAGAGCTGCAAGTTCCAAACCGGAACTGGGAAGTGGGATATAAATAAATCCCTGAAGAAAGAACTGGGGCAACCAAACATTCCCTGTTTATGACAAGGGGTGTACGCCTCGCAGAGAGATAACAGGGAGAAAGGAATGCAAAAACAGAACAATGCAATGGTTATTTAACTATACAGTCTTTTATTAACAGATTCACTTATCGTGACTCTGCTGTCCGTCACTCTCTATGGGGTCTGGAGGGTCAAGGGTCTTCAGGCGTTCACGCCCAATACACAGTCCCGCTTCTGGCAGCAGCGGGCGGTCACCAGTTTGGCCCACTAAGCCCCTAGTCCATTTTACTGTGGAGCAGAAAGATAGAGCTCTCGGCAAGAATCCACTTGGTATGTATCTCCCTGAGCAGCTGCCGTCACCTCAATGGGTGCTCTGCAATGCTCTGCCCTGCGTGCGCTGCAATGCTCTGCCCAGCATCCTCTGTGTGCCAGCCGGCGCCTGGATGTCATCGCTGTGATGCTCTGTCTCCTGCGCGTTCCTCTGCGCACCCGTCGATATGGGTGAGTCTCTCACGTGGCCGCCCTGTCTCTGCACGCTGCGGCTTCAGCAGCCATGGCAGCCCAGTCCTCCCTTCTACAGCTGCACTATCTGCAACATGATGCCTGTATTGTTAGGATTACAAATAGTACTGACTACTAGGTTGCCACTCTATTAGATCCATGATAAAAGAGTAAATTTAGCCAGATCTCCCTGGAAAGGGTCATGCGCATGCTGGAGTATCAAAAAATGCTTGTAGACAATCATAAGATTGGTTTACCCCAAGACAGCAGTGAGGCACACAGTGTGCTTTGCAGTTCTAGACGTCCTACCCTGAGAACATCAAAGCGCTATTGGAAAAACATTAGCAGCAGCAGTGTACGTGGCATAAGCAATTTCTGTGAGTCGTTTCACACATTTGGAATGAAAGAGTGGCCTGAAGCTTGCCTGTCACGCCTTGGAGGTTTTGTTATGCCTGGCAGCCAGCGTTCTCTCAGAATGTGTCTTCAGTGCTGCAATGGTGTAGTTTTTTCTGTGATATCGTTATCATGGCTTCTGTGTCTACAGTTGCTACTGCTGCTGATATTACAAACAATTTTTTTAAATGTGCAGACTCCAAGTTGGGTCTCCATCTGGTGGGTTGACTGTAGTGGAAGAGGTTTCAGAGCATTATAATACTATTTCTACTTTGGGGAAATTGATGGCACTTTAGTGGTGCGTGGCAATATTTTTTGGAAATATGGAGACTCCAAGTTGGGTCTCCATCTGGTGGGTTGCCTGTAGTGGAAGTGTTGTCAGAGCCTCATAATATTACTTCTTCTCTGGAGGAATTGATGTTACTTTAGTGGAGTCTGCCACTAATTTTTGGAAATTATTGGACTCCAAGTTGGGTCTCCTTCATGTGTTTTGTCGGTAGCAGAAGGGCTTCCAGACCGGCAGGCCTGCACTTACTTTCAGTCAATTACCTGTGTTACTATCCTTAAATTTTTCTAAAATTAGTGGTCTACCAAGCTGATATTTGTGCCACCTTAGTGTGGTTGATCAAAAACGCAGCTTGAGCTGTTTCATGAGGTATCAGGGCTCCCTGCACAGCAGTCTTTAGCTAGGTTCACATTTGCTGTTGAGTCCACAGTGTATTGTCCGCAAACGCATGCAAAAACGCATGCAAACGCATGATAACGCAGCATTTTTTTATTAGCATCAGCTTACGTATGATGGAAAAAAAAATGTTTGCATGCGTTTTTGCATGCGTTTGCATTTTTTTGATAGGAGAAAACTTTTCCAGGAGAATTTCCTTGACACAAGAACGCCAAATGGGCTTGTCTCATGGGATTTCTGTATATAGACCCTTGTACAGATGAAATCCTCAGATTTTGCTCCTGTATCCTGCATCAAGATGGATCTTCGCATGGAGAGTTTCTATCGGAATCTGGATTTGGATGTCAACTTGTTTCTTTCCTTTACATTTGCTTGTGAGCAAGAACAGAAAAGAGAAAAATAGAGAAGACAGGGTCGGCGCCTTCTGCAGCATCCGACTGTTGAACTCCGACAGAGCCGTGGAGCCTACCACTCCTTATTCAGTGAGCTCTGTGAAAACCAGGAGAAATATTTTGAGTACACGAGGATGTCTCAAGAGAGCTTCATGGATTTGCTGGTTCATGTACAAGGAGCCATCAGCAGGCAGGACACCCAGCTCAGTAGAGCAATTCCTGCTGAGGAACGTCTGCTGGTGACACTAAGGTGCGTAATATTTAAACATTAACGCCTGTCATAATTATTATTGTTCTGCAATGTACTTAATATTTTTCCCTTTTTTTGTTTTGCCAAAAAATGTCCTAAATATTATTGTTCTAAAAGCCATGTCTTTTTTTTCATTTCTTTCTCTGTTTTGCAAAACCCATGTCATAAATATTATTGTTCTGAATTTTTTTTTTCTTTCCCTGGCCTCTCATTGCTCCATTTCCAGTTCCAGATTGGAATTTCAACCCTATCTGAGATTGTCACAGACACCTGCCGGGCTTTGTGGGATGTTTTCCGTGAGGAATTTATCCCCCTACCCACAACGGAAATATGGCAGGAAACTGCAGAAAAAATATTTTGAAGTTTGTAATTTCTCAAACTGTTTGGGAGCAGTTGATGGAAAACATATCCGGATTACCAAATCGGCTGGAACTGGTTCCGAGTACTTTAATTATAAAAAATATTTTTCCATAGTGCTCATGGAGATTGCAGCTGCGGACTGTAGGTTTGTCGCTGTGGACATTGGATCTTTTGGTCACGGCAATGACACCTAGACATTTAAAAACTCGGATATGGGCCAACGGTTGTATGGCAATCATTTTAATTTCTCCCTGCTATAACCTCTACCCAACACCGAAGGCCCAGCAATGCAATTGGTTGTGGTTGGGGATGAGGCCTTTCAGATGTGTGGAAACCTCCTTCTACCATACTCCAGTCGGGACTTTAGACACACAAAAAGGATTTTTAATTACCGACTGACCAGGGCACGAAGAACTGTTGAGTGTGCCTTTGGTATACTTGTCTCAAAATGGCGCATTTTAGTGACAGCCATTAATCTGAAAATTGACACAGTCGATGAGATTTTCAAGGCATGTGTGGTTCTGCACAACTATATAATGGCTAAAGAGCGACCCAACATTGAACTTGATCAGCCTGTTAGGAACCCATTGCCAGATTACCATCATCACTCTCTGAGGGCAACAGTTGAAGTCGCCCAAATTAGGGATACATTTATAGCATACTTTGTTTCTGACAATGGATGTGTGTCATGGCAAGAAGAAATGGTTTAGTAAAATGTTCTTGTAATATTATGTACCTGGAATGTTTAAGCTTACCTTTTAATGTGTAACAACCCTGTCGGCATCACTGCATGGCCTCCCATCCCCCACCTGCCTGATACATCAACTTACTCACTCCAGGCCATGCTGTGAGTTCTGTCTGCTGCTGGCTCCATGCTGTGTGCCTCATCTCGTCTGTCTGCTCTGAGCATGCTTCCTGGCTGTGTGCATAGGAGGGCGGTGCTGGCAATTCCAGATTCTTATTGAGACTGTGTGCACCTCACTAAAGGTGTCCCTGGTGAATTGCCTAGAGGCCTTTGATACTTAAGGCATCCCCACCCATTGGAAGATGCCTGAGCAAGCTATTTCCCTCAGTTAGTCTCTTGCTAATGAGCTGCCAGGTCCTGTCCTGTCTCTGCCTTTCTGGGGGCTGCAATACCCAGGCCTATATCGGTGTTAGTCCTTGTATCCGTTTCTGTCCCTGACTGTACTCCGGTCTAAGTCCGTTCCTGTTGTTTCTTGCCTGTTTGCCTTTTCCACTTTGCTGCGCCTAACTTTATGTTCACTACTTCCTGCTCTGCTCCACCTGTGGCCCTGCACCTCTCTGCTCTGCTTGCCGCAACCTTTGGCTTCACGCCTTTCTTCTCTGTTTGCCGCAACCTGTTGCTCTGCGCCTCTCTGCTCTGCTTGCCACAACCTGTGGCTCTGTGCCTCTCTGCTCTGCTCACGGCAACCCTTGGCTCTGTGCCTTCTGGCTCTTGGCTCCGCCTCCAGTGGTTCTACACTTGGCTCCGCCTCCAGCAGTTCTGCTCTTGGCTCTGCCGCCAGTGGTTGAGCTCTTGGCTCCACCTCCTTCTCTACTCTTGACTCCCTCCTTCTTCTCTGCTCTTTGCTCCGCCTCCTTCTCTGCTCGTTACTCCACCTCCTCCTTCTCTGCTCTTAGCTCCGCCTCCTACATTTCTGCTCTTAGTTCTGCCTCCTACGTTTCTGCTCTTGGCTCCGCCTCCTACATTTCTTCTCTGCCTTCTGTGGTTCTGCTTTGCATCCTCTCTTGCGGTCTTGCTTTACCTCTGCTGTGCAACTTGCCGAAAAGGTCCCTACCAGTTTCCTTATATCCTCCAGTCCGAACAAGTCCCTACCTGTTCCCATCAACCCTCCTGTCTGAACAGGTTCCTACCTGTTTCCATATACCTGCCTGTATACCGGTTCCTACCTATCCTGTCAGAGTATCAGTTCTGTCCGCCTGTCCTGCCAGAGTGCCAGCCGTGCCTGCCTACCTGTCAGTGTCTCAGCTGTGCCTGCCTTCCAGAGTGGCTGCCGTGCCCACAGACCTGCCAGTGTCCCAGCCGTACCCGTCCGCCTGCCAGTGTCACAGCTGTGCCTGCCTGCTTGCCTCTGTTCTGCACCCCCGGTGGCATCAGCAGCCAGAGCCAGGCACCGCCCTGGAATGGTACCTGGTAGCTACCTGCCGCACAAGCCTGACCTCACCATCAGAGACACCAGTGAACACCTAGCTACTTAGTCACACCCCTTCCAGGGTAGTCTGGTTTGTGGCACAGTTGGGCCACACCCCTGCGCTAACCAGTCTGGGCGTGAGTGTTACATCATGTTTGCTGAAAATAAAACACCTCTAGTCAAACACCTGTTCCAAGTGCCCTCTACATGACAATCCTTTTTTACAGTATATTAAGGTGATCACTAGTGATGAGCGAATATACTCGTTACTCGAGATTTCCAGAGCACGCTCGGGTGTCCTCCGAGTATTTTTTAGTGCTTGGAGTTTTAGTTTTTATTGCCGCCGCTGCATGATTTACATCTGTTAGCCAGCATAAGTACATGTGGGGATTCCCTAGCAACCAGGCAACCCCCACATGTACTTATGCTGGCTAACAGATGTAAATCATTCAGCTGCGGCAATACAAACAAACTCCGAGCACTAAAAAATACTTGGAGGACACCCGAGCGTGCTCGAGAAATCTCGAGTAACGAGTATATTCGCTCATCACTAGTTGTGAGCCATGACCACTACAGTCTTTATAAAATCCATTCTCTGTTTAATGCAGATTGCATGAGACAGGGAGTAGATTTTAACCAAATTGGGTTATGTCACACATGCTTTACACTACACCTCTTCTCTCTGAGGACAGTGCTATGGTAGGTGACGTTGGATTAGCTCCAATGTCTATAGTATTCAGTCTGCATTTCTATAGTCCAATAGATTAATGCAGACTGAAGAGATGATGGAGCTAATCCACCTCATATCTTTACTCACCTGCCCATGTGTGAGAAATAGTGCACTCAGGATGCTGAAAACCCAGCATTCTGAGTGCAGTAGTGCTGACTTGTTGTGCTGTATTAATATTTTTATTTGGAGGATTTTCTGTCCTCTGTGTGTTTTTGCCACCTCATAGCTCCATGACAGACATTTGAAGCAAAGCTGCAGTGTAAAGCAAATAAAGAAGAGGGGCAGCAGATTGTGTGTCATGGAGCTATGAGGTGGCAAAAACACTGTGTGTAGATGGTGCCGTGTATGTTGACGGCGCACGGTGTGTGTTGCCGGTGACGAAAGAGACAAAGAACAAGCAGTGATTGGGGAAAAACAACACAAATGTATTTAACCACACAAACAAAAAAAATAATTTTTACGAGACAATGAGGGGGAAATGTTACGGACCTGGGGTGTGTGGAGCTGGGAGGATTGGCTAGGTGTTGATGATGAAGGGGTTGCAGGGGAAGGGCTTAATAAACTTTTGGGGTCTGGGAGGTCCAGGAGAGAAGTAGACACATTAGGAGTGTAAGCATGGAATGGGAGAGACATATTGGAAGGGAGAGATAAACTGGAAAACACAGACACATTGGGAGGTGAGGGTGAGGTAGTATGACAGTTCCTGTTGCCCGTTTTTTCTTTTTCGGTTTGCCATGAGTATGGAGGTGGCTTCTTTCTCTCCTTGGGAGGGTGGGAGTGGTGAGATCAAACAAGAAATTTTGGATGAACTACCAAGGTTCAAAATCAAGAAAAAACTAAACAGAAAACCTTGTACCCTATCGAATACTAGATAAAACTATATTTTTATTGTTCACTTTAAAATTGAACACACAATCACCATACAAACAACCGTGCTTGACTAGAACTATCCCTCACCCTGTTGATATGCTAAATCATCCCTGCCTATACAGCAGAGGTTGGCACCCTAAAATTTATTCGAGATAGGCGCCCCCGCTCGACGGTGGCTGTCCCTCCTGCTCCTGTTTAACCACTATAAATGGTGTTATACAATTATACTCCAATCTGACATGACAGGAAAAATGAAAGGGACAGTGATTGCTTTATAAATTTGTCATCCATGACAATCATTAAGACAGTGTGAGGTAGAGTGAAAGACAAAATTTTCTAAAGTGCAAAAAAGTGCATAATCCCACCGGCAGAGACACTTTTGCGTACTATGAGGGGCCCTGTGCCAGTGACGTCGAGTATGCCCCATCTGATGAAGGAACCTGCACTTTCATCTGCACCTTCCTCTTTGTCCCCGTGTAAGGTGGTATAGTATGTGGGAAGGGGAACCTGACTTTCAACTGGGTCAGATTCTGGCTGTGTAGAGTGCAAGGGGAATGTAGTGGTCTGGGTCAATGTACCAGCAGACTCATCTATCAGTGGCTGGGCAATGGGCAGGATGAGGAGGAAACACAGATATAGGCCCAAATAATAAAGTGGGCTAAATGCAGTTCAAATGTGGTAACAGGACTAAACAGGCAGCATTGCTTTGTTCAGTGGAGGACAACTGTAATGAGTGGCAGACACAGTTAGTAGGCCCAAATAATAAAGTGGGCTAAATGTCTGCCAAAAAATTGTTCATAAATAAACAGGTGGCATAGCTAGGTACAGGGGTGGGCTCCTCTGCTGAGTAGCATACAGTGGTAGTAGGCGCAAAGTATTAACTGGTCTAAATGGAGGCCAGGCCCCTGTATATTTTAACTATCATCTATCATTTCAACAAATTTGTATTGGCAGTGCCATTGAAGTATTTAACAGCACAGACTACACAGTGGTGGAGCATGGAGAGGTAAGTATTGCAAGTGGTAGAGCACTGTTCGAGCTGGGGGGAACACTCTCGTGGGTGGCGTTACTGGCACAGGGCCCCTCATATTACGATGGTGTGTCTGACGTTGGTTGTGCACCACCACCGTCAGAGACACTTCATTGTACTATGAGGGACCCTGTGCCAGTGCCGTCGCCCAAGAGTGGGCACACCCACCTGTCCAGGCAAGCGGCACTCGCATGGGTGCTTGCGCCAGGTGGTGACCACGGCCCTGTGGGGAGAGTCAGCCCATTTAGGGAGGTATAAAAATGGCCTATGGTGGACATTCAGCAGCTGAGGAATTGGAGAAGTCAGTAACAGGAGGCCAAAAGCAAGACATTTTTCAGGCAAGCTACGTGTCAGCAGGGGAAGGTGGGGCAAAATAATTTGAAATCCATGATTGGTTCATTTTAATGAAGGTTAGATCATCAACATTTCGGGTAGCCAGATGTGTCCTTTTTTCGGTCAGTATTGAACCAGCAGCACTGAAGACTCTTTCTGATAGCACACTAGCAGCAGGGCAAGCGAGCTCCTGTAATGCATATTCTGCCAATTCAGGCCAGGTGTCTATTTTAGATGCCCAGTAATCAAAGGGGAATGACCTGTGAGGGAGAACATCGATAAGGGAGGAAAAGTAGTTCGTAACCATACTGGACAAATGCTGTCTCCTGTCACTTTGAATCGATGCAGCAGTACCATGATGCTATTAGTACTAATAGCAGGTGCTATTTGCTTTTGCCACTCCCACCAGATGCACCACCACCACCACCACCATCAGTACCAGCTGGCAACCACTGCCCATGGGCTCTTCCACCAGACTTCCTCATTTTTTGGAAAATCTAACCAAAACAACAACCATTATATGGTACTGTAAAACAAGGTAGAAGGTGTATATAAACTTGTTGAGAATTTAAATCTCCCTTTTTTTTTTTGGAGACTGAACCAAAACTCAGGCCCAGTGTATAAAACAACGCAATGTAAGTGGCAGCAAGTGGCTGGCTGATATACGACAAACTAACAGGACTGAAATATATCCACTTTGTGAGAATTTGAATCTCCCTTTTTTTTGGGAGACTGAACCAAAACTCAGGCCCAGTGTATAAAACAACACAATGTAAGTGGCAGCAAGTGGCTGGCTGATATACGACAAACTAACAGGACTGAAATATATCCACTTTGTGAGAATTTGAATCTCCCTTTTTTTTTTGGAGAAAAAAATACAAGGACTGTAGTACAATTTTAATCTCCCTACAATGATCTCAGGACAAGTATGGCAGCAATAAAAAGGACTGCTGCACACAAAAGTGTGGACAAATAAACAAGATACTGTAACTGTGCAGAAAGGAGCAACAGGATTTTTGCCTTTAAAAAAGCAGTTGGTTTGCACAGCAGCGTGCAAACAGCAATGCAGCTATCAGGGAGCCTTATAAGGCAGCCTAATAAGCTACAGAGCTGATGCACAAAAAGATAGTCTCCACTGTCCTTGCAACAAAAAAAGGTGGTGTTGGACAGTGGAAATCGCTACAGCACAAGCAGTTTGGGGGTTAATCTTCCCTCCCTAACTCTATCCCTTCTTCTGATGAAGCTGCAGCAATCTCTCCCTATGCTACGATTGGCAGATGTAAGATGGCGGTCGGCGTGCACGCCCCTTTATAGCCCCTGTGACGCCACAGAAAGCAAGCCAATCACTGTCATACCCTTCTCTAAGATGGTGGGGATCGAGACCTATGTCATCACGCTGCCCACACTCTGCATCCTCCTTCATTGGCTGAAAAATGGCGCTGAAAGCGTCATACAAAGAGCGACTTTGGCGCGCTGATCGACGAACGCTGGGCCAATCCCACACTAGGATCGGGTTGGGTTTCATGAAACCCGACTTTGCCGAAAGCCGGCGATTTTTGAATCTGTCCGATTCATTTCGCTCAACCCTAGTGTTGAGCATTCTGTTGAGCAAATATCGCATATCGGCCCATATTCACTGTATCGGTGTTCCTATACGGAGTTCTGATACTTTTACAATATTGAATACCGGAATCGGAAGTTCCCTTAGTGCATTGATGCACTGTAATGGAGTGTGGGCAGTGCGTGGGCAAAGACTGCATGTCTGTGTGTTCGGGCGGGGTCTGTGCGTGACCGTGGGGGCATGTGCGGGCCTGCTGGGGGTCTGTACGGGCCTGCCGGGGTCTGTGCGTGCCTGCCGGGGGTCTGTGTGGGCCCGCTGGGGGTCTGTACGGGCCTGCCGGAGGTCTGTGTGGGCTACCGAGGGTGTGTGCGGGCTGCCGGGGGTCTGTACAGGCTGCCAGGGGTCTGTGCAGGCCTCTTGGGGTTTGTGTGTGTGTGCAGGCATTGTCCGATGGGACTACAAGTCCCATCGGGCTATGCCTGCTACAATGACAGTGATTGACACAT
This sequence comes from Ranitomeya variabilis, assembly GCF_051348905.1. Classification (NCBI taxonomy): domain Eukaryota; kingdom Metazoa; phylum Chordata; class Amphibia; order Anura; family Dendrobatidae; genus Ranitomeya; species Ranitomeya variabilis. The sequence continues at coordinate 539,707,307 of NC_135236.1, forward strand.
TAGCCAATGATGGGACAATAATAGTCCCATCATCCGGCTAATGTGTTGAATTTAAAAAAAACACAAACATACATACTACATACATACATACAACATACATATAACAAACTAAATACAACATACTACATACTACATACATACAACATACACACTACATACATACAACATACACACTACATACATACATACTACATGCATACTATATGCAACATACTACATACTACATACAACATACACACTACATACATACAACATACACACTACATACATACATACTACATGCATACATACATACAACATACATACAACATACTGCATACATACTACATACATACTGCATACTGTAGGGATTCACTCGCTCAGGTGCATAGGAGGAAACAGGAGGCACATTCTCTTTAATGTCCATGTAAGTCACTCCACAAACCATTTAGGAAACATAAACAAACGATATTCAGTCTTATACCAGACAGATGAATCCTCCAAAGTCCATAGGGGAGCTCCGCTCTCTCTCAGACCTGTAGGCACACAGGCTGTGCTATGTCCAGCACGCGGGCTCTGTCTGAAGCCACAGACACAGAAAGGCTTCTTCCTCTCAATACACAGACTCCTGTCTGTAGTGTCCCACCTGGACACACGGAAAACTGTCCACACTGACAGGTTCCCATACACTCACCAACCATGTGCCAAACACACCTCCATTATGTAGCCTGAAACCACACCCAGGAACCCATCACATGATTGGACATGTGGTTCTGACATCACCACAGGTCCTGAAGAAAACATAGACAGGAATGGTTATGCCCCTTACCCAGGGGTGAGGTATATGGGTAGCCAGACCCTCCCATCTCTCATAGCTACCCGTAACCTGGACCCAAATATACTACACAATTCCTTATTACTTTGTGAGCATTACAGAAAACACTCCGGGTCACATCACAGCGACAAGCCTTCTCTGTGATACATACCTCCCGTTGATTAGACACCCTTTAGCCATGCTACATATCTCCCCCCTCTGCCTAAAGCCGTGGGGCTTGGCACTTGTCCTTAACCGACTAGAGACCCCTCTTAGTCGTCCCTGACAGTCAAACCGTCTGTCTAAGTCAGGGCCTGTTATTGAACCCTTGTCACCTCGTCTGCTACAGGATCTCCTGCTGAGGTCACTTAACCCTGAGCTAACTGAGGCACCACTGCTTCTACCTGTTTCATCAGGCCACCTTCTCCCATGGTCTTTATTGCCTGAAGAGCAGTTCTTCCCTGTATCTCTATATCCTCTGTTAGCTTGGGGACTTCGAATCTTTAGAGAACCTCTTCGTCTCTCTATACCGCAAGTTGAAGGTGGTGGCAATCTGTTTGCCAATTCCCGCAGCTCTATATTGACCTGCTCCCTCTCACGTCTTAGCTGCTCAACTTCTATTAGGTAACTCATGCGATACACCAGGAGCATCCAGATATTTTCAAGACTCTCCATGGATCCGACAACAAGGAACGGAACCATCTTATCTTCACCCACGACCTGGGCCTCGTCATCACCCAGAACCCTCAGTCTCTTCACACCGGACCTATTCATAATCTCCTGCATCACTCGGCCAAGCCTCCCGATGACTTTTCCCACCAAATTTCTGGGTACCAGAATGATGTCTTCCACCAAGCCAAGCCGATTTTGAGCTTCTCTCGCTAGCTCCAGACGTCGTGCGGCTTCCTCATTCTTCAACGTGATCATTTGTTTTGTGCGGAGGCATTGTAGATGCATCTCTCTCAGGACAGCCACCCGCTTCACTGTGACTTCTCTAGACGAAAGTATGACCAGCTGATGAGTCTCAGGCGCCCAGTGCACACTACATGCCTCTACTGCCTTTCTAAATGCCTCATGCACACCTTCACCGGTACAGGCTTCTTGCACCTCTTCAGGTACATCAATCACGGTCTTGAAGAGCAGGGTCTCACTCTCTTCAAAGACAGACGGCTCCCTTTTTGCCTCTGACCTTTCCACCAAGACGTCTGTCACGACCGGGTGACACTCTTGTTCCGCTTTTAGCATGAACTCTTCCTCAGTCTTTTCTTCCGCTTGAGCCTTCGCCAAAATGGGCATTGGCAACTCCTCTGCCAGGCAGCGACGTTCCTTCTCTCTCTGAAGAAGCTCCTGCTGATGCTTTTCTTGAGCCATTCTGAGCACATCCATATCTTTCAATATGGCCCTATTCATGGCCTGACACACTGATAGGTGACCTCTGAGTTCAACGACCTCCTTCTCTAGGTCACCAATTTTGTGCTCAATTGCTTGCCTCAGGACCCTTTCTTGTTCAACAGTTTCTTTAAGCAGCTCTATGTTATGGTCCTGCTCTCTTTTGGCCAGCACATGTAGATTTTCAGAAGGGCTCTCTTGCCCACCCAGACTCTGCCTCTTCAGAGTTCCACCTGTTTCTGCATCCATCTCTATGGTCTCTCCTGGGCTCTCTGTCTGTTTACTCTTTGGTACCTCTGGACTCTTGGTAACCTCAGAGTTCTCCATTTCTTCAGCATCAGGTACTTCATCATACTGAAATCATATAACCCTAAACCAAAAACAGCACTAAAACAACAAGTAATATAGTGCCAGGATTGGAAAGGAAAGGTTCAGTGCATATGCATAATTAAACCAAATAGAGAATAAGCACCAGAAAAACCTATTTATAAAAATAACAATCTTTATTAACAAACAAAAGTACAGAGACAATAACGAGAGGTATCAGGGAGATGACAAGGATCTCACCAAAAAGAGTGGCAAAGCAGTACCCACCAGGCAAATAAATAGTATAACTTAGTAATCATAAAGAGCATGCCAGTGCTTTATGCAAAGGTTACAAGAGAACATGTAAACACAACCCATTTGTAAGGGATATCCAAGAAAACACCTGGTCATGGTAACCAATTGCAGCAACAAAGTCCATATATAAAAAAGGAACATAACCCAAGTGGGAAACAAAAGAGAGTAGTAAATTACTATATTTACCTGGGGGACCACGATGCCACTCACTCTTTCCAGACCGTTACCTGTTGGTGGCAGCCACACAGATTCCCGGATCCCTCTTCTCCTCAGAGGTATCCACAAACTGCAGTTCTCACTGACCCCGATCAGTTTTTACTCACGGTTTTTCAAGACCATCCAATATTCTGGCTCAGACCAGCCAGCGCTGCAAGACGTGCTCCTTGGATCTTTGCCTGCATTCTCCACCAATTGTAGGGATTCACTCGCTCAGGTGCATAGGAGGAAACAGGAGGCACATTCTCTTTAATGTCCATGTAGGTTTTTTCACTCCACAAACCATTTAGGAAACATAAACAAATGATATTCAGTCTTATACCAGACAGATGAATCCTCCAAAGTCCATAGGGGAGCTCCGATCTCTCTCAGACCTGTAGGCACACAGGCTGTGCTATGTCCAGCACGCGGGCTCTGTCTGAAGCCACAGACACAGAAAGGCTTCTTCCTCTCAATACACAGACTCCTGTCTGTAGTGTCCCACCTGGACACACGGAAAACTGTCCACACTGACAGGTTCCCATACACTCACCAACCATGTGCCAAACACACCTCCATTATGTAGCCTGAAACCACACCCCGGAACCCATCACATGATTAGACATGTGGTTCTGACATCACCACAGGTCCTGAAGAAAACATAGACAGGAATGGTTATGCCCCTTACCCAGGGGTGAGGTACAGTTAGGTCCATATATATTTGGACAGAGACAACATTTTTCTAATTTTGATTATAGACATTACCACAATGAATTTTAAACAAAACAATTCAGATGCAGTTGAAGTTCAGACATTCAGCTTTTATTTGAGGGTATCCACATTAAAATTGGATGAAGGGTTTAGGAGTTTCAGCTCCTTAACATGTGCCACCCTGTTTTTAAAGGGACCAAAAGTAATTCGACAGATTCAATAATTAAAAATAAAATGTTCATTTTTAGTACTTGGTTTAAAACCCTTTGTTGGCAATAACTGCCGGAAGTCTTGAACTCATGGACATCACCAGATGCTGTGTTTCCTCCTTTTTGATGCTCTGCCAGGCCTTAACTGCGGTGGTTTTCAGTTGCTGTTTGTTTGTGGGCCTTTCTGTCCGAAGTTTAGTCTTTAACAAGTGAAATGCATGCTCAATTGGGTTGAGATCAGGTGACTGACTTGGCTATTCAAGAATATTCCACTTCTTTGCTTTAATAAACTCCTGGGTTGCTTTGGCTTTATGTTTTGGGTCATTGTCCATCTGTAGTATGAAACGACGACCAATCAGTTTGGCTGCATTTGGCTGAATCTGAGCACACAGTATGTCTCTGAATACCTCAGAATTCATTCGGCTGCTTCTGTCCCGTGTCACATCATCAATAAACACTAGTGACCCAGTGCCACTGGCAGCCATGCATGCCCAAGCCATCACACTGCCTCCGCCGTGTTTTACAGATGATGTGGTATGCTTTGGATCATGAGCTGTACCACGCCTTTGCCATACTTTTCTTTTTCCAACATTCTGGTAGAGGTTGATCTTGGTTTCATCTGTCCAAAGAATGTTCTTCCAGAACTGTGCTGGCTTTTTTAGATGTTTTTTAGCAAAGTCCAGTCTAGCCTTTTTATTCTTGACGCTTATGAGTGGCTTGCACCGTGCAGTGAACCCTCTGTATTTACTTTCATGCAGTCTTCTCTTTATGGTAGATTTGGATATTGATACGCCTACCTCCTGGAGAGTGTTGTTCACTTGGTTGGCTGTTGTGAAGGGGTTTCGCTTCACCATGAAGATTATTCTGCGATCATCCACCACTGTTGTCTTCCGTGGGCGCTCAGGTCTTTTTGCATTGATGAGTTCACCAGTGCTTTCTTTCTTTCTCAGGATGTACCAAACTGTAGATTTTGCCACTCCTAATATGGTAGCAATTTCTCGGATGGGTTTTTTCTGTTTTCACAGCTTAAGGATGGCTTGTTTCACCTGCACGGAGAGCTCCTTTGACCGCATGTTTACTTCACAGCAAAACCTTCCAAATGCAAGCACCACACCTCAAATCAACTCCAGGCCTTTTATCTGCTTAATTGAGAATTACATAACAAAGGGATTGCCCACAACTGTCCATGAAATAGCCTTGGAGTCAATTGTCCAATTACTTTTGGTCCCTTTAAAAACAGGGTGGCACATGTTAAAGAGCTGAAACGCCTAAACCCTTCATCCAATTTTAATGTGGATACCCACAAATGAAAGCTGAAAATCTGAACTTCAACTGCATCTGAACTGTTTTGCTTAAAATTCATTGTGGTAATGTCTATAACCAAAATTAGAAAAATGTTGTCTCTGTCCAAATATATATGGACCTAACTGTATATGGGTAGCCAGACCCTCCCATCTCTCATAGCTACCCGTAACCCAGACCCAAATATACAATTCCTTATTACTTTGTGAGCATTACAGAAAACACTCCGGGTCACATCACAGCGACAAGCCTTCTCTGTGATACATACCTCCCGTCGATTAGACAACCTTTAGCCATGCTACAATACATACATACTACATACTACACACATCATACTACATGCTACATACTACATACATACATACTACATACATGCTACATACATACTACACTACACTACACACAGCCCCTCTGACGGCAGCGCCCATATCCTGTATTCCTATTTACAAGCCTTTCTGCTACCATCATACAGATAAGTGCCTTGACAAAGGCCTGTGGCCGAAACGTTGGCATCCTGTATGACTGGTTGTTTTTTCTGAATAAATCAACTTTGATTCTCTATGTTCTCGGATTAATCTTTCTACATATATACAACATACATACAACATACATACAACATGCATACTACATGCATACTACATGCATACTACATACATTCATACAACATACATACTACATACATACAACATACATACTTCATACATACTACATACATACTACATACAATACATTCATACATTACATATAATACACACATATAGACATACAGTACATATAACATAGAGTACAAACTCACCATCACTTGTCACTTTGTTCCCCGAAGCCAGTGTCAACTGTAAAAAATATGAAAATAGCAAACAAACAATATACTCCCTGATCCACAGAAATCCACGAGTGTCCCATGACGATCTCCCATGGAGAACGGCAGCATCAGCTGATGCGACCGCTCTCTAGGGGCTCCAAGAATACAATGATGGGGGAAGGTATCCTTCCACACTGTATTCCTCTGCCGCTGTAAAAAAGTCCCTAGCCTCACTTTTGACATTGCTGTGTGAGAAATTTCCCACGCAGCAAGTGCCATAAAGTGAGACTCTGAACCATAGTAACCTCTCAGTGGTGCACTGCAGGACCATTGTCTCCTGTCAGTGTGTTACTGAAGGTCCTATAGAGCAGTGACATCACCCGATGTCACCGTTCTATAGGGGAGATCGTCGGTAGACACTCGTTATTAATTGGACTGCATTGGACAGGGAGTATACAGTTTATTATTTTACGTTTTTTGCAGGTGCTGAAGTATGTTAAGTATGGTTAAATGAAAAATATTAAAATACTTTTTTTCTGGCTGTGTCTTTATTTTTTTTTTAACTCTTTCACTACACTAGGATTAATAATGGATAGGCGTCTTATTGACGCCTCTCCATTATTAACCCGGCTTAATGTCACCTTACAATAGCAAGGTGACATTAACCCCTTATTACCCCATATCCCAACGCTACATGGGAGTGGGAAGAGAGGGGCTAAGTGCCGGCATTGGCGCATCTTACAGATGCACCATTTCTGGGGCGGCTGCGGACTAGAATTTGTAGCCGGGGGGCCAATATCCATGGCCCCTCTCTAGGCTATGAATATCAGCCCGCAGCTGTCTGCATAGCCTTTCTGGCTATAATATATACATGTCATTTTTTTTGGTGTCCCCTTATTTTAATAGCCAGTAAAGGCAACGCAAACAGCTGCGGGCTGATATTCATAGCCTGGGAGGGGCCATGTGTATTACCCCCTTCCCAGGCTACAAATATTGGCCCCCGGCCGTCGGCTTTCCCCCTCTGGCACATAAAATTGCGTGGGAGCCCATGCCATTTTTTTCCTTTTTTCTTTTTTTTTTTTTTAATTAAACGCTCATTAAGGCCTCTTTCACACTTGCATCGGTACCGGTCCGTCGCTATGCGCTGGGCCGACGTACCAACGCACGTTGTGAAATTTGTGCATGATGTGGGCAGCGGATGCAGTTTTTCAACACATCCGCTGCCCACTCTGAAGTCCGGGGAGGAGGGGCGGAGTTTTGGCAGAGCATGCGCGGTAGAAAATGGCGGACGCGACGGACAAAAAAAACATTCACTTGGACATTTTTTCGTGCCAACGGTCCACCAAAACATGATGGATCCATTGCACAATGGACACGACGTTTGGCCATCCATCACAATCTGTCGCTAATACAAGTCTATGGGTAAAAAACGCATCCTGAGAGCACATTTGCAGGATCCGTTTTTTTCCCAAAACGACGGATTGCTAAAAACGCAAGTGTGAAAGTAGTCTAAGAAACATCGGCCTTTCTCTTATATATCTATGGATATATCTATCTACAGATATATTTATAGACAGATACTGTATATCCATAGATACATAGATGTATCTATCCATATATCTGGCTGCTTTCACACATCAGGCTTTTGCCGTCAGGCACAATCTGGCGTGTTTAAAAAAAAACAGATCCGTTTTTTCCTCCGGATCCGTTTTTTCTCATAGAGTTGTATTAGCGCCAGATTGTGCCTAATGGCCACACGTTTCATCCGTTTTTTGCCAGATCCGTCAAAAAAACTGTTTCCGCCGGATGGAAAACACATACAGAGGAACGGTTTTTCTGTCCATGTATGTATGTACAGTACAGACCAAAAGTTTGGACACACCTTCTCATTTAAAGATTTTTCTGTATTTTCACGACTATTAAGGCCGAAGGCATCAAAACTATGAATTAACACATGGGGAATTATATACTTAACAAAAAAGTGTGAAACAACTGAAAATATGTCTTATATTCTAGGTTCTTCAAAGTAGTCACCTTTTGCTTTGAAGACTGCTTTGCACACTCTAGGCATTCTCTTGATGAGCTTCAAGAGGTAGTCACCAGAAATGGTTTTCACTTCACAGGTGTGCCCTGTCAGGTTTAATAAGTGGGATTTCTTGCCTTATAAATGGGGTTGGGACCGTCAGTTGGGTTGAGCAGAAGTTTGGTGGATACACGGCAGTTAGTCCTACTGAATAGACTGTTAGAATTTTTATTATGGCAAGAATAAAGCAGCTAAGTAAAGAAAAATAAGTGGCCATCATTACTTTAAGAAATGAAGGTCAGTTAGTCCGAAAAATTGGGAAAACTTTGAAAGTGTCCCCAAGTGCAGTGGCAAAAACCATCAAGCACTACAAAGAAACTGGCTCACATGAGGACCGCCTCAGGAAAGGAAGACCAAGAGTCACCTCTGCTTCTGAGGATAAGTTTATCCGAGTCACCAGCCTCAGAAATCGCAGATTAACAGCAGCTCAGATTAGAGGCCAGGTCAATGCCTCACAGTGTTCTAGCAGCAGACACATCTCTACAACAACTGTTAAGAGGAGACTTTGTGCAGCAGGCCTTCATGGTAAAATAGCTGCTAGGAAACCACTGCTAAGGACAGGCCACAAGCAGAAGAGACTTGTTTGGGCTAAAGAACACAAGGAATGGACATTAGACCAGTGGAAATCTGTGCTTTGGTCTGATGAGTCCATATTTGAGATCTTTGGTTCCAACCACCATGTCTTTGTGCGACACAGAAAAGGTGAACGGATGGACTCTACATGCCTGGTTCCCACCGTGAAGCATGGAGGAGGAGGTGTGATGGTGTGGGGGTGCTTTGCTGGTGACACAGTTGGGAATTTATTCAAAATTGTAGGCATACTGAACCAGCATGGCTACCACAGCATCTTGCAGCGGCATGCTATTCCATCCGGTTTGCGTTTAGTTGGACCATCATTTATTTTTCAACAGGACAATGACCCCAAACACACCTCCCGGCTGTGTAAGGGCTATTTGACCAAGAACGAGAGTGATGGAGTGCTACGCCAGATGACCTGGCCTCCAGAGTCAGAGCCAATCGAGATGGTTTGGGGTAAGCTGGACCGCAGAGTGAAGGCAAAAGGGCCAACAAGTGCTAAGCATCTCTGGGAACTCCTTCAAGATTGTTGGAAGACCATTTCCGGTGACTACTCTTGAAGCTCATCAAGAGAATGCCAAGAGTGTGCAAAGCAGACATCAAAGCAAAAGGTGGCTACTTTGAAGAACCCAGAATATAAGACATATTTTCAGTTGTTTCAAATTTTTTTGTTCAGTATATAATTCCACATGTGTTAATTCATAGTTTTGATGCCTTCAGTGTGAATTTACAATTTTCATAGTCATGAAAATACAGAAAAATCTTTAAGGTGTGTCTCAACTTTTGGTTTGTGCTGTATGAAGTATGTATGTAGTATGTATGTTGTATGTATGCTGTATGTATGTATGTATGTATGTGGTATGTATGTATGTAGTATGTATGTTGTATATATATAGTATGTATGTAGTATGTTTGTAGTATGTTGTATGTATGTAGTATGTATGCAGTATGTATGTATGTTGCATGTATGTTGCATGTATGTAGTATGTATTATGTATCTAGTATGTTGTATGTATGTTGTGTGAATGCATGTAGTATGTATGTAGTATGTATGTTTGTGGGGTTTTTTTTACATTCATTACATTAGCCGGATGATGGGACTACTACTGTCCCATCATTGGCTAATGTGTCAATCACTGTCATTGTAGCAGGCATAGCCCAATGGGACTTGTAGTCCCATCAGACGATGCCTGCAGACAGACACAGAGACCCCCGAGAGGCCCGTACAGACCCCCGGCAGGCCCGCACATACCTCCGGTAGCCCGCACAGACCCCCGAGAGGCCCGCACAGACCCCCGGCAGGCACGCACAGACCCCCGGCAGCCCGCCCAGACCCCCAAGAGGCCCGTACAGACCCCCGGCAGGCACGCACAGACCCCCGGCAGCCTGCCCAGACCCCCGAGAGGCCCGTACAGACCCCCGGCAGGCCCGCACAGACCCCCCATTGGTCCCGCACAGACCCTGCCCACACACACAGACACGCAGTCTCCGCCCATGCACCGCCCACACTCTTCCCCCCTCCGGAACTGGATGTGCAAAGGAAAGAGAGGGCTTATTTTCATTCCGATATTTGTGTCCCATTGACTTGCATTGGTTTCCGGTATTGGCGATACCCGATATTTTTTGGGTATCGATCCGATCCAATCTGATCTGATATTTCCCAATATCGGAAGGTATCGCTCAACACTGGCAGCCAGTGTAATGACTGGTACAAGATGGAGGTATCGGTGAAGCGGCTGGACAGAAATATGACCCTGGCTGTCTCATTCAAGATGGATTGGAGAAGAGAAAGTTTGGTAAGAGGGAGACCGATCAGAAGAGAGTTGCAGTAGTCCAGACGAGAATGAATAAGAGAGACAGTAAGAGTCTTAGCAGTTTCAAAGGTGAGAAAAGGTCGGATTCTGGAGATGTTGTTAAGATGCAAGTGACAAGAGCAAGTGAGTGATCGGATATAGGGAGTAAAGGAAAGTTCGGTGTCGAATACGACCCCAAGACAGTGGGCATGCTGCTTAGTGTTTATGGTTGAACCCTCCAGGGTAATTTCGATGTTGGGTAGAGTGAGGTTAGTAGAAGGGAGAAACACAAGAAGTTCCATTTTGGAGAGATTTAGTTTCAGATAGAGGGAGGACATGATGTTAGAGACAGCAGACAGACAATCCTTGGTATTTTGTATTACGGTAGGGGTGATGTCAGCGGAAGAAGTGTACAATTGGGTGTCGTCAGCATAGAGATGATACTGGAACCCAAATCTGCTGATTGCTTGTCCAATAGATGTAGTGTACAGAGAGAAGAGGAGGGGGCATAGGACTGAGCCCCGCAGAACCCTGATAGTAAGGGAATGAGCAGAGCAAGAGGAGCCAGCAAAAGATACAGTGAAGGAGCAGTCAGAGAGGTAGGAGGAGAACCAGGAGAGGGCTGAGTCCTTGAGGCCTATAGAGCGGAGCATAGTGAGGAGGAGCTGGTGATCCACAGTGTCAAATGCGGCAGAGAGATCCAGGAGAATCAGCAGGGAACAATGATCTTTGGATTTAGCTGTTATTAAATCATTAGAGTCTTTAGTGAGGGCAGTTTCAGTGGAGTGTAAAGTGTGGAAACCAGATTGCAAGGGGTCGAGAAGAGAGTAATCCGAGAGATAGCGGATTAGACGGGAGTGGACCAAGCGTTCCAGGAGTTTAGAGATGAAGGAAAGGCTAGAGACAGGTCTGTAGTTAGCAGTGCAGTTCTGGTCCAGGGATGGCTTTTTAAGTAAAGGGGCTGTGAATGCATGTTTAAATGAGGAGGGAAAGATACCTGAAGAAAGAGAGAGGTTAAAAATTTTAGTCAGGTGAGTGATGACCACTGGTGAGAGAGACTGCAGGAGATGTGAAGGAATGGGGTCACTGTTGCAGGTTGTAGGCTGAGCAGAAGCGAGGAGCTTGGAAACTTCTTCTTTTGAAACAGGCTGTCACGGGGGTACTGGGTAGACTACAGCTGATTACCCGGGCCCCTGCAATATCCCTCAAACTAGGGAAACCCTGTCTGTCCCTCTCCCAGAGTTTACACTGAAGGTGTGCATGTCTGGGCCGCCAGGCCTGACCCTGAGTCCTGTTTCAGTGCTAAGCTGAAACCTCCACCCGCCACCCAGTGATAAGACCTCTCACCAACCCCTACAGAAAGCACAGACAGGGAAAACTAAAAACGCACCACGCCGCAGACACACAGGAAAACACTATAATGTGCACAGGGCAAAACAATACAAATATAGGAAGGAGAAATATAACGAAGGATAATACACCACCAGATACGATATTTCCTCTCCTAGACCATCACTCCAGACCGAGACATCACTCCAGACACAAGCTATAATCGGCGACGCTCAAAGCCCAGCAAAACTATTTAAAAGCAATGGGCGTGACTAAGCCTCCAACCCGAGTACCATCCAGATTAACCCCGGACAATCTGGATCAATCTAGCCGGCGCCACTTAGCATATAGTGGACGAATGAGGAATTACCGCTGTCTGTCGGACGCCCTAGTGTGAACAGCGTCCGACATGACAGTACCCCGCCTTCTACGAGGGACCCCAGGGCCCTCACGACTTATAGGACCCGGCTTGTCCGGATGGCGGTGGTCAACATACTGACCAGCCGGTCCGCATGTATATCCGAGGCTGGTACCCAAGACCTCTCCTCCGGCCCATAACCACGCCAGTGTACCAGGTACTGTAATGTGCGGCGCACCACTCGAGAGTCAACCACCTTGGAGACTTTAAACTCTAAACTGCCATCCACCAAGACTGTAGGAGGCATCGGCGCAGCGTCCACAGAACCCACCACCTTTTTTAATAACGATCTGTGGAACACGTTGTGAATCTTATATACCGTAAGGAGCTCCAATCGGTAGGCAACCGGGTTAATGATGGCGGCGACCCTAAATGGACCAATAAACCTAGGACCCAATTTAAGGGATGGTATTTTGAGTCTTATGTTTTTTGTGGACAACCACACCCAGTCACCCACACTAAGGTCCAGACCTGGCACACGTCTACTGTCAGCCACACGTTTGTACCTTGCACCCACGCTCAACAGGCGCTGTTTCACTTTCCTCCAGACAGAAGACAGTTGTGCTCCTAACAAGTCTTCCTCCGGGACGCCGGAAGAGCCCTCCTGACTCAAAGTACAAAATTGAGGATGGTGCCCATAAACACAAAAGAACGGAGACTCACCAGAAGATTCCTGGCGGTGATTATTTATGGCAAACTCAGCCAAAGGAAGGAACATCGACCACTCCTCCTGGTTGTCAGAAACAAAACAGCGTAAGTACTGCTCCAAATTTTGGTTCATACGCTCGGTCTGACCATTTGACTGAGGATTAAATGCCGAAGAATGAGACAACTTGATACCCAGCCGTGAGCAAAATGCTTTCCAAAATTTTGCCACAAACTGAGTACCCCTATCAGACACGATGTCAGACGGGACCCCGTGAAGTCTGACCACCTCCTGCACAAATACCTGAGCCAGAGTCTTAGCGTTAGGCAATGAAGGCAAAGACACAAAGTGCGACATTTTTGAGAACCGATCAACAATCACCAAGATGACCATGTTCCCAACTGAGAAGGGCAAGTCCATGATAAAATCCATGGAGATCTCCGTCCATGGCCTACTGGGTATCTCGAGAGGAAGTAGTGTGCCAGCAGGATGGGAGCGGGGCATCTTAGCCCTAGCACACGTAGTGCATGCTGACACGTATGAGACCACGTCCTGTCAGATTTTGGGCCACCAAAACCGACACCAACTCCAAAGTACCCCTAACCCCTGGGTGACCAGCCAGGACAGCATCATGATGCTCTGCCAATATCTTTAGGCGAAGATGGAGCGGTACAAATGATTTGTTAACGGGAAGTTCTGGTGGTACTTCCTCCTGAGCCTCGGCAATCTCAGCCTCAACCTCTGTCGTGAGAGCCGAGACCACTACACCTTTTTGGAGGATGGGTACCGGTTCTTCCTGAGGTTCTCCCCCCAGAAAACACCTGGACAAAGCATCCGCCTTAGTGTTCTTAGACCCAGGTCGGTAAGTAACAAAAAAGTTGAACCGCGTGAAAAACAATGCCCAGCGAGCCTGCCTGGGGGACAGACGCTTGGCTGACTCCAAATACAACAGATTCTTATGGTCAGTAATAACAGTAACCTGGTGAACCGACCCCTCCAAAAAGTGTCGCCATTCCTCAAAAGCCAACAACTCCCTGTTGCCGATATCGTAGTTATGTTCGGCGGGCGACAGTTTCTTGGAGAAATAGGCGCATGGACGCAACTCGCTCAAGGATGAGCTTTGAGACAGCACCGCCCCCATTCCAACCTCAGATGCATCGACTTCCATGGTAAATGGTTTCCATACATCCGGTTGCACCAGAATGGGAGCTGAAGCAAAACTGTTCTTCAGAAACTCAAATGCGTGCACAGCAGGCTCAGACCAGGCAGAGAAATCGGTACCTTTTTTGTCATGTCAGTGAGCGGTTTAGCAATGGTAGAAAAGTTTTTGATAAACTTTCTAGAATAGGGGATAAAATTAAACACACCAGTAGCGCTTCAGAAACTGTGAATCCTGCAGTGGATACAAATACAGTGCCACCCTTCTGTATTAGTAGCTATAAATAGGTATATATATAAAAATAATCCACGCTGGGTTCTCCAGTTTTGTGACCACTAGATACCTCCAAAAAACAATAAGTATTTGCACCTTTTATATGACTTAAAAAACTATTAAAAAATAAGTTTGTGCTGTGTTTTAAAATAGCTCCACCATGGAGCACGACATTACCATAAGGAAATTCTGAGCGAGATAATAAATTGATTTTTTACCTGGTGCAGTATAGTCGATAATGTCCACAGTTCCCTTTAGTCGGTCTTTGTAAAAGTCCAAATGTGGAAAAATGCGGCTTCGGTGGAGTTTTTTTCCTCTTTTGTTTTCACGTGAGCGGGCTCCAGGCAGTGCCCCGGCCGGCGGCAAACAGCCCTATGCTCGCTCACTGCTAGCGACTATGCGCTGTTGTGCAGCTCTCGGTTCTCTGCCTCTGCAGGACCTTGCGTGACGTCACGGTCATGTGATTGCTCACGTGACTTGCTACAGATCTTTCTAAGAACTAAGAACTTTCTAGAATAGTTAGAAAACCCAAGGAACCGCTGGAGCGCTTTTAGATCATCAGGCCGTTCCCAATGCAGCACCGCTTGCACCTTAGCGGCGTCCATTTTAAACCCAGAAGCGGACACAATATAACCCAAGAAAGGCAACTCCTGAACCAAAAATACACATTTCTCCAATTTAGCATAGAGCTTATTCTTTCTGAGTAGCTGTAACACCTGCCTAACATGCTCTAAATGAGTATCACGGTCGCATGAATAGATGAGAATGTCGTCAAGGTACACAATAACGAATTTTCCCAGGACATGAGAGAACACATCGTTTATGAAATGTTGAAATACAGCAGGCGCATTTGTCAAACCAAATGGCATCACCAGATTTTCAAAATGACCCTCAGGAGTATTAAAAGCCGTTTTCCACTCATCCCCTTGACGGACTCTTAGGGCTCATTTCCACATGCGAGGCACACGTCCGTATCTCGCATGTGGAAACCAAGCTGTGGAGCCGGCACTCCAGAGCGGAGCGTGCGGCCGCATAGGAACACATGGAGCTGCACAGCTCCGCTCCAAAGTGCCGGCTCCTCAGCTTGGTTTCCACATGTGAGATACGGACGTGTGCCTCGCATGTGGAAATGAGCCCTTATGAGGTTTCCCCCCCCCTGAGGTCAAGTTTAGAGAACCACCTAGCACCAGCCACCTGATTGAACAGATCGGGTATCAGCGGCATAGGGTATTGGTCACGAACCGTAATCTGGTTTAACTCCCTGAAATCCAGACACGGGCGTAAACCGCCATATTTCTTCTTAATGAAGAAGAACCCTGCTGCCACAGGCGAGGACGAAGGCCTGATGTGCCCTTTGCTCAGACAATCAGCGATGTAGTCTTTTAAGGCTTGCCTCTCAGGACCAGAGATGTTAAACATCCTAGCTTTCGGCAATTTGGCCCCTGGTTTTAACCTAATAGTTCAGTCATAGGGAAGATGTGGTGGCTCTCTGCTTCCTGAGCAAAAGGGCATGATGCTTCACATGTGACACCCCTGCGATTTGCATAGGCTCTGTGGGCTCACCTGTAGCAACCTCACGTGTACCTACGCTCTCTCCCATAGGCGTCGTCTCTTGCACCCCCTGACGAAGACGGCGATCAATGCAGATAACAAGACTCATAGCGGATTCCAGAGAAGCAGGAGTCTCGTACATCAGAAGGGCTTTTTTTAACCTTCTTTTTAACTTTCTGCGTGCAGAAGGTGCTGCTTCATCTAGGGCACTCTTAAGTGTATTATTGAAGTGTGACAATGCTAAGTCTGGACAAGAGAGGGAGGAGATGGGGGCTAAAGATGTGTGGAGATTGTCCATAAGCTGCTGGGTATTAATGGTACATGTATTCCAATAATTGTGGTAAGTGGGGGTGTCCCGGGTGAGGAGACAATTCTTGAGAGAGAAGTAAAGAAGGTTGTGGTCCGAGAGCGGGAGAGGGAGTTAGTAAAGTCATGCAGCGAGCCGGGATGGGAGAAAACCAGGTCCAGAGTATGGCCGTCCTCATGCGTAGGTGTTGTGAATTTGGATTCTGGGCTCCCCCGGTGGCTACTGGTGGAATTGAACTGGTGTCTTCATCTTCTCTGTTCACCTGTTCCCATCAAGATGTGGGAGTCGCTATATAACCTTGCTGCTCTGTTAGTTGCTTGCCGGTCAACAATGTTATCAGAAGCCTCTCTGTGCTTGTTCCTGCTCCTAGACAACTACTAGATAAGTTGGACTCTTGTCCATGTTTGTTTTTGCATTTTTGTTCCAGTTCACAGCTGTAGTTTCGTTACTGTGTCTGGAAAGCTCTTGTGAACAGGAATTGCCACTCTGGTGTTATGAGTTAATGCCAGAGTTTTAAAGTAATTTCTGGATGGTGTTTTTGATAGGGTTTTCAGCTGACCATGAAAGTGTCCTTTCTGTCTTCTGCTATGTAGTAAGTGGACCTCAAATTTGCTAAACCTATTTTCATACTACGTTTGTTATTTCATCTCAACTCACCGCCAATACATGTGGGGGGCCTCTGTCTCCTTTCGGGGTATTTCTCTAGAGGTGAGCTAGGACTAATATTTTCCTCTGCTAGCTTTATTTAGTCCTCCGGCTGGTGCTGGGCATCTAGAATCAACGTAGGCATGCTACCCGGCCACTGCTAGTTGTGCGTTAGGTTTAGTTCATTGTCAGCTCAGTTCCCATCTTCCAAGAGCTAGTTCCTATATATGCTTATGCTATGTTCTCTTGCCATTGAGATCATGACAGTTTGACCGGCCATCAAAGTGTTAATTGTTTGGGCTGAAGCAGGAGAAAAAGAAGTGTTGAAGGGAAATTTTTTTTTTTTTTTTCCCCTCAGAGTTTTGCTGCCTAGCCCTTAATTGCTGTCTAGCTGCTTCTTACCTCCTCTTAACCCTTGAATGGCTCTGTGTCCACCTGTTTGTAATGGATCTTCAGAGTGTAACTGCAGGTTTGAATAATCTCGCCACGAAGGTGCAGAATTTGCAGGATTTTGTTTGTCATGCACCTGTATCTGAGCCGAGAATTCCTTTGCCGGAATTTTTCTCGGGGAACAGATCCGGGTTTCAGAATTTTCGAAATAATTGCAAATTATTTTTGTCCCTGAAATCTCGCTCTGCCGGAGACCCTGCACAGCAGGTCAGGATTGTGATTTCCTTGCTCCGGGGCGACCCTCAAGACTGGGCTTTTTCATTGACACCAGGGGATCCTGCGTTGCTCAATGTGGATGCGTTTTTTCTGGCCTTGGGGTTGCTTTATGACGAACCTCATTTGGAGCTTCAGGCAGAAAAAACTTTGATGTCCCTATCTCAGGGGCAAGATGAAGCGGAAATTTACTGCCAAGGATTCCGTAAATGGTCTGTGCTTACTCAGTGGAATGAGTGCGCCCTGGCGGCGACTTTCAGAGAGGGTCTCTCTGATGCCATTAAGGATGTTATGGTGGGGTTCCCTGTGCCTGCGGGTCTGAATGAGTCCATGACAATGGCTATTCAGATCGATAGGCGTTTGCGGGAGCGCAAACCAGTGCACCATCTGGCGGTGTCCACTGAGAAGTCGCCAGAGAGTATGCAGTGTGATAGAATTCTGTCCCGAAGCGAGCGGCAGAATTTTAGACGGAAAAATGGGTTGTGTTTCTATTGTGGTGATTCTACTCATGTTATATCAGCATGCTCTAAGCGCACTAAAAAGCTTGGTAAATCTGTTTCCATTTGCACCTTACCGTCTAAATTTATTCTATCTGTGACCCTGATTTGCTCTTTGTCATCTATTACCACGGACGCCTATGTCGACTCTGGCGCCGCTTTGAGTTTTATGGATTGGTCCTTTGCCAAACGCTGTGGGTATGATTTAGAGCCTTTGGAGACTCCTATTCCTCTGAAGGGGATTGACTCCACCCCATTGGCTAATAATAAACCACAATACTGGACACAAGTAACTATGCGTATTAATCCGGATCACCAGGAGATTATTCGCTTTCTGGTGCTGTATAATCTACATGATGATTTGGTGCTAGGATTGCCTTGGCTGCAGTCTCACAACCCAGTCCTCGACTGGAGAGCTATGTCTGTGTTGAGCTGGGGATGTAAGGGGGCTCATGGGGATGTACCTGTGGTTTCCATTTCATCATCCATTCCCTCTGAAATTCCTGAGTTCCTGTCTGACTATCGTGACGTCTTTGAAGAATCCAAGCTTGGTTCGTTACCTCCGCACCGAGAGTGCGATTGTGCCATAGATTTAATCCCGGGTAGTAAATACCCAAAGGGTCGTTTATTTAATCTGTCTGTGCCTGAACATGCTGCTATGCGAGAATATATAAAGGAGTCCTTGGAAAAGGGACATATTCGTCCATCGTCATCTCCCTTAGGAGCCGGTTTTTTCTTTGTGTCAAAAAAAGACGGCTCTTTGAGACCATGTATTGATTATCGGCTTTTGAATAAAATCACTGTTAAATATCAATACCCATTGCCGTTGCTGACTGATTTGTTTGCTCGCATAAAGGGGGCCAAGTGGTTCTCTAAGATTGACCTTCGTGGGGCGTATAATTTGGTGCGAATCAGGCAGGGGGATGAGTGGAAAACCGCATTTAATACGCCCGAGGGCCACTTTGAGTATTTAGTTATGCCTTTTGGTCTTTCTAATGCTCCGTCAGTTTTCCAGTCCTTTATGCATGATATTTTTCGCGATTATTTGGATAAATTTATGATTGTGTATCTGGATGATATTCTGATTTTTTCGGATGACTGGGACTCTCATGTCCAGCAAGTCAGGAGGGTTTTTCAGGTTTTGCGGTCTAATTCTTTGTGTGTGAAGGGTTCTAAGTGTGTTTTTGGGGTACAGAGTATTTCCTTTTTGGGATATATTTTTTCCCCCTCTTCCATTGAAATGGATCCTGTCAAGGTTCAAGCTATTTGTGATTGGACGCAGCCCTCTTCTCTTAAGAGTCTTCAGAAATTTTTGGGCTTTGCTAACTTTTATCGTCGATTTATTGCTGGTTTTTCGGATATTGCTAAGCCATTGACCGATTTGACTAAGAAGGGTGCTGATGTTGCTGATTGGTCCCCTGATGCTGTGGAGGCCTTTCGGGAGCTTAAGCGCCGTTTTTCCTCTACCCCTGTGTTGCGTCAGCCTGATGTTGCTCTACCTTTTCAGGTTGAGGTCGACGCTTCTGAGATCGGAGCTGGGGCAGTGTTGTCGCAGAAAAGTTCTGACTGCTCCGTGATGAGGCCTTGTGCCTTCTTTTCCCGTAAATTTTCGCCCGCTGAGCGGAATTATGATGTTGGGAATCGGGAGCTTTTGGCCATGAAGTGGGCTTTTGAGGAGTGGCGCCATTGGCTTGAGGGGGCCAGACATCAGGTGGTGGTATTGACTGACCACAAAAATTTGATTTATCTTGAGACCGCCAGGCGCCTGAATCCTAGACAGGCGCGCTGGTCATTATTTTTCTCTCGGTTTAATTTTGTGGTGTCATACCTACCGGGTTCTAAGAATGTTAAGGCGGATGCCCTTTCTAGGAGTTTTGAGCCTGACTCGCCTGGTAACTCTGAGCCCACAGGTATCCTTAAGGATGGAGTGGTATTGTCAGCCGTTTCTCCAGACCTGCGGCGGGCCTTGCAGGAGTTTCAGGCGGATAGACCTGATCGTTGCCCACCTGATAAACTGTTTGTTCCTGATGATTGGACCAGTAGAGTCATCTCTGAGGTTCATTCTTCTGCGTTGGCAGGTCATCCTGGCATTTTTGGTACCAGGGATTTGGTGGCAAGGTCCTTCTGGTGGCCTTCCCTGTCACGAGATGTGCGAGGCTTTGTGCAGTCTTGTGACGTTTGTGCTCGGGCCAAGCCTTGTTGTTCTCGGGCTAGTGGATTATTGTTGCCCTTGCCTATTCCTAAGAGGCCTTGGACGCACATCTCGATGGATTTTATTTCAGATCTGCCTGTTTCTCAGAAGATGTCTGTCATCTGGGTGGTGTGTGACCGTTTTTCTAAGATGGTCCATTTGGTTCCTCTGCCCAAG
The DNA here is from genome assembly GCF_051348905.1 of Ranitomeya variabilis. Classification (NCBI taxonomy): domain Eukaryota; kingdom Metazoa; phylum Chordata; class Amphibia; order Anura; family Dendrobatidae; genus Ranitomeya; species Ranitomeya variabilis. The sequence goes on from NC_135236.1 coordinate 539,727,637, forward strand.
TTACCTTCTTCTTCCGAGTTGGTTCCTCTGTTTTTTCAAAATGTTGTTCGTTTGCATGGTATTCCTGAGAATATCGTTTCTGACAGAGGGACCCAATTCGTGTCTAGATTTTGGCGGGCATTCTGTGCTAGGATGGGCATAGATTTATCTTTTTCGTCCGCTTTCCATCCTCAGACGAATGGCCAGACCGAGCGGATTAATCAGACCCTGGAGACATATCTGAGGTGTTTTGTGTCTGCTGACCAGGATGATTGGGTTGCTTTTTTGCCATTGGCGGAGTTCGCTCTCAATAATCGGGCCAGCTCTGCCACTTTGGTGTCCCCGTTTTTCTGTAATTCGGGGTTTCATCCTCGATTTTCCTCTGGTCAGGTGGAATCTTCGGATTGTCCTGGAGTGGATGCTGTGGTGGAGAGATTGCATCAGATCTGGGGGCAGGTGGTGGACAATTTGAGGTTGTCCCAGGAGAAGACTCAGCTTTTTGCCAACCGCCACCGTCGTGTTGGTCCTCGGCTTTCTGTTGGGGATTTGGTGTGGTTGTCTTCTCGTTTTGTCCCTATGAGGGTCTCTTCTCCTAAGTTTAAGCCTCGGTTTATCGGCCCATATAAGATATTGGAGATTCTTAACCCTGTTTCCTTCCGTTTGGACCTCCCTGCATCCTTTTCTATTCATAACGTTTTTCATCGGTCATTATTGCGCAGGTATGAGGTACCGGTTGTGCCTTCCGTTGAGCCTCCTGCTCCGGTGTTGGTTGAGGGTGAGTTGGAGTACGTTGTGGAGAAAATCTTAGACTCTCGTGTTTCCAGACGGAGACTCCAGTATCTGGTCAAGTGGAAGGGATACGGCCAGGAGGATAATTCTTGGGTGAATGCATCTGATGTTCATGCCTCCGATCTGGTTCGTGCCTTTCATAGGGCCCATCCTGATCGCCCTGGTGGTTCTGGTGAGGGTTCGGTGCCCCCTCCTTGAGGGGGGGGTACTGTTGTGAATTTGGATTCTGGGCTCCCCCGGTGGCTACTGGTGGAATTGAACTGGTGTCTTCATCTTCTCTGTTCACCTGTTCCCATCAAGATGTGGGAGTCGCTATATAACCTTGCTGCTCTGTTAGTTGCTTGCCGGTCAACAATGTTATCAGAAGCCTCTCTGTGCTTGTTCCTGCTCCTAGACAACTACTAGATAAGTTGGACTCTTGTCCATGTTTGTTTTTGCATTTTTGTTCCAGTTCACAGCTGTAGTTTCGTTACTGTGTCTGGAAAGCTCTTGTGAACAGGAATTGCCACTCTGGTGTTATGAGTTAATGCCAGAGTTTTAAAGTAATTTCTGGATGGTGTTTTTGATAGGGTTTTCAGCTGACCATGAAAGTGTCCTTTCTGTCTTCTGCTATGTAGTAAGTGGACCTCAAATTTGCTAAACCTATTTTCATACTACGTTTGTTATTTCATCTCAACTCACCGCCAATACATGTGGGGGGCCTCTGTCTCCTTTCGGGGTATTTCTCTAGAGGTGAGCTAGGACTAATATTTTCCTCTGCTAGCTTTATTTAGTCCTCCGGCTGGTGCTGGGCATCTAGAATCAACGTAGGCATGCTACCCGGCCACTGCTAGTTGTGCGTTAGGTTTAGTTCATTGTCAGCTCAGTTCCCATCTTCCAAGAGCTAGTTCCTATATATGCTTATGCTATGTTCTCTTGCCATTGAGATCATGACAGTAGGAGAATGAGCAAACTGTGAGAGGCCAAATGATGAAGTTAGAGAAAGAAGATGAGAGGCAGCTTGGGAGAGGGGATCACTGATGGGGATGTTAAAGTCTCCCATGATGAGGGTGGGGATGTCACAGGATAGACAGTGAGTAAGCCAGGTGGCAAAGTGGTCTGAAAACTGTCAGGAGGAGCCTGGAGGGTGATAAACAACCGCCACTCGCAAGGAGAAGGGCTTAAAGAGTCTGATGGCGTGGACTTCAAAGGAAGGAAATGTAAGTGAGGGAACCGGGGGGGATGACCTGGAAAGCACATTGTGATGAAAGGAGCAAACCAACACCTCCACCCTGTCTGTTCTCAGGTCTGGCAGTATGTGAAAATTTCAGCCCACCAAACGAAAGAGCGGCAGCGGCAGTGGTGTCTGAATGCTAAATCCAGGTTTCTGTAATAGCCAAAAGGTTAAGAGAATTAGAGAGGAAAAAAATAGTGAATGTAAGTTAGTTTGTTACACACAGACCGTGCATTCCAGAGAGCACAGTGGAAAGTGATAGGAGAAGGCATGCATTGAATGTTAATAAGATTAGCAGGGTTTCTATATGTAGCTGGAGGAGAGTAATGTATGCTAGTGGAGGAAGGCCCAGGGTTGGTGGAGATGTCACCTGCAACTAGTAAAAGGAGAAAAAACAGGAATAACAGGTGGTGGGATGATTTGAATGAACATTTTGAGTGCTGCATAGAGGTATTGGATGGTTTGGAGTGGGTAAGAAATGTCAGTAGAGCCTCAGATTTATACATGGGAGAGGGTAGAAGGGAGGGATGGATATGAGAGTGCACAGAATGTGTTAAAAGGCGGGCGAGTTGCGAGAAAGCAGAAGTAAAAACAAATAAGAAGCAGATAGATATGATAAATGCATAATGTAGTATGACTGACCGCAACACAGCAAAATACTTCTGGGACATAGTGTGTGGGCACATGCACAGTATTGCTTTTTGGCTTGGCCCGCAGTTGGGCAAAACATACTGCGCGTGCGCGACTGAAGATTGCATTGCGCACACGCCAACTATGGAGCACACGTAATCTAATTCGCTAACATTTTGCGGACAACAGGGACGGATAGGGTGGAGAAATGAAGATGAAACGCCGCCCATCAGACAGGTAAAAAGTCATTTAAATATCCTGCCAGTTTGAGGTGACAGGTTCCCTTTAAATGAGGAGGTTTGTAGAAAAATGGTTGCATTTTTTAATGTTTTTAAAGCAAAAATTACATGCATAGTCTCATGCTGTGGCTTTTTTAAGAATAAGATATGCATGGTTTATACCTACTAATCTCCATTTCACTTATATTCACAAATTATATTTAATAACAAAATTTTAAATTTTCAAACAGCTCTTCTTTCTACATATCAAACTGGCAGCAACAATTAATTTCCTATAAGTCTAGGCAGAGTCAGGAAGATATAGGTTTGCTTATATGACATAATTATACCTTCTTGATGTCAAATTATCCTACTGATCATCTGATTACGATCACAATCTTTAGTTTAATGCAATGAAATGAGGTCCTTTTTACATCTGGAAATAGACACAGAAGTCACTACATGTACAGTGGACGCCCAATTAATTGTTTGCTGAGGATATTACTGCTTGCTAAGTGTCAAAATCCCACCACTGCACAGGCGGAATCTCAAGCCATGTCCTCTGCGGTCTCCCATTCTTCCTCAGCCAGAGAGGATCCTGCTCAGCAGAGACGTCGGTCCCAGCGTCGTGCTCAGGCTATTGCTGTGCGTTTGGCTGCTGCCGTCCCAGGTCCAGCTCTAGCAACCAGCATTAGTCAGCGGCAAGCAAATGCTCCTGGGACTAAGTCCTGCTCTTCTTGATCTAAGCATGCCCGTGAGACGATCAGTCATTGGTGGCTGGAGGTCACATGCTCAGGTCCTCAAGCAACATGGATTGGGCCATCAGCAAGGTTCCCGAAGGCTGCGGCTATAAAAGGTACGCAAAGCGTCTTAGGCTTCTTTCGCACTTCCGTCGGTACAGGCCCATCGCAATGTGTTGGGCCGACGTACCGACGGACGCTGTGAAATAACTGCATGACGTGGGCAGCGGATTCAGCTTTACAATGCATCCGCTGCCCATTCTGCAGTCCAGGGAGGAGGGGGCGGAGTTTCGGCGGCGCATGCGCGGTCGAAAATGGCGGACACAACGCACAAAAAAAGTTACATGGATCTTTTTTGTGCCAATGGTCCACCAAAGCTTGATACATCTGTCGCACGATGGATGTGACGTGTGGCAATCCGACGCATGCTAATGCAAGTCTATGGAGAAAAAACACATCCTGCGGGCAACTTTGCAGGATGTGTTTTTTCTCCAAAAGGACGCATTGAGACGTACGCCATAAGACGCAAGTGTGAAAGTAGCCTTAGGTGAAAGCTCCTAATGATCCCTTACCCACTGGTGGTGTATGTGAATTGGGTGATTGGAGTCAAAGACAGCGCCTAGTATTGGCATTGCCTATATGCCACTGTGCACTCTTTAGTGCATAGCTTTAGTGGAAATTCGATTATTTACCGATCTTTTGACGAATTTTGCTGATTTTGAGGAAAATGCTCGGGAATCCGAACCCAAATCTGAATGCGCAACATTTGTGCCGATTTTGAAATTGGCGATCGTTTTCCGAACAAGTTCACTCATCTCTAATTAGGAGCACATGTACTCAACAAACTAAGATATGAATGAAGAAGTATTGCGGTATATTATATGACCAATCATGCTCAATAAAGTACTAGTCATCACAGAGTATCCCTAAATATCTATTATCGACAAATTAAGACAATAACCTACCAAAAGTGGATTAATGTAAAAAATATAGCTTTTAATAATTTCTTAAAAATATGATGATACAATTCCACTATGATCTGTCTGGCAAAACTAATTTGAGGACCAATATAGCACATGTCCTAAAAAAAAATTTTTTATTTTCCAGGACAAAAAAAATAGACACACTCATGTCCATCATTTATTTACATTAAGGGTTTATGTAAAAAATAGATAGTATACAGTATATATAGCAAGAACATTATTATAGCTATCACGTGCCTACTAATACAGTATAATGGTAATCATAATTGCTATGATGATGTTTTTGCTGTAATTAGCAGCTCTCATTCACAACACTAACTAGGAGGCCTCTAGAAACCTTTCAGTAAACTCAATTAGGTAAGCGCTATTCATTTTATTCCTTTTATTCACAGCTACTATTAGCACCAGTCATTTGCTCCTTTCATTCACAGCTCCTATTATCACCCCATTCGAAAGGACAAAACTGTTCTTCCAGCAAACTGTTATTGCGCATCTCGGTTTTTAGGCACGTCATAGATCCTCTCTCTGTAATATGAGTCTCACTTCATATACTACAAACTCATCAGGAGATGGACACCTCCACAATCAACACTGCTTATGATCTTCAGTGCAGTAGGCCTATATCTTAACCACCTATTGTCTCTACGCATTTCACCCATCCTATGTTTTTATTAATATGGCACGAGAATCCTGATATTTACTCTGGCAACTAGGATATAAGCCACCATGAAGTAATAGTCCCCTAGTGTGACTAAATAAAAATGAAGCTTAAAGTGTAACAGTCTCTTCAGGAGAACTTGCAGCAGGATGTCTATGTCTACTTCTAGCTCCTCCTACAACCCCTCACCTCTCCGTGGAATCTTATTAGTACCATTTGTCATCTATTATCTCAGCAATGTGAAATCTGTCTTCACTAAATACAGATTATATCTGTAAATAGAGAATGAAAGATCAATCCAGGAGGTGAAAGGAGATTTTTTTTATCAGATACAAAACAAAATTGCTTATTTTCATCTGTACTATTGATTTATGAAATCAAAATGAAAACAATGGTTGCTCTTTTACTAAAAGGTAAAAAAAAAGTTGAAAGTAAAAAATATACTGTATATACTCGAGTATAAGCCGACTCGAGTATAAGCCGACCCCCCTAATTTTGCCACAAAAAAACTGGGAAAACTTATTGACTCGAGTATACGCCTAGGGTGGAAAATGCAGCAGCTACCGGTAAATGTCAAAAATAAAAATAGATATCAATAAAAGTAAAATTAATTGAGACATCAGTAGGTTAAGTGTTTTGAATATCCATATTGAATCAGGAGCCCCATATAATGCTCCATACAGTTCATGATGGGACGCATAAGATGCTCCATACCAAACACGCCCCATATAATGCTGCACAAAGGTTAATAATGGCCCCATAAGATGCTCCATAGAAACATTTGCCCCATACAATGCTGCATAAAGGTTGATGGCCCAATAAGATGCTCCACACATTATGGCCCACTAAGATGCTCCATACATTATGGCCCCATAAGATGCTCCACACATTATGGCCCCATAAGATGCTCCACACATTATAGCCCCATAGGATGCTCCATACATTATGGCTCCATAAGATGCTCAAAACATTATTCCCCATAAGATGCTCCACACATTATGGCCCCATGAGATGCTCCATACCTTGTGGCCCCATACCTTGTGGCCCCATACATTGTGGCCCCATACATTGTGGCCCCATACATTGTGGCTCCATACATTGTGGCCCCATACATTGTGGCCCCATAAGATGCTCCACACATTTGCTCCATTTGCTGTTGCTGCGATTAAAATAAAAAAAATCATATACTCACCTCTCTTCGCGCAGGCCCCCGTCACTTGCTATAGTCACCTTCCACTTTCCACCGCTGCGCAAATCGCGTCATTGCGCCCTCTGACCTGAACAGTCACAGCCAGAGGACCGAAGACAGAGCAGCGCGCAGTGGTGGAATGAGGAAGGTGACTATCACGCAATGTTCACCTCCCCCGATATACTCACCTGCTCCCGGCGCGGTCCCTGGCAGTGTCTCACTGTCAGATGGTCTCCGGGAGCCGGCGGCATCTTCCTGTGTTCAGCCGTCACGTACCGCTCATTACAGTAATGAATATGTGTGCATATTCATTACTTTAATGAGCGGTACCATGTGACCGCTGAACACAGAAGAGCTGCCCGGAGACCATGGGACATGCAGGGACCGCGCCAGAAGCAAGTGAGTATGTGACAGCCGCTGCTCCTCCTCACCCGCCGACCCCACGCCGACACTGACTAGAGTATAAGCCGAGAGGGTCACTTTCAGCCAAAAAAGTGGGCTGAAAATCTCGGCTTATACTCGAGTATATACGGTACATCGATTTCGGACCCACATGATTATTAATGTCATGATAATTTTAACTGATACAGTAAACGAGGAGCAAAAATACAGTGTCATAATTTCTGTTTTTCATTCATCTGACTTCATCTGGAATAAAATGCATAAATCAAACAACATGTAACCTAAAATGGTACCAATAAAAACATCAACTCATCCAGAAAAAAGAACACCCTCACACAGCTCTATTGATGGGAAAAAAAAGTATTTTTATCATGCAAAAGATAAAAAATATCCTATCATTTTTACGCATATTTTCCAACTCCATGCTGCATAAACTTGAATGCTTATTGGATGAAGCAGATCAGGCGACGTGTATTTGTGTAATGAAGGAGGGTGCAGCATAAAAATATCAACATCATCTTTTATCAAGATGTGCAGAATTATTAAGCAGCTTGTTTATCCTCAGGCAAAATGGGCCAAAAAATAAATATTTAAATGTGTGCTCTGAAACTAAGAGTGGTTTTAATCCTGAATGTCTGTCTATTTAATATAATCTAATAGCTTTTCCAATATACTTTAATTAAAAGGTTGCTATTGTTGTCTCTCTGCTTTTTCAGGTCGAGATGTTGTCTGATTTTCCTGCTTGTGGGTTCTTTCTTTACACTGGGCCCTTACACTGCTTTCTTGCTGGCAAGTCACTCCTAATCAGAACAGGGGAGGGAGCACACTGTCACTGTATAATGAAAGCAATATCACACAATGACAAGGAAGCTCGTACTGAGCATATGTCAGAATTTACAGCTAACGCATGCTCAATGTGAATAGCCCAGCCTATGATGCGAACATCACTAATGATGCTTCCTTTTGTGTTGGGACCCAGACTATTGCAGTGACCGCAGCTTCTGCCCCCTGATGAAATCTCATTCAAGTATCCCAGCATGCATTGAAGATTCTAATACAAAATGTCAAAATGTCAACTGAAACTGTACAGCGCTGTGGAATATATTGGCGCTATATAAATAAAGATTATTATTATAATTATTGTTATGTCATAAAACATAGGTTAAAAAATAAATAAATAAATGTAACAGCTAGAGACAGTATGGAGGGCACAATAGGGACTAATTAGTTAGCGTATATTAAAAAAGCTAGATTACTACATTAAAGAGACATTTAAGATTAACATATATATTAGTTTTGGACTCACCCTTTCACTGACTGAAAGGTAAAAAATGCTATAAGTCTTACAGAGGGATGCAGAACTCTTGAAATTGCTAAGATATTGGGACGTGATCACAGAATAATCAGTAGTTTTGTTGCAAATAGTCAATATGGTCGCAAAAAACATGTTAATTAATGGGCTGATATAATTAAAGATGAGCTTGATGGATCTTCTCCAGTAGAACTTAAACTTAAAATCAACTCCCAAACCTACTGCCAGTTTTTAGACAAAACTTTCTTGAAGCAGTGGAACAGGAAAAAAGTCGTCATCAAGAAAACCTTGAATTTTATGCAGGACAATGGTTTAATTTGTGCATTGAAGTCCTCCACTTCGTTGCAAGCCAGTGAAGACCTTAAATGAAGGAGTAATGTCAGAGCCCCTTCCTCTCCTAAAACCTATTGAAAACTTGTAGGCCCTTCTTAAAGGGAACCTGTCACCCCCAAAATCGATGGTGAGGTAAGCTCACCGTCATCAAGGGCTTATCTACAGCATTCTATAATGCTGTAGATAAGCCCCTGATGTTACCTGAAAGAGGAGAAAAAGAGGTTATAATATACTCACCTGGGCGGGCCCGCTGGGGTCCGTGGTCAAATGGGTGTCTCAGGTCCGCCCCGGCACCTCCTATCTTCATTCCATGACGTCCTCTTCTGGTCTCCGCGCCGCGGCTTCGGCGCAGGCGTACTTTGTCTGCCCTGTTGAGGGCAGAGCAAAGTACTGCAGTGCACAGGCGCAGGGCCTCTCTGAGCTTACCGGCGCCTGCGCACTGCAGTACTTTGCTCTGCCCTCAACAGGGCAGACAAAGTACGCCTGCGCCGAAGCAGCGGCATGAAGACCAGAAGCGGATGTCATGGAATGAAGATGGGAGGCGCTGTACCGGACCTGAGATGCCCATCGGAGCGGGACCGCCCCTGGGTGAGTATAATCTAACGTCTTTTTCTCCTCTTTCAGGTAACATTGAATGCTGTAGATAAGCCCCTGATGACGATGAGCTTACCTCACCATCGATTTTGGGGGTGACAGGTTCGCTTTAAATAGGAGATATTTATAAGGAAAACAGCACACGTCTCTGAACAGTTTCTAGGAGATTGTGATTTTTGTTGATTACAAAATTGATCATCAGCAGATTAGGAAACTTACAGACTCCATGGATGAAGTTTATGACTGCTATTGAAAAGAAGGATGGCTATATTCACCATTGACACTGATAATTTTTTTTAGCTTTTTTTTAATGCCAAAAATGTAACTGTATACATTGAGTTGTTTTGTTATTATTATCACTTTAACAGGTGAAAATAAATAATTGAGATATCAAAATAAACATTATTCATTCAGTTGCAATATAATACACTAAGATATTCTACTAAAAAAAAAAAAAGAAAAACATCACTTTCTTAAAAATTCAGGTTTATTAACCTTTTGGATTGACTGACAGCACTGTAGTTGTTAAATAATAAAATAAATCAAAATTTGCCTAATAGGTGTGCACACAGTTTATTATTTTCGTATCTTCATAATTTTACTTACCATATTACATGTCATTTATTGTATACTGCATTGTAAAAACCATGCAAAAGGAACCCAAACAAAAAATAATGGAAAGAAAACTCACTTCCCCCTGCTAAAAAAAAATAACGTTTATACCTTGCAATATGAGATTAATAGGGCAAGTTTTTTTCCTATTGGAGAGTGCCAAGGTAATATAAGGAGACTAATAAGCCATGCCATATTCATCTGGGATGTCACATATACAAATTGCCTTTTCAGAGATGAAGAAGACCAGCTCACCTATTACACCCTTTACTGGGCTTTGTCTGATGACTTGGGATAAGAAGCCAAACCAGACACACTATTTGAAGACACATATGTTGGGGTGTTTGCCTCTTAGTCAGTTGTAACCAGCCAGACCATTCTGTGCAGAATGGACAAGTGATGTACAATATATTCAATAAAGCCTTTTTCTTTCCCCACTTCACTGATATGCAGTGGGTATGGAAAGCATTCAGACCCCATTAAATTTTTTACTCTTTGTTTCTTTGCTACCATTTGTTAAATTCGAAAAAGTTCATTTTTTTTCTAATTAATGTACACTCTGCAACCCATCTTGACTGAAAAAAACAGAAATGTAGAAATTTTTGCAAATGCATTAAAAAAGAAAAACTGAAATATCACATGGTCATTAATATTCAGACTCTTTGCTCAGACACTCATACTGTATTTAAGTCACATGCTGTCCATTTCCTTGTGATCCTCCTTGAGATGGTTCTACTCCTTCATTGGTGTCCAGTTGTGTTTAATTAAACTGATAGAACTTGATATAGAAAGGAACATACCTATCTATATAACATCTCACAGCTTACAGTGCATGTCAGACCAAATGAGAATCATGAGGTCAAAGGAACTGGCCAAGGAGCTCAGAGATAGAATTGTGGCAAGGCACAGATCTGGCCAAGGTCACAAAATGATTTCTGCTGTACTCAAGGTCCCTAAGAGCACAGTGGCCTCCATAATCCTTAAATGGAGGAAGTTCCGACCACCACAAGTCTTCCTAGACCTGGCTGTCCAGCCAAACTGAGCAATCGTGGTAGTAGAGCCTTGGTGAGAGAGGTAAAGAAGAACCCCAAGATCACTGTGGCTGAGCTCGAGAGATGCAGTGGTCTGATAGAAGCCTCTCCTCAGTGCAAGATATATAAACGTCCACATAAAGTTTGTCACAATGGACTAGTAAAACACATGTGCAAAAATCATACATGCACAGTTTAAAGGTCTACATTCATTTTAATTAGTTTTTTTTTGTCAATTTTAATTCAACAAAATTTACTCCCTTCCCAAAAATGTTCATGCTAAGTAGGTAACTGATTGAAAAGCCAGCAAATGCAACATGGTACTGTATTGATGTGGTGTGTATGGATCTAAAATAAAACAGATGTGCAAAAAAAACCTTAGAGTAAGACAATCTGTTCCTTCGCAAAAAAATGCACAAAAAATGCAAAAACTTGGCACAGTACATTGGGACAAGAAAACAAAGTCTACTAATTTCAGATTTTTTTCTGTAAACACTATTGTCCTGCCTTGATTCTGCTTTCTAGTGCATTAAGAATGAAAAATAGTGTAATTGTAATGCAGTAGGACAGATTTCTATTCTACCCCTATCAATTGAATCTGTGCATTATTCCTAGACTATTACTCTCATCTTCGTTAGTGCTGCAGTTATACAATGCATTAATGTCTAGATTATTTGTCCAGTGTTTTGGGAACTTTTCTTCCTGTCTCTTTGCTGGGGTGTGAGCTCTGATGTACACTCACTATTCTAAAATCACCCAACAACGGGGTGATAGTCCCTCGTGATTGGCTGGCCTATGCTATATGATGCAATAACAAATACATACTGATAGGGAATTCAGACTGTGAGCTTCAATGGGGACAGTGATTATGATGATGTTTGTAAAATGCTGTGGAATTAATAGCGCTATATAAGTGAGTAAAATAAATAAATAAAAAATGATTTGAAAACTCGCACAGTCATGCCTGATGTCATGTCATTCTTCTGTGACTGAAGAAAACTTCTGTAATGTGTAAAAAAGCGGCAGTCACTTTTTGGGAGATTCTTGCTAATCAAATTGCAAATTGTTTGAATATGCCAGGAGATGTAAATTTAATAAAATTGTACTCAAATTCAATTTTAATCAAATTGACTCAATCATTTCTACTTCTCAGTGCTGCTGTATAATTTCCACCATGCTGCTGCGTCTTCTGTCTATGTGGAAGGAAGAACAGAAATACCACTCTAAATGCTATATAATGATACATAAGAGTAGGATGTGAAGTTTGACAAACAAGAATGATTAAAAGCAAAAAATGTTTTTTACTAACAGCAGTCAAATTTTAGAACAATATCTTAATACAGTGTCAAACTGAAAACCATAAAATTACTAGAATAATTATTATAAACACAAGTTGAAAACAGATATATTTGAGTGTATTTATACAAGAATATATATGTGTGCATATATATATATATATATATATATATATATATATATATATATATATATATATATATATATATATATACAGTTAGGTCCATATATATTTGGACAGAGACAACATTTTTCTAATTTTGGTTATAGACATTACCACAATGAATTTTAAACAAAGCAATTCAGATGCAGTTAAAGTTCAGACTTTCAGCTTTCATTTGAGGGTATCTACATTAAAATTGGATGAAGGGTTTGGAGTTTCAGCTCTTTAACATGTGCCACCCTGTTTTTAAAGGGACCAAAAGTAATTGGACAGATTCAATAATTTTAAATAAAATGTTCATTTTTAGTACTTGGTTAAAAACCCTTTGTTGGCAATGACTGCCTGCAGTCTTGAACTGATGGACATCACAAGACGCTGTGTTTCCTCCTTTTTGATGCTCTGCCAGGCCTTCACTGCGGTGGTTTTCAGTTGCTGTTTGTTAGAGGGTCTTTCTGTCTGAAGTTTAGTCTTTAACTAGTGAAATGCATGCTCAATTGGGTTGAAATCAGGTGACTGACTTGGCCATTCAAGAATATTCCACTTCTTTGCTTTAATAAACTCCTGGGTTGCTTTGGCTTTATGTTTTGGGTCATTGGTCGTCGTTTCATACTACAGATAGACAATCAGTTTGGTTGCATTTGGCTGGATCTGAGCACACAGTATGGCTCTGAATACCTCAGAATTCATTCAACTGTTTCTGTTCTGTGTCACATCATCAATAAACACTAGTGACCCAGTGCCACAGGCAGCCATGCATGCCCAAGCCATCATACTGCCTCCGCCGTGTTTTACAGATGATTTGGTATGCTGTGGATCATGATCTGTACCACGCCTTCGCCAGACTTTTCTCTTTCCATCATTCTGGTAGAGGTTGATCTTGGTTTCATCTGTCCAAAGAATGTTCTTCCAGAACTGTGCTGGCTTTTTTAGATGTTTTTTAGCAAAGTCCAGTCTAGCCTTTTTATCCTTGATGCTTATGAGTGGCTTGCACCGTGCAGTGAACCCTCTGTATCTACTTTCATGCAGTCTTCTCTTTATGGTAGATTTGGATATTGATATGCCTACCTCATGGAGAGTGTTGTTCACTTGGTTGGCTGTTGTGAAGGGGTTTCTCTTCACCATGGAGATTATTCTGCGATCATCCACCACTGTTGTCTTCCATGGGCGCCCAGGTCTTTTTGCATTGATGAGTTCACCAGTGCTTTCTTTCTTTCTCAGGATGTACCAAACTGCAGATTTTGCCACTCCTAATATTGTAGCAATTTCTCGGATGGGTTTTTTCTGTTTTCGCAGCTTAAGGATGGCTTGTTTCACCTGCATGGAGAGCTCCTTTGACCACATGTGTACTTCACAGCAAAACTTTCCAAATGCAAGCACCACACTTCAAATCAACTCCAGGCCTTTTATCTGCTTAATTGAGAATGACATAACGAAGGGATTGCCCACACCTTTCCATGAAATGGCCTTGGAGTCAATTGTCCAATTACTTCTGATCCCTTTAAAAACAGGGTGGCACATGTTAAGGAGCTGAAACTCCTAAACCCTTCATCCAATTTTAATGTGGATACCCTCAAATGAAAGCTGAAAGTCTGAACTTCAACTGCATCTGAATTGCTTTGTTTAAAATTCATTGTGGTAATGTCTATAACCAAAATTGGAAAAATGTTGACTCTGTCCAAATATATATGGACTTAACTGTATATATATATATATATATATATATATATATATATATATATATATATATACATACACAAACGTGGTCAAAATTGTTGGTGCCCCTCGTTTAACCCCTTTACCCCGAAGGGTGGTTTGCACATTAATGACAGGGCCAATTTTTACAATTCTGACCACTGTCCTTTTATGAGGTTATAACTCTGGAACGCTTCAATGGATCCTGATGATTCTGACACTGTTTTCTCACGACATATTGTACTTTATGATAGTGGTAAAATGTCTTTGATATTACCAGCGTTTATTTGTGAAAAAAATGGAAATTTGGCGAAAATTTTGAAAATTTCGCATTTTTCCAACTTTGAATTTTTATGCCCTTAAATTACAGAGATATGTCACACAAAATACTTAATAAGTAACATTTCCCACATGTCTACCTTACATCAGCAAATTTTTGGAACCAAGTTTTTTTTTGTTAGGGAGTTATAAGGGTTAAATGTTGACCAGCAATTTCTCATTTTTACAACACCATTTTTTTAGGGACCACATCACATTTGAAGTCACTTTGAGGGGTGCACATCTCAAGGTACACAAAACCACATTCAATAAGTTTATTAACCCTTCAGGTGTTTCACAGGAATTTTTGTAATGTTTAAAAAAAATGAACATTTAACTTTTTTTCTGAAAAAATTTACTTCAGCTCTAATTTGTTTTATTTTACGAAGAGTAACAGGAGAAATTGGACCTCAAAAGTTGTTGTTCAATTTGTCCTGAGTATGTTCATTCCCCATATGAAGGGGTAAACCACTGTTTGGGCGCATGGCAGAGCTCGGAAGGGAAGGAGCGCCATTTGACTTTTCAATGAAAAATTGACTGGAATTGAGATGGGATGCAATGTCGCGTTTGGAGAGCCCCTGATGTGCCTAAACATTGAACCCCCCACAAGTGACACCATTTTGTAAAGTATACCCCCTAAGGAACTTATCTAGATGTGTGGTGAGCACTTTAACCTACCAAGTTCTTCACAGAAGTTTATAATGTAGAGCCGTAAAAACAAAAAATCATATTTTTTCACAAAAATGATATTTTGCCCCCAATTTTTTATTTTCCTAAGAGTAACAGAAGAAATTGGACCAAAAAGTTGTTGAAAAATTTGTCCTGAGTACGCTGATACTCCATATGTGGGGGTAAACTACTGTTTGGGAGAATGGCAGAGCTCAGAAGGGAAGGAGCGCCGTTTGACTTTTCAATGCAAAATTGACTGGAATTGAGATAGGACACCATGTCGCGTTTGGAGAGCCACTGATGTGCCTAAACATTGAAACCCCCACACGTGACACCATTTTGGAAAGAAGACCCCCTAAGGAACTTATCTAGATGTGTTGTGAAAACTTGAAACCTCCAAGTGTTTCACTACAGTTTATAACGCAGAGCCATGAAAATAAAAATTCTTTTTTTTTCCACACAAATTATTTTTTAGCCCCCAGTTTTGTATTTTCTCAAGGGTAACAGGAGAAATTGGACACCAAAAGTTGTTGTCCAATTTGTCCTGAGTACGCTGATACCCCATATGTTGGGGGAACCACCGTTTGGGCGCATGGCAGAGCTCAGAAGAGAAGGAGCGCCATTTGGAATGCAGACTTAGATGGATTGGTCTGCAGGCGTCACATTGCGTTTGCAGAGCCCCTAATGTACCTAAACAGCAGAAACCCCCCACAAGTGACCCAATATTGGAAACTAGACCCCCAAGGAACTTATCTAGATGTGTTGTGAGAACTTTGAACCCCCAAGTGTTTCACTACAGTTTATAACGCAGAGCCGTAAAAATAAAAAATCATTTTGTTCCCACAAAAATGTTTTTTTGCCCTCAAAATTTTTATTTTCCCAAGGGTAACAAGAGAATTTGGACCCCAAAAGTTGTTGTCCAATTTTTCCTGAGTACGCTGATACCCCATATGTTGGGGTAAATCCCTGTTTGGTGGGAGCTCGGAAGGGTAGGAGCCCTGTTTTTCTTTTTCAACGCAGAATTGAGATCGGATGCCATGTCGCATTTGGAGAGCTCCTGATGTGCCTAAACAGTGGAAACCCCCCAATTCTAACTGAAACCCTAACCCAAACACACCCTAACCCTAATCCCAACCATATCCCTAACCACACCCCTAACCCTAATCCCAACCCTAATCCCAACCGTAAATGTAATCCAAACCCTAACTTTAGCCTCAAGAAATGTTGGTACCCTCAACTGAATATTTTGTTGCACAACCTTTTGAGGCATTCACTACAATCAAACGATTCCTGTAACTGTCAATGAGACTTCTGCACCTGTCGACAGGTATTTTGGCCCACTCCTCAAGAGCAAACTGCTCCAGTTGTCTCATGTTTGAAGGCTGCCGTTTTCCAGATGGCATGTTTCAGCTCTTTCCAAAGATGCTCAATAGGATTTAGGCTAGGGCTCATAAAAGGCCACTTCAGAATAGTCCAATGTTTTCCTCTTAGCCATCCATTCTTGGATGTTTTTAGTTGTGTGTTTTGGGTCATTATCCTGTTGCAAGACCCATGACCTGCGACTGCGACCAAGCTTTCTGACACTGGGCAGCACATTTGTCTTTAGAATCCCTTGATAGTCTTGAGATTTCATTGTACGCTGCACAGATTCTAGACACCCTGTGCCAGATGCAGCAAAGCAGCCCCAGAACATAACAGAGCCTCCTCCATGCTTCACAGTAGGGACAGTGTTCTTTTCTTGATATGCTTCATTTTTCCATCTGTGAACATAGAGCTGATGTGCCTTGCCGAAAAGTTCCATTTTTGTCTCATCTGTCCATAGGACATTCTCCCAGAAGCTTTGTAGCTTGTCAATATGTAGTTTGTCAAATTCCAGTCTGTTTTTTTATGATTTCTTTTCAACAATGGTATCCTCCTTGGTTGTCTCTCATGAAGTCCACTTTGGCTCATACAATGGATGGTGCGATCTGACACTGATGTTCCTTGAGCTTGAAGTTAATCTTTAATCTGTTTAGAAGTTTTTCTGGATTCTTTTGTTACCATTTGTAATGTCCATCCCTTTCATTTGTCAGCAGTTTTCCTCCTGCGGCCACGTCCAGGGAGGTTGGCTACAGTCCTATGGATCTTAAATTTCTGAATAATATGTGCAACTGTAGTTACAGTAACATCAAGCTGCTTGGAAATGGTCTTATCACTTTTACCTTTAACATGTTTGTCTATAATTTTATTTCTGAGCTCCTGAGAAAACTCTTTCCTTCGCTTCCTCTGGTCCATGTTGAGTGTGATACACACCATGTCACCATGTCACCAAACAGCACAATGAGCATATGTAGCCCTATATACAGGCCTACTCACTGATTCCAAGTGTGTAGACACCTGTGATTCTAGTTAGTGGACACACCTTGATTTAACATGTCCCTTTTGTCACATTATTTTCAGGGGTAAAATAATTTCTGTCCAGGCCTATTTCATTTTATTTTTTTTAAATTCTGTGAAAGCATGGTTGAAAAGCAATGTCTGACTTTCATTTGTTTATTTTCATATTTTTTTTTTCTTTTGTCAGATTCAAGTTATTTCTGTAACCATTGTGGGTTTTTCTGTCATTAAAAGAGGGATACCAACAATTATGACCACGTTTATATATATATGTGTATATATATATATATATATATATATATATATATATATATATATATATATATATATATATATAATTTATTTATATAGCACCATTGATTCCACGGTGCTGTACATGAGAAGGGTTTACATGCAAATTACAGATATCACTTACAGTAAGCAAACTAACAATTAGAGACTGATAAAGAGGGGCGAGGACCCTGCCCTTGTGGGCTTACATTCTACAGGATGGTGGGGAAAGAGACAGTACATTGAGGGTTGCAGGAGCTCCGGTGTTGGTGAGGCTGTAGCTCTGGTAGTGGTGAGGAGGTAGAGGGGTCAGTGCAGGCTGTAAGCTTTCCTGAAGAGGTGCATTTTCAGGTTCCGTCTGAAGGATCCAAAATGTGGTTGATAGTCGGACATGTTGGGGCAAAGAATTCCAGAGGATGGGGGATATTCGGGAGAAGTTTTGGAGGCTGTTGGGTGAGGAGAGAAGGAGGTCTTGGGAGAACTGGAGATAACATGAGGGAAGATATTGGGAGATTAGTTCAGAGATATATGCAGGAGACAGGTTATGGATGGCTTTGTAGGTCAGTATTAGTAATTTGAACTGGATACACTGAGGGAATGGGAGCCAGTGAAGAGATTTGCAGAGGGGAGAAGTGGAGGAATAGCGAGGAGAGAGATGAATTAGTTAGGCAGAAGAGTTTAGGATGGACTGGATTGGGGCAAGGGTGTTAGCAGATAGGCCACAGAAAAAGATGTTGCAGTAGTCAAGGCGGTAGATGATGAGGGCATGCACAAGCATTTTAGTAGATTGACGGTTGAGGAAAGGATGGATTCTGGAGATATTTTTGAGCTGAAGGTGACAGGAGGTGGAAAGAGCTTGGATGTGCAGTTTGAAGGACAGGGCAGATTCAAGGGTTACTCCGAGGCAGCAGACTTCCGGTACGGGGAAAAGCGTGATGTCATTAATTGTGATAGATAGGTCAGGTAAGGAAGATCTATGAGATGGAGGAAAGATGATGATTTCAGATTTGTCCACATTGAGTTCGAGGAAGCGAGAGGAGAAGAAGGAGGATATGGCTGATAGACACTCCGGGATTCTGGACAGCAGAGAGGTGATGTCTGGGCCAGAAAGGTATATTTGAGTGTCATCAGCATAAAGGTGGTGGTACTGGAATCCATGGGACTTTATGAGTTGTCCCAGGCCAAGTGTATAGATTGAGAAGAATGGGGTCCTAGAACAGAGCCTTGGTGGCCTCCAACAGATAGAGAGTTGGATGAGGAGGTAGTGTGGGAGTGGGAGACGCTGAATGTGCAGTTGGAAAAGTATGAGGAGATCCAGGATAGAGCGAGATCTTTGATGCCAAAGGAGGGGAGGATCTGTAGTAGGAGGCAGTGGTCAACTGTGTCAAAAGCAGAGAACAGGTCTAGAAGGAGGAGTACAGAGTATTGTCCTTTAGCTTTGGCTGTAAGTAGGTTGTCAAAGAGCAAGTTAGATGAGAGGTGGGAGGAAAGTTCAGTGTGGATGTGCTGCTCCAGGAGTTTGGAAGTGAATGGGAGCAGCGATAGCTGGACATAGCAGTTGGATCGAGGACTGGCTTTTTAAGGATAGGCGTGATTATGGCATGTTTTAAAGCAGAAGGGAAGGTGCCAGAAGTTAGTGATAGGTTGAAGAAGTGGGTAAGGGATGGGATAAGAGTGGCGGTGAGGTTGGGGAGGAGGTGTGATGTGGAGAGGAGACAATTAAGCCCCCTTCAGTGATGTTGCATAGGGAGGCTATGGGGTTTTGGCATTGGTCTAGCATACAAAGGGGTTCTGGTGTCTGAACAATGAAGACTTGCCTTGTTTGGTCGATCTTAATTTTAAAGTGTGTGGCAAAGTCCTCAGCAGAGATAATTGAGGTTGGAGGGGGCAGTGCTGGAGGAGGAGGGAGTTAAAGGTTTTGAATAACTATTTGGGGTTGTAGGATAGGGAAGAAATGAGGGTTGTGAAATAAGCCTGTTTAGCAGAGGTGAGAGCAGATTTAAAAGCTAGTGTTGCCTGTTTGAATGCAGTGAAGTCGTCTTGCGAATGTGTTTTCTTCCAATGCCGCTCTGCAACCCTGGACACTCGCCAGAGCTTTTTAGTGATGTTATTGTGCCAGGGGTGTCTATTGATACGTCGCACTCTGCCATGAACGAGAGGGGTAACAGTGTCAATAGCTGATGCTAGAGTGGCATTGTAGAACGCAGTGGCACTGTCTGTGTCGTGGAGTGAGGATATGGATGCCAGTGGTAGGATAGCGTCAGAGAGTGTGTGGGTGTCTAGCAGTTCTAGGGTTATGCGGGGGTGCGTATGTTGCTGGACATTGGTGACTGGTGAGGACGACAGGGATGAGAAAGTGAGTACATATATACAGTATATATATATATATATATATATATATATATATATATATATATATATATATATATATATATATATATATAAATATACACTGCTCAAAAAAATAAAGGGAACACTTAAACAGCAGAATATAACTTCAAGTAAATCAAACTTCTGTGAAATCAAACTGTCCACTTAGGAAACAACACTGTTTGACAATCAATTCCACATGCTGTTGTGCAAATGGAATAGACAGTAGATGGAAATTATTGGCAATTATCAAGGCACACCCAATAAAGGAGTGGTTCTGCAGGTGGGGACCACAGACCACATCTCAGTAACAATGCTTTCTGGCTGATGTTTTGGTTACTTTTGAATGTTGGTTGTGATTTCACACTCGTGGTAGCATGAGACGGACTCTGCAACCCACACAAGTGGCTCAGGTAGTGTAGCTCATCCGGGATGGTACATGAATGTGAGCTGTGGCAAGAAGGTTTGATGTGTCTGTCAGAATAGTGTCCAGTGGCTGGAGGCGCTACCAGGAGACAGACTAGTACACCAGGAGATGTGGAGGGGGCCGTAGGAGGGCAACAACCCAGCAACAGGACCGCAACCTCAGCCTTTGAGCAAGGAGGAACAGGAGAAGCACTGCCAGAGCCCTGCAAAATGACCTCCAGCAGGCCACAAATGTGCATGTAAACCTAAAAGAAGCACTCTAAAATGTGGAACGATAACAGGTGTCAACACATCTATTGCACCGTAAGAGCAATATATAAGCAGAAAATCCACACTAAAGTGATAGAGGTATCAAAATCGATATAAATTTATTAATGTATCAAATAAACATAAATACAATAAATATAAACAGGACCTGGTGAATAGAAGAAAACGACTGAAGATGCCAGCATGCAAAGATGAAGAAAGTGCTGGCAAAGAACACAAAAAATCCAAGCGTTCTAACTGCAGCGTCAAGCCGGCATGTGCTCAGAGTAGATATGTAACAAGACCCATGAATATAATCATAGTAATTGAATAGCTCCCATAAAGGGATGCTGATATGTACAAAGAAATCAAGGGCATAAGTAGAGCACAACATAAATCATCCCAGGTGCCTAGGAGATACATGCAGGTATAAGCGGTAATGCTGCATAGTTACCTTGGGACATATTGGTGGTAAAATACCGACGGGCTGCACACAGGAACAAGAGGGGCCTCGACACATGTTTCACCGTCGTGGCTTTGTCAGGAGGCGTGGCTAGTGGGGGAAAGAGCTGGGGTATAAGTAGGAGCCAGGGGGAGCTTGCGGCCCAATCGGCACACTCCCATCATGATGTGATCGTCCGTGGCCACCGAGAGCGACCGCGCGCCATGGAGTATGGGCGGGAGGACTGACGTCATCTCCGCCCATCCCCACGGCAACGCGGCCGATCTCCGACGTGGCCAGGAGCATCACAGCGCATGCGTGGGGTGCGCTCATGCCGGAGTGAAGGAAGAAAAAAAGGAGACTCGCCGCTACGAATGTAAGTAGGGGCGGTGTATCAGGGGAAAGTATTGTGATGGCAGAATAGTAAAATGGTTCTAAGGAGATAAAAAACCATAGACTAATAAAAGGGGAGAAGGCCCTACAACAGTAGAACATAATTAGGTATGTGAAGCTATAAGTTTGCCCAGTATCTAAGTGTAGAGATCACAAGTCAAAAAATTACAAAAAATACAATACAAAAATTATAAAGATAATAAGGCAATATAATAATATATGGAGCAATACATAAATATACATAATGTATAGGAGAAAATAATTCTTCCATCTGAAAAAACATTAATTAATCTCAATGTAAGATACAGATATAATCAAATTATTAATACCCGAGAGCCGACATTATCGAATAATAATTTATAAACAACATGATATATATACATGAGGATTATCTCAAATGCATCTATATAGAAAAGAAAGGTCCGTTTCCCACGATGATGAGAATATCGTCGTCTCAGTAGATGTCAAAATTCTTCTTGTATGGAATGTCCTTTGCGAGTTCCCTCTGATGAGCAAGAATAAGGAAAAGAAGTAGAGACAAGAAACAAAAAACAACTTGTATAAATAAGGAGTGCAAAAATATAATAAAAAACAATACAAGCAATTAAAAATACCCCAGTCCACACAAATTAAGATTAAAATACGCGTGGATTTACAAAAAAGACTTGAAACTGATGGCCTCGTTTAGGCCAATTGGCGAAAGTGTATCCAAGGTGACCATCCAACGTGTCTCTTTTTGAAGATGTTTTTGTTTAATGTTCCCACCTCGAATCCCCATATGCACGTGGTCAATTCCACAAAATCTCAGACCTTTGGGGTTACTGTGATGGGCTTCAAAAAAATGCCTAGGAATGGACTTAAGCAAAAGGGGCTCGAGACAGTTAGCCGAGTTCCTGATGTCCCTGATGTGCTCTTGAACACTGGTTTTAAAGGCTCTAGTTGTCATACCTATATAAATGCGATTGCATGGGCATTGAGTGTGATATACAATTGCTTCCATATTACATGTGATGTGATGCACTATCTTGTAAGTTTTATTACCGGCGGAGTTGGTAAATTCTTTAGTTCTTGGGATGTACTTACAAACAGAGCAGTTTCCACAAGGGAAGCAGCCCCAGGGGGGGCCTCTGAATCTTGTATCAAATGGGCTACTCCTTGGGGGACATAATGGCTATTACATAATATGTCACCTAGTGTGCGGGTTCTTCGCCATGTAATAAGTGGATACGGAGTTAATTGTCTGGACAGGTCCCTGTCCGTTAGCAGGACCGGCCAATGCCTCCTAAAAATTTTATTGATCTTGGGCCAGTTGGAATTGAATTGTGTAATAAATCGTGGTACTGAGTCTATATTATTAGGACGCCCTCTAGCCGGCCCTGCCAAGAGAGAGAACCTGTCCGAACCCAATGCTCACGAATAGCCCCTATGAATATCTGCATATTTGTAGCCCCTATCTCTGAACCGACGTGTTAAATCTCCAGCTTGCTTACGAAAAGTGCCATCATCAGAGCAGATTCGACGTACTCATAAGAACTGTCCCACCGGTATAGAGCTTTTAAGATTTGACGGGTTGGATGAGGTGAAATGTAAAAGTGCATTAGTGGCCGTGCTCTTGCGGAAGACATCCGTGGCAATAGTACCATCAAGTGATTTAGAAATAGCCAGATCCAAAAAATCGATGGAACTTTGGCTATATTTCCATGTCAATTTAATATTGAACACATTGGTATTGAGATGATTCAGAAAAGTGTCGAGTTGCGACGTGGAGCCCTGCCATTTAAAGAGTATATCGTCGATATAGCGTAGCCACGAGATAACGGAGCTGTGAACGGAGCTTTTTCTGTTGTCTGCTGCTGAGAGATCAGGGATGTGAAACTGCAAATGCCACTCTTTTAATGCATAGAGCAGAGGATTATCTTCTGCTATATGCATCAATATAACAGCATTTGCAGTTTTCCAAAATTAATCTGTCAGAAGCAGACAACAAGCACAGCTCTGCACTCCTGATGAGGACGAGAATTGTGCTCTGCTATAAAATGAAAAACCACACACACAAGTAGTTTGATGTCAATAGCAGAAGAAAAAAATTAGTCAAGCAGGTTACTGTACAGGAGCAATGAGTGCACAGAGGCATAAGGTGAATTCTACATTTAGATTAGCTTGATGATAATGAGCACACAGGAGAGGGGGAGCGATCTGCAGCACTGAGAAGCAGTTGTGCTGGGAAAAGGAGTAGTTTTTGCAGCATAGAATAAGAGGACCACAGAAATGAAAACAGACACAAAAGTGCAATAAAGAATCTTTACATCGGTCTTAGTTTACATATTAACAATAAATAAGCAATTACTCTGCTTTGTTAACAATAATGTGATTCTGTTAATAACACTTTTAAAGATCACCTCTTTATGCCTCTGAATAGTTGATACATTATCTTTTCATCACAATCATTGGGGAAAACAGGATACTTATTGTTACTGTTTTTTTTACTATTACCACAAAGCTGCTACTGATGTTCCCCTGTATTTTATAATTTTAAAACTTCCTTCAGGTGGCGAAATGATAGCTTCAATAGCTCAAGTTTCTCGGAAACATACCTAAATTAACCAGTCCCTCAACAATTGTCTCTATACCAGAGGTGTCAAACTGCATTCCTCGAGGGCCGCCAACAGGTCATGTTTTCAGGATTTCCTTGTATTGCACAGGTGGTAATTTAATCACCTGCACAGAATGATTCCAGCACCTTGTGGAATGCTAAGGAAACCCTGAAAACATGACCTGTTGGCGGCCCTCGAGGAATGCAGTTTGACACCTCTGCTCTATACTGTATGAATTGTTTTGTCATGCGATTATTGGAAAATTACCTTTATCAGTCTCTGAAATCTTTTTTTTAATATTTGAATACATTAATTTATTTGTGGTTATAATGAGCACTTCCTTTATAATTATTAAGAATAGTCTTTATCCGTCTGTTACACAATATCATTTTTCTAAGCTATTTAACATAATGAGTATAAGGACACAAATATATTCACCTGATTTTCATCAATAAGTGTTTTTTTCATTATAGTTTTGTAGTCTAAACATTCTGCTAATCACCGGACAAATGAGAAAATTGCTCGTTGATTGGGTGAAATAATCTTTTGTGCTACACATAGGTAATTATTCTCGGCAGCACTTCATCTTTTGTAAAAAAGGACCTGTGCTCATGAGAACAATGGCAGCTTATATGCAATGAATGATATATCACCAGCCATTTAGTACACATCGAGACAATTGGAGCATAAATCCACCAATAAATAGTGAACAATAAAGTTTTATTGCACAAAACAAAAAGTAGAGACAATCACGATACTATCAATCAAATTGGAGGTGAAAACTCAGATGAAAGTTATACGTGGCTAAGACACAACTGGAAAAAGGGATGGTAGCATACCAAGGGGCCAATATATAGTACATGGATAAACAGGAAATCACTGAGTTATAAAGTATAAAATGACACCAAAGTAAAAATTAGTATCAAAAACCAGATCTCTATGGCTTATCCATTGTTCCCTGTGTCAGGTCAAGTATCATCACCCCCTAGAGATCTGTTTTTGGTGTCATTTTTTTAGTTGATGATCAAGTGATCTACTGTCTTTCTATGTATTATATATTTACCCCTTGGTATGCTACCTTTCCGTTTACTAATTATGTCAATTATGTCATAGTCACGTATAACTTTCATCTGAGTCTTTACCTCCGATATTATTGATATTATTGTGATTTTCTCTACTTTTTGATTTGTCTAAAAAACTATATTGGTCACTATTTATTGGTGGATTTCTGCTCTATTTTTTCTGTGAGAATTACAAATGGTAGTGGAGAACCCCAGAAGACTTTGAATATTTGGTTAAATATTTACTTATGGACAAATTTTATTTGGTCAATGTTAATTTAGTAGTTTGGATATTATTAATTTTAATAATCAGTAGTACATATCGTTTGCCAAGATCTGACCGTGTAAACAAGCTGTTAAACGCTGAACAGTAAAAATCAGAGAGAACATCATATCCAAAATGCTTCGTCGGTGCTGATCGTGAGATCCTCTGATGCCTTTTTGCAGGTCTCTATTGAGCCTTTTTTATCTCTTTTTTGTCAAGTGTTTTCTCCTGCAAATTCAGACTTCTGCAGTGATAGCTGTTGATCTCAAAATTGGCCCCATTGAAAACTATAAACTTTAGGTATGAATAAATGATATGATTATGGTTTATATGTGATTTGTTCAGTTTTCCTTCAAACGTTCCAAAAGAAATATCAGAAATAAAACAGTTGTCCGAAACACATAATGTGTTCATGTTGATTCATAGTTACTGTTATTTTTTGTATACATGCAATATGGTAGTATGAACTATTAATCACATTTTTAATTGCTAACAGTATTTCAAATAAAGGAAGAGTTATAAAATGCCTGCTTGTAATTGCATTTTAATTTGCCGTTAATTGCTCCATTCAAGATACTGGTCCAAAAGTTATTCATTCAGTGTGCTATCACTACTAGGGTTGAGCGAAACGGGTCGATCATTTTCAAAAGTCGCCGACTTTTGGCTAAGTCGGCGTCTCATGAAACCCGATCCGACCCCTGTGCTTGTCGGCCATGCGGTACGCGACTTTCGCGCCAAAGTCGCGTTTCAATGACGCGAAAAGCGCCATTTCTCAGCCAATGAAGGTGAACGCAGAGTGTGGGCAGCGTGATGACATAGATCCTGGTCCCCACCATCTTAGAGAAGGGCATTGCAGTGATTGGCTTGCTGTCTGCGGCGTCACAGGGGCTATAAAGGGGCGTTCCCGCCGACCGCCATCTTACTGCTGCTGATCTGAGCTTAGGGACAGGTTGCTGCCGCTTCATCAGAAGCAGGGAGAGCGTTAGGCAGGGTCCACTAACCACCAAACCGCTTGTGCTGCAGCGATTTCCACTGTCCAACACCACCTTCGGTGTGCAGGAACAGTGGAAGCTATTTTTTTTTTTTTTTCCCCTCAGCGCTGTAGCTCATTGGGCTGCCCTAGAAGGCTCCGTGATAGCTGTATTGCTGTGTGTACGCCACTGTGGAAACCAACTGCTTTTTTCAAAGCACATATCCTCTTGTTCCTTCCTTTCTGCACAGCTATCTTTTTTGTTTGTCCACACTTTTTATTTAATTTGTGCATCAGTCCACTCCTATTGCTGCCTGCCATACCTGGCTTACATTACTGCAGGGAGATAGTAATTGTAGGACAGTTTTTTTTTTTTTTTTGTTTTTTTTTTGGGGGAGATTAAGATTGGCATTTCTGCTACAGTGCCATCCCTGTGTGTGCCATCTCTCACTGAGTGGGCCATAGAAAGCCTATTTATTTTTTCCGTGATTTGTGTTCTAAAATCTACCTCAACACAGAAACACTACATCAATCAGTGGGAGAAAAATATTGGCCTCAGTCAGGGCTTGTGTGCCACTGCTGTGTGTGCGCTATCATTCAGTGGGCTATAGCAAGCCTATATTTTTTTTTTTTTTTTTTTTTTTTAATATTATTTGGTTTCAAAAGTCTCCCTGAAAAAAAAAAAAAACCTAAAAAAACAGTGGGAGAGTAATATTGCCCTTTCAGCTTGTGTGCCAGTCTTGACTCCTGGGTGTGCCACCTCTCTCCCTCTCATTCAGTGGGCCATAGAAAGCCTATTTATTTTTTTTTTTAAATATTATTGGGTTTCTAAAGTCTCCCTGAAAAAAACAAAAAATACATAAAAAAACAGTGGGAGAGTAATATTGCCCTTTCAGCTTGTGTGCCAGTCTTGACTCCTGGGTGTGCCACCTCTCTCCCTTTCATTCAGTGGGCCATAGAAAGCCTATTTTTTTTTTTTTAATATTATTTGGTTTCTAATTCTCCCTGAAAAAAAAAAAAAAACCTAAAAAAACAGTGGGAGAGTAATATTGCCCTTTCAGCTTGTGTGCCAGTCTTGACTCCTGGGTGTGCCACCTCTCTCCCTCTCATTCAGTGGGCCATAGAAAGCCTATTTATTTTTTTTTTTAAATATTATTGGGTTTCTAAAGTCTCCCTGAAAAAACAAAAAATACATAAAAAAACAGTGGGAGAGTAATATTGCCCTTTCAGCTTGTGTGCCAGTCTTGACTCCTGGGTGTGCCACCTCTCTCCCTTTCATTCAGTGGGCCATAGAAAGCCTATTTATTTTTTCCGTGATTTGTGTTCTAAATTCTACCTCAACACAAAAACACTACATCAATCAGTGGGAGAAAAATATTGGCCTCAGTAAGGGCTTGTGTGCCACTGCTGTGTGTGCTATCTCTCATTCAGTGGGCTATAGCAAGCCTATTTTTTTTTTTTTTTTTTTTTTTTTTTAATATTATTTGGTTTCTAAAGTCTCCCTGAAAAAAAAAAAAAACCTAAAAAAACAGTGGGAGAGTAATATTGCCCTTTCAGCTTGTGTGCCAGTCTTGACTCCTGGGTGTGCCACCTCTCTCCCTCTCATTCAGTGGGCCATAGAAAGCCTATTTATTTTTTTTTTTAAATATTATTGGGTTTCTAAAGTCTCCCTGAAAAAAACAAAAAATACATAAAAAAACAGTGGGAGAGTAATATTGCCCTTTCAGCTTGTGTGCCAGTCTTGACTCCTGGGTGTGCCACCTCTCTCCCTTTCATTCAGTGGGCCATAGAAAGCCTATTTATTTTTTCCGTGATTTGTGTTCTAAATTCTACCTCAACACAAAAACACTACATCAATCAGTGGGAGAAAAATATTGGCCTCAGTAAGGGCTTGTGTGCCACTGCTGTGTGTGCTATCTCTCATTCAGTGGGCTATAGCAAGCCTATTTTTTTTTTTTTTTTTTTTTTTTTTAATATTATTTGGTTTCTAAAGTCTCCCTGAAAAAAAAAAAAAACCTAAAAAAACAGTGGGAGAGTAATATTGCCCTTTCAGCTTGTGTGCCAGTCTTGACTCCTGGGTGTGCCACCTCTCTCCCTCTCATTCAGTGGGCCATAGAAAGCCTATTTATTTTTTTTTTTAAATATTATTGGGTTTCTAAAGTCTCCCTGAAAAAAACAAAAAATACATAAAAAAACAGTGGGAGAGTAATATTGCCCTTTCAGCTTGTGTGCCAGTCTTGACTCCTGGGTGTGCCACCTCTCTCCCTCTCATTCAGTGGGCCATAGAAAGCCTATTTATTTTTTTTTTTAAATATTATTGGGTTTCTAAAGTCTCCCTGAAAAAAACAAAAAATACATAAAAAAACAGTGGGAGAGTAATATTGCCCTTTCAGCTTGTGTGCCAGTCTTGACTCCTGGGTGTGCCACCTCTCTCCCTTTCATTCAGTGGGCCATAGAAAGCCTATTTTTTTTTTTTTAATATTATTTGGTTTCTAATTCTCCCTGAAAAAAAAAAAAAAACCTAAAAAAACAGTGGGAGAGTAATATTGCCCTTTCAGCTTGTGTGCCAGTCTTGACTCCTGGGTGTGCCACCTCTCTCCCTCTCATTCAGTGGGCCATAGAAAGCCTATTTATTTTTTTTTTTAAATATTATTGGGTTTCTAAAGTCTCCCTGAAAAAAACAAAAAATACATAAAAAAACAGTGGGAGAGTAATATTGCCCTTTCAGCTTGTGTGCCAGTCTTGACTCCTGGGTGTGCCACCTCTCTCCCTTTCATTCAGTGGGCCATAGAAAGCCTATTTTTTTTTTTTTAATATTATTTGGTTTCTAATTCTCCCTGAAAAAAAAAAAAAAACCTAAAAAAACAGTGGGAGAGTAATATTGCCCTTTCAGCTTGTGTGCCAGTCTTGACTCCTGGGTGTGCCACCTCTCTCCCTCTCATTCAGTGGGCCATAGAAAGCCTATTTATTTTTTTTTTTAAATATTATTGGGTTTCTAAAGTCTCCCTGAAAAAAACAAAAAATACATAAAAAAACAGTGGGAGAGTAATATTGCCCTTTCAGCTTGTGTGCCAGTCTTGACTCCTGGGTGTGCCACCTCTCTCCCTTTCATTCAGTGGGCCATAGAAAGCCTATTTTTTTTTTTTTAATATTATTTGGTTTCTAATTCTCCCTGAAAAAAAAAAAAAAACCTAAAAAAACAGTGGGAGAGTAATATTGCCCTTTCAGCTTGTGTGCCAGTCTTGACTCCTGGGTGTGCCACCTCTCTCCCTCTCATTCAGTGGGCCATAGAAAGCCTATTTATTTTTTTTTTTAAATATTATTGGGTTTCTAAAGTCTCCCTGAAAAAACAAAAAATACATAAAAAAACAGTGGGAGAGTAATATTGCCCTTTCAGCTTGTGTGCCAGTCTTGACTCCTGGGTGTGCCACCTCTCTCCCTTTCATTCAGTGGGCCATAGAAAGCCTATTTATTTTTTCCGTGATTTGTGTTCTAAATTCTACCTCAACACAAAAACACTACATCAATCAGTGGGAGAAAAATATTGGCCTCAGTAAGGGCTTGTGTGCCACTGCTGTGTGTGCTATCTCTCATTCAGTGGGCTATAGCAAGCCTATTTTTTTTTTTTTTTTTTTTTTTTTTAATATTATTTGGTTTCTAATTCTCCCTGAAAAAAAAAAAAAAACCTAAAAAAACAGTGGGAGAGTAATATTGCCCTTTCAGCTTGTGTGCCAGTCTTGACTCCTGGGTGTGCCACCTCTCTCCCTTTCATTCAGTGGGCCATAGAAAGCCTATTTTTTTTTTTTTTAATATTATTTGGTTTCTAATTCTCCCTGAAAAAAAAAAAAAAACCTAAAAAAACAGTGGGAGAGTAATATTGCCCTTTCAGCTTGTGTGCCAGTCTTGACTCCTGGTTGTGCCACCTCTCTCTCTCTAATTGTGGGCCATAGAAAGCCTTTTTTTTTTTTTTTTAATATTATTTGGTTTCTAAAGTCTCCCTGAGAAAAAAAAATAAATAAATTAGGTGGGAGATTAATATTGACATTAGTGCTTGAGTGACAGTCCTGCGTGTGTGTCATCTCTGTGATTTTGTGCCACAGAAAACAGAGTGTGTAACATTGTGCCTGATTTTCCTTGTGGTCTCACCAACCTGTTAAGGGATATTGAAATCATACTGAAGTTATAGCTCACCGTGTAAGTTGTTTGATAGCAACAAATAAAGTTACTTTGGTTAAGATTTTAAAACAATGAGGAAGTCTGGTGCAAGAGGTCGTCGTGGGCGTTCATTGTCAGCTGGTAATGATGGTAGTGGTAGTGGAGCATCAGGTGGTCGTGGGGATAAAAATATTCCACCTAAGTCTGGAGCTGTGGAGCCAGTTTCGTCGTCAGGCTACACAAGGCCTCGAACGCTCTCTTTTCTGGGAGTAGGAAAACCGCTTTTAAAGGCGGAGCAGCAACAGCAAGTTTTGGCTTACATTGCAGACTCAGCCTCTAGCTCTTTTGCCTCCTCTTCCGAAACTGGTAAATGTAAAAGCAGCGCGTCGCTTGTGGATGTTCACGGTCAGGGACAAGTCGCTTCCTTGTCCTCCTCAGCAAAAACTACAACAAGAGAGAAGGATGCAGCAGGCGACACAACGGGTCACTCCATGGAGCTCTTTACACATACCGTCCCTGGCTTAGAAAGTGAAACATTTAACAGGCCATGGCCATTACAAGTATATTCTGACATGGAGTGCACTGATGCACAGCCACAGCCAGAGTACTATGCTGCTCCTTTGACTCAGACCACCACATTGCCCTCTCAGGGTACAGATCCACAATCAGACCCTGATGAGACTATGTTGCCCCGCCACGAACGCTATACCACCGACCGACACAGTGACACAGACGAAGTTGCACACGAGCTCGAAGAGGAGGTAATAGATGACCCAGTTATTGACCCCGATTGGCAGCCATTGGGGGAACAGGGTGCAGGCGGCAGTAGTTCAGAAGCGGAGGTGGAGGAGGGGCCGCAGCAGGCATCAACATCGCAACAGGTTCCATCTGCCGGGCCCGTATCTGGACCAAAACGCGTGTCAAAGCCAAAACCTGTTGGAGCACAGCGTTGCCATCCGGTTAAAGCTCAGTCTGCAATCCCTGAAAAGGGATCAGAGTCTAGGAAGAGTGCAGTCTGGCATTTTTTTAAACAACATCCAACTGATCAGCGCAAAGTCATCTGTCAAAAATGTTCAACTAGCTTAAGCAGAGGTCAGAATCTGAAAAGTCTAAATACTAGTTGCATGCATAGACACTTAACCACCATGCATTCTCAAGCCTGGACTAACTACCAAACGTCCCTCAAGGTTGTAGCACCCTCGGCCAATGAAGCTAGTCAGCAACGCAACATCCCTTCCGTCACTGTAAGGCCACCATTTTCCGCACCACCGGCAGTATCTGTGCAGGTTTCTTTGCCAGCCAAAAGCAGTCAGGGTCAGGGAATCACCAGTTTTGTAGGAGGAAATATTGCATGTAGGGCACCGGCGGAAACAATACCGTCTCCAACCGTCTCTCAGTCTGCCATGTCCACCGGCACACCCGAAAGTTCCACGATCTACAGCTCTCCAGTCCAGCTCACCCTACATGAGACTCTGGTTAGAAAAAGGAAGTACTTATCCTCGCATCCGCGTACACAGGGTTTTAACGCCCACATAGCTAGACTAATCTCGTTAGAGATGATGCCCTACCGGTTAGTTGAAAGCGAAGCTTTCAAAGCCCTGATGGAGTACGCTGAACCACGATACGAGCTACCCAGTCGACACTTTTTTTCCAGAAAAGCCATCCCAGCCCTGCACCAGCATGTTAAACAGCGCATCGTCCATGCACTCAGGCAATCTGTGAGTACAAAGGTGCACCTGACTACAGATGCATGGACCAGTAGGCATGGCCAGGGACGTTATGTGTCCATCACGGCACACTGGGTGAATGTGGTGGATGCAGGGTCCACAGGCGACATCAATTTAGGGACAGTTGTGCCTAGCCCACGGTCTAGGAAACAGTTGGCTGTAGGCGTTCGCACCCCCTCCTCCTCCTCCTCGTCCTCCTGCAGAAGCTACAGCTCTTCCACAGAACGCAGTCGGCCAACCACTCCATCGGCAGATGACACTGTTGCACACCAGTTGTCCCATTATGGGCCAGCTACTGCCAAGCGTCAGCAGGCTGTATTGGCTATGAAGTGTTTGGGCGACAACAGACACACCGCGGAAGTTCTGTCCGAGTTCTTGCAACAAGAAACGCAGTCGTGGCTGGGCACAGTAGATCTTGAGGCAGGCAAGGTAGTGAGTGATAACGGAAGGAATTTCATGGCTGCCATCTCCCTTTCCCAACTGAAACACATTCCTTGCCTGGCTCACACCTTAAACCTGGTGGTGCAGTGCTTATTGAAAACTTATCCTGGGTTCTCCGACCTGCTCCTCAAAGTGCGTGCACTTTGCTCACATATCCGACGTTCGCCTGTACACGCCAGCCGTATGCAGACCTATCAGCGGTCTTTGAACCTTCCCCAGCATCGCCTAATCATAGACGTTGCAACAAGGTGGAACTCAACACTGCACATGCTTCAGAGACTGTGCGAACAGAGGCGTGCTGTTATTTATTTGTGGGAGGATACACGGGCAGGCAGTAGGATGGCAGACATGGAGTTGTCAGGTGTGCAGTGGTCGAAGATACAAGACATGTGTCAAGTCCTTCAGTGTTTTGAGGAATGCACACGGCTGGTTAGTGCAGACAACGCCGTAATAAGCATGAGCATCCCCCTAATGCGTCTGCTGATGCAAAGTTTGACGCACATAAAGGAGCAGGCGTCTGCACCAGAGGAAGAGGGAAGCCTTGATGACAGTCAGCCATTGTCTGGTCAGGGCAGTGTACAGGACGAGGTAGCGGGCGAAGAGGAGGTGGAGGACGAGGAGGATGATGGGGATGAGTATATTTTTAATGCGGAAACTTTCACGGGGGCACAGGAAATTGGTTGCGTGTCACGGCCGGGTTCTGGTTTTTTGAGGGACACAAGTGACGTAGATTTGCCTGCAACTGCCCCTCAACCAATCACAACCGGAGATTTGACAAGTGGAACTTTGGCCCACATGGCGGATTATGCCTTACGTATCCTACAAAGGGACACACGCATTACGAAAATGATGAACGATGACGATTACTGGTTGGCCTGCCTCCTTGATCCACGCTATAAAGGCAAATTGCAAAATGTTATGCCACATGAGAACTTGGAACTAATATTAGCAACCAAACAATCAACTCTTGTTGACCGTTTGCTTCAGGCATTCCCAGCACACAGCGCACGTGATCGTTCTCACACGAGCTCCAGGGGGCAGCAGACTAGGAGTGTTAGGGGTGCACACATCAGAAGTGGCGTTGGACAGAGGGGTTTTCTGACCAGGTTGTGGAGTGATTTTGCTATGACCGCAGACAGGACAGGTACTGCTGCATCAATTGAAAGTGACAGGAGACAACATTTGTCCAGTATGGTTACTAACTATTTTTCATCCCTTATCGATGTTCTCCCTCAACCGTCATTCCCATTTGATTACTGGGCCTCCAAATTAGACACCTGGCCAGAATTGGCAGAATATGCATTGCAGGAGCTTGCTTGCCCGGCAGCAAGTGTCCTATCAGAAAGAGTATTCAGTGCTGCAGGGTCAATATTAACCGAAAAAAGGACTCGTCTGGCTACCCAAAATGTTGACGATCTAACATTCATTAAAATGAACCACAACTGGATTTCAAAATCTTTTGCCCCACCTTGCCCGGCCGACACCTAGCTTTCCTATGAAAAGCTCTTGCCTGTGAATTACTTTTCTAATGTCTAATTTGCTGCTGCAGATTGTACAGCATACGACATGTTTACACCTCCCTAAATGGCCAAACTCCCCACACGGGGCCGTGGTATCGCGACTTGGCGCAAGCACCCGTGAGACTGCTGTTTGTCTGAAGAGGTGGGTGTGCTCGCTTTTGGTTGACGGCATTGCTACTGGGTCCCTCATAGTACAATGTAGTGTCTCTGGCGGTGGTGGTGCGCACCCAACGTCAGACACACCGTTGTAACATGAGTGGCCCTGGGGCGGTCCCGCCGGCCTCAAGAGAGTTCCCCCCTACCCCAGCTCAAACTGGGCTGTACTACGTGCAAAATTATGTCGCACAGCTCCACCAATCTTTAGTCTATTCGCTGACATCATTCAATGTCTGGCACTGACAATACAAATTTGTAGACATCTATGATGCAACTTAAAGTAGTCTGTGTCTGTGTCCTATATTGGCACCATTAAATAGTTACTGCCAAATTACTATGTCAGAAACACAGCAGATGAGCCCACCCCTGTACCTAAGTATGCCATCTTTTTTTTTGTTTTGGTTGTTTTGCGAGACATTAACATCTATTTATATTTTGGGAGTACTGGGACAGACACTCCTTGCACTACTCCTCCACTCAGCACCAAGCTGCCTGCCCGTGTATCCATGTAACCGCTGTAAAACTGCCATGAGCCTATTGTTTGTTATTTTAGGCCTTTGATAGCCTGTCTGCGGTCCCTACTCCTCCACTGACCACCAAGCTGCCTGCCCGTGTATCCATGTAACCGCTGTAAAACTGCCATGAGCCTATTGTTTGTTATTTTAGGCCTTTGAAGCCTTTCTGCGCTCCCTCCTTCCACTAGTCCTCCACTGACCAGACCACTGCTGCCCGTGTACCCCTGGAACCAATTTTAAAGTGCCTACAGCCAGCCCATTTTATTGTGTTAGGCCTTCGAAGCCTGTCTGCGGTCCATACTTCCACTAGGCCTCCACTGACCAGACCACTGCTGCCCGTGTACCCCTGGAACCAATTTTAAAGTGCCTACAGCCAGCCCATTTTATTGTGTTAGGCCTTCGAAGCCTGTCTGCGGTCCCTCCTTCCACTAGGCCTCCACTGACCAGACCACTGCTGCCCGTGTACCCCTGGAACCAATTTTAAAGTGCCTACAGCCAGCCCATTTTATTGTGTTAGGCCTTCGAAGCCTGTCTGCGGTCCCTCCTTCCACTAGGCCTCCACTGACCAGACCACTGCTGCCCGTGTACCCCTGGAACCAATTTTAAAGTGCCTACAGCCAGCCCATTTTATTGTGTTAGGCCTTCGAAGCCTGTCTGCGGTCCCTCCTTCCACTAGGCCTCCACTGACCAGACCACTGCTGCCCGTGTACCCCTGGAACCAATTTTAAAGTGCCTACAGCCAGCCCATTTTATTGTGTTAGGCCTTCGAAGCCTGTCTGCGGTCCCTCCTTCCACTAGGCCTCCACTGACCAGACCACTGCTGCCCGTGTACCCCTGGAACCAATTTTAAAGTGCCTACAGCCAGCCCATTTTATTGTGTTAGGCCTTCGAAGCCTGTCTGCGGTCCATACTTCCACTAGGCCTCCACTGACCAGACCACTGCTGCCCGTGTACCCCTGGAACCAATTTTAAAGTGCCTACAGCCAGCCCATTTTATTGTGTTAGGCCTTCGAAGCCTGTCTGCGGTCCCTCCTTCCACTAGGCCTCCACTGACCAGACCACTGCTGCCCGTGTACCCCTGGAACCAATTTTAAAGTGCCTACAGCCAGCCCATTTTATTGTGTTAGGCCTTCGAAGCCTGTCTGCGGTCCCTCCTTCCACTAGGCCTCCACTGACCAGACCACTGCTGCCCGTGTACCCCTGGAACCAATTTTAAAGTGCCTACAGCCAGCCCATTTTATTGTGTTAGGCCTTCGAAGCCTGTCTGCGGTCCATACTTCCACTAGGCCTCCACTGACCAGACCACTGCTGCCCGTGTACCCCTGGAACCAATTTTAAAGTGCCTACAGCCAGCCCATTTTATTGTGTTAGGCCTTCGAAGCCTGTCTGCGGTCCCTCCTTCCACTAGGCCTCCACTGACCAGACCACTGCTGCCCGTGTACCCCTGGAACCAATTTTAAAGTGCCTACAGCCAGCCCATTTTATTGTGTTAGGCCTTCGAAGCCTGTCTGCGGTCCCTCCTTCCACTAGGCCTCCACTGACCAGACCACTGCTGCCCGTGTACCCCTGGAACCAATTTTAAAGTGCCTACAGCCAGCCCATTTTATTGTGTTAGGCCTTCGAAGCCTGTCTGCGGTCCATACTTCCACTAGTCCTCCACTGACCAGACCACTGCTGCCCGTGTACCCCTGGAACCAATTTTAAAGTGCCTACAGCCAGCCCATTTTATTGTGTTAGGCCTTCGAAGCCTGTCTGCGGTCCATACTTTAAATACTCCTCCACTCACCACCAAGCTGCCTGCCCGTGTATCCATGTAACCGCTGTAAAACTGCCATGAGCCTATTGTTTGTTATGTTAGGCCTTTGATAGCCTGTCTGCGGTCCTTACTTTAAATACTCCTCCACTCACCACCTAGCTGCCTGTGTATCCATGTAACCGATGTAAAACTGCCATGACTGCCTACTGTTTGTTATTTTAGGCCTTTGATAGCCTGTCTGCGGCCCCTACTTGCAATACTCCTCCACTGACCACAATGCTGCCTGGAGTGCCTGCCTGTGTATCCATGTAACCGATGTAAAACTGCCATGACTGCCTACTGTTTGTTATTTTAGGCCTTTGATAGCCTGTCTGCGGCCCCTACTTGCAATACTCCTCCACTGAGCACAATGCTGCCTGGAGTGCCTGCCTGTGTATCCATGTAACCGATGTAAAACTGCCATGACTGCCTACTGTTTGTTATTTTAGGCCTTTGATAGCCTGTCTGCAGCCCCTACTTGCAATACTCCTCCATTGACCACACCAATGCTGCCCGTGTACCCCTGGAACCTATTTAAAAGTTCATAGAGCCTAGTTATATATTTTATTTACTATTAATAAGGCCATGATGGACTACGCTGTACCACGCTACAAGCTAACCAGTCGACACTTCTTTTGCGAGAAAAGCCATCCCAACCCTCCACCAGCATGTAGAAGACCGCATTGTCCATGCACTCTGGCAATCTGTGAGTACAAAGGTGCACCTGACAACAGACGCATGGACCTGTAGGCATGGCCACGGAAGATTACGTGTCCATTACGGCGCAATGGGTTAATGTGGTGGATGCATGGTCCACAGGGGACAGCCTACTAAGTCTGTCTGCAGTCCCTAATTCAAATTGTCCTCCACTGTCTAAATCGGAACTTCCACCTTCTGGCTTTCGGCCTATAGTATCAGAAATTAAACTGCATTTGGCCTTCAACTTTGGTTAGGGCCTACTAACGGCTTCTGCCCCTCCCTGGTGTTGTCCTCAACTAAATAAAGCTGAGCTTCAACCTTCCGGCTCTCATTAAGTGGTTTTTAAAAAAAAAAAATTGGTGGTTAGGGCCTACTAACGGCTTCTGCCCCTCCCTGGTGTTGTCCTCAACTAAATAAAGCTGAGCTTCAACCTTCCGGCTCTCATTATGTGGTTTAAAAAAAAAAAATGGTGGTTAGGGCCTACTAACGGCTTCTGCCCCTCCCTGGTGTTGTCCTCAACTAAATAAAGCTGAGCTTCAACCTTCCGGCTCTCATTAAGTGGTTTTAAAAAAAAAATGGTGGTTAGGGCCTACTAACGGCTTCTGCCCCTCCCTGGTGTTGTCCTCAACTAAATAAAGCTGAGCTTCAACCTTCCGGCTCTCATTAAGTGGTTTTAAAAAAAAAATGGTGGTTAGGGCCTACTAACGGCTTCTGCCCCTCCCTGGTGTTGTCCTCAACTAAATAAAGCTGAGCTTCAACCTTCCGGCTCTCATTAAGTGGTTTTTAAAAAAAAATGGTGGTTAGGGCCTACTAACGGCTTCTGCCCCTCCCTGGTGTTGTCCTCAACTAAATAAAGCTGAGCTTCAACCTTCCGGCTCTCATTAAGTGGTTTTAAAAAAAAAAAAATTGGTGGTTAGGGCCTACTAACGGCTTCTGCCCCTCCCTGGTGTTGTCCTCAACTAAATAAAGCTGAGCTTCAACCTTCCGGCTCTCATTATGTGGTTTAAAAAAAAAAAATGGTGGTTAGGGCCTACTAACGGCTTCTGCCCCTCCCTGGTGTTGTCCTCAACTAAATAAAGCTGAGCTTCAACCTTCCGGCTCTCATTAAGTGGTTTTAAAAAAAAAATGGTGGTTAGGGCCTACTAACGGCTTCTGCCCCTCCCTGGTGTTGTCCTCAACTAAATAAAGCTGAGCTTCAACCTTCCGGCTCTCATTATGTGGTTTTAAAAAAAAAAAAAATGGTGGTTAGGGCCTACTAACGGCTTCTGCCCCTCCCTGGTGTTGTCCTCAACTAAATAAAGCTGAGCTTCAACCTTCCGGCTCTCATTAAGTGGTTTTAAAAAAAAAATGGTGGTTAGGGCCTACTAACGGCTTCTGCCCCTCCCTGGTGTTGTCCTCAACTAAATAAAGCTGAGCTTCAACCTTCCGGCTCTCATTATGTGGTTTTAAAAAAAAAATGGTGGTTAGGGCCTACTAACGGCTTCTGCCCCTCCCTGGTGTTGTCCTCAACTAAATAAAGCTGAGCTTCAACCTTCCGGCTCTCATTAAGTGGTTTTAAAAAAAAAAAAAATGGTGGTTAGGGCCTACTAACGGCTTCTGCCCCTCCCTGGTGTTGCCCTCAACTAAATAAAGCTGAGCTTCAACCTTCTGCTCCAAATTACCATTTTAAAAAATGCAATAGGCTTTTCCGGCCTACTAAAGGTGTCTGCCCCTCCCTGGTGTTGTCCTCAACTGAACAAAGCTGAGCTTCCACATTCTGGCTTTCGCCCTATACTATCAGATATTAAACTGCATTTGGCCTACTAGTGTGGTTAGGCCCTTGAAACAGTGTCTGCTGCTCTTGGGTTTGCTACTCCACTGAACAAAGCAATGCCGCCTGTTTAGTCCTGTTACCAATTTTGAACTGCATGTAGCCTACTTTATTCTTTGGCCCTATATCTGTTTCCTCCTCATCCTGCCCATTGCCCAGCCACTGCTAAATGAGTCTGCTGGTACATTGACCTAGACCACTACATTCCCCTTGTACTCTACACAGCCAGAATCTGACCCTGCTGAAAGTAAGGTTCCCCTTCCCGCATGTTATACCACCTTACACAGGGACAAAGAGGAAGGTGCAGATGAAAGTGCAGGTTCCTTCATCAGGTGGGGGGGCATACTCGTTGGCGACGTCACTGGCACAGGGCCCCTCAGAGTACGCAAAAGTGTCGCTGCTGGTGGGAGGCGCCCCCGCCATGCAAACACACCGCCGTACTTTGAGGGGCCCTGTGCCAGTGGCAATGCGAACGAGTGGGCCCCCCCTGCTTGCTCAGGATCACAGCACTTGCAACTTTTAAATACTTACCTTTCCCTGCAACACCGCCGTGACGTAGTCCGCATTTCCTGGGCCCACGAAAAACTTGAGCCAGCCCTACTCCCCCCACAACTTTCCCCCAATTCCCTATGCCCAACTATTATTATACAGTTAATTAAGATTGGCAAGCTTCAGAAACAAGAATGGATGTTTTTGGCATTAAAATGGGCACTGTAGGTGTTTTCCTGGCCTCCACTCACTGCCGACTATGCTTCCCCATTGACTTGCATTGGGTTTCGTGTTTCGGTCGATCCCCGACTTTTAGCGATAATCGGCCGACTGCACTCGACTCGACTCTGGACAAAATCGGGTTTCCCAAAACCCTACTCGATCTTAAAAAAATGAAAGTCGCTCAACCCTAATCACTACATTTCAGAATGCAATTTAAGATAAAGGCTTTTAGTAATTAAAATGAATCTGTCTTTTCACATAGAAAGACTAATATATGCGTCTCTGCAGTTTTATAATGTAAATTAAATGTAGACACTTACAAATTCCAATTCTTACAAAATATATGCCACCGAGAATATTCTTATTCAGAAAATTAATTTGTGTGAATTCAATTTTAAACACCAGTACTATCAGCACACATTTGATTGGAGCCTGCACTTCCCTCATTTCCTTGGTAACATCTATACTTGCTTTCCTCCTGGATCGATAAAGTGGGCAAGCCCCAAACTGCTTTACTCTGCCTTCACCTTCCTGGACTTCTGGCTTTGATAGAAGTACAGAAATAATCAAAATGGTTCAACCCCAATTGCAAATTGGATTTATTATCAACATCATAAGCTGATGAAACAAGGATAGTTTAAATAGCTCAATGCAATTATCACAAGTGTTTTTTTCCCAAATTCAACACAGAATGCTACTGACTACCGCAGTCTCTGAATTATTGCATTAAACAAAAAACCTGACCAGCACCTCCATATATTGTGAACAGATGCCTACTGCAAAAAATATATAACCTGCAAAAAGGAAGAATGCAGCAGCACTCTGTAGAGACACTGTACCCAACCCATCAGCCCAAGGGTGTTTATAATCAACTCTGGTTCCTACAAGCTTATTTAAATGTGCAGGTTTGTAACCCAGGAGAAGCATGTTGCCCATTCACACTGTAGACTTATAGCACAAGAGCAGCATGTTTTAGATGATAGGACCCATCAGAGAAATGTCACCTTGTCGCGGTTAATGGGCTCATATGAATTGGACAATTTATGCACTAAGAACCTGCACTTTTGTAAGTAATTTTTTTAATTTTTTTTTACTTTTTATTACAGTTTACTCAGCAATTATGATAAATTTTTATGTTTGCATATACAGCTCTGGCAAAAATTAAAAGACCACCACATCAAAACCCTGTCACGGGCAGCCCGATCTCCAGACCTGAACCCCATTGAAAACCTCTGGAATGTAATCAAGAGGATGATGGATAGTCACAAGCCAAACAATAAGCAGAAGGCTGACAGCACTCACTAATTGGAGCGCCCGTCCATGTCCAGGGAACCATCCAGGACCGTAGAAATCTTTAAGCAACAGAAGAACAGCGCTCCATCCAGGTGTGTAGTATAAAAAAGTAGTTTTATTTTGCCATACAGCAGCAACGTTTCGGCCCCAAAGGCCTTTATCAAGCATAACATAGGGGGCTCATGACCGGCTTTAAATAGTGTGTGTGTCAAGCAGGGCACCAATCACCATTCAGCCGCCCACCACCCAATAAAATTTACAATATATTACAAAAAACAAACATCAGAACAATTTAAAATACAATACACCAACCGCCCATGCCACCCCTACGAATCACCCACTTAAATCCCTTATCCTCTCAATAATAACATAATTTAATGTTGGTGTCTCGAACAGTCCGCCTCCGGCATCTACGTCGTCATGGCAACCTCCACCAATCCTTGTGTAGCCATGTGAAAACCATAAACAAAGAGGAGCCAATAGGATCCCATCTTCAAGTGGCGCCAAAGACTTCATGCAGCCAATCTATATCACCCACATCTATGGGTTCTGGCGTCCAACCTATCAGGCGATCCCTGACATACCTCAAGAGTCAGGGTGTCATAGACCGGCGGCGTTGCTCCAGGCGCGCCTCACTACATGGTCCACAATGCAGCGGCGGGCGGGACACAGGAGCGCACCGCCAGCCGGAAGTATCCGCATCACGTGACCGTGGGGCGGACCTACCATCGGCAGCGCACACCCACCCGTCCACCTCCAGCACTGCGTCCGGTCAGGAGCGTCACCTAGGAGACCAGGACGCAAACTCTCAAATGGCACCACTAATCAGGAGAGCAGATCAAAAACATAATTAACATAAGGGCAAATCTCTGCATGTTATCAATGATCACAAAATGCATTATATCATATCATTATACATGCGCAGTAGTCGAAGAGCACAAGGAGGGGAGTTGATATAACACTCCAATAGCA
Source organism: Ranitomeya variabilis (assembly GCF_051348905.1). Classification (NCBI taxonomy): domain Eukaryota; kingdom Metazoa; phylum Chordata; class Amphibia; order Anura; family Dendrobatidae; genus Ranitomeya; species Ranitomeya variabilis. Next base: position 539,769,665 of record NC_135236.1, read on the forward strand.
TCACCTTCTGTCTGTTGCTTCCAATGTATCCCAGTCCTTGTGACAATCGACTGTAGCCATATTGCCCTAGATACTAGCAAGAGAAAAGGCAAAAAAAAGGGGGGGGAGGGAGGGGAAAAAGGAAAAGGGGGGGAAAGGAAAAAAATACAATGTAAACATGTTACACGGCGGAAGGGAACTTTAAAAGAAACATATACCCACTAAGATGCCACCCGCCCACAATATTAAAAGACACAGGTCTGTAAATTGAAGTCAATATTTAAACCTTTAGGTTGCAGAGACCCTAGTGTATAGATCCATCGTAATTCTTTCTTTTTAAGAATTTGTACCCTATTACTTAAAGTAATTACCCTGTTGCTTAAAGATTTCTACGGTCCTGGATGGTTCCCTGGACATGGACGGGCGCTCCAATTAGTGAGTGCTGTCAGCCTTCTGCTTATTGTTTGGACTGTTGGAACCTGGCTTGACGTGCACCCAGACCCAAAGATGGAAGGAATGAGGAATCCAGAGGTGGGTGATCTGGAAAATGCCATAACTTTTTCATATACCGACGATGATGCTGCCCGGATTTTGGCTGACACAGGTATGGACAGTACATTCTTGAGTAAACCAACTACTGATATGCTCAAGAGAAAATTGGAGAATGAGAGGAGAAGATTGATCTCATTTGAGTTGCATGTGTTAACCCTGATGGAGTATTACAGGGCCCGGAGGATCCCACGTGGGTTACGACCCCATCTTAGACCCACACTTCTGCCAGATAATATACAATTTTGCATGAGATTTGAATCTATCTCAAACAAGTATGCATTTGACATTATGTTATTAAATATTGAGTTTCTAAAGGAGGAAATGAAGGTTATAAGGAAGAACATCACGGATCTGGAGGACCAGGTAAAGACTCAGTTGACTGCCCAGGACTGGGGCCCCGTGAAAACGAAGATGGAGGAAAATCTGGTAAAATTTAGGAGTGATATCGAGATCACCAAAAGGACTTAGTGGTTCTGGGATGCAGAGGACTACAAGGTGGGTCGAATTTTTTCTTGGCAGGTGGGTCCTAATCAGCACCCTAATAATAGGAATAAGAGGTTTAATACATCAAGGAGACGGAGAAGACCCCAGGAGAGAAAACAATCGAACTTTGGCTTCACTACTGCAGATTCGGAATCCACCGATGACTCCATGGCGGGGGGATCCAAGAAGACCCATCAACAGACTTTTTTGGACAAAGAGCGGGTGGACAAAACTACACCCGGAGACGTGGCCGGCGAGGGGGCCGTAAACATAAGAAACGGAGGGATCTCCCGGGAACAACGGACAGGACGGAACACGACAATGAGGACCAGGAACATGAAGGACAATTAAGAGACAGTAAGGAGTTGGTGGTTAATATTTCATCCATTTCCCTATCAGATATTGAGATTAAAGTTTTGTCAAAAGGCTTATCGTTCTGCCCATCAAGTGGTCCAGACTGGTTTGAGATTGAGTGTGATTTACAGAGATTCTTTAGGAGACTAAGGTTATCTTCCTATTTCTCCGATAAAACGGATATACCCAAAACTATTGCAGATAGTGCCGGGGGGTGTTTTACCTTAAAGGAGGTGGGACTATATAGTAAGAGCAATTTTCAGCCACCTAATAGGAACCACTTCATTGAGTCATACATTGAACTGGTACAAAGGGATATGGAGAAATTGAAGAAGAATTGTAAATCTACCCTAGTACATAATATGACACAGGTTGAAAAGAAAACCCTGACTGCTTTATCTGAGAACACCCTAATCACAATAAAACCAGCCGACAAGGGTGGGGCGGTTGTGATAATGGACAGCTCAAAATATAGGGCTGAGATTCTTCGGCAACTGGATGATGGGGCTATATATGAGAGGCTATCATGTAATCCGACAACAAGGTTCCAGAAGGAATTACAGCTTGTGATCAGTGACTCCCTGGCCACGGGACTCATTGATCACAAGCTGTCTGAATATTTGATTGTTGAAACTCCGGTAATTCCTGTCCTGTATATATTACCAAAAATACATAAGGACCTCCATGACCCTCCGGGACGACCTATCGTATCGGGGAGGGGCTCCCTCTTCAGTAATACGGCTATTTTTTTGGACAGGGTATTGAGTCCATTTGCTATGTCAGCACGGTCCTATATCAGAGACACAAGTGACTTTTTGAGTAAAATTGAGAACTTGACTATCTTTGAGACAACTATTTTAGCCTCTTTCGACGTTGTGTCGTTATATACGTCCATTGAGCACGATAAAGGATTGGAAGCTGTCTTTCATGTGCTATCGGGCTCTGACGTGGCCCCGGAGTGTGCACGGCTTGTCCTCACATTGCTTGAACTCATCCTCAGGCGGAGTTTTTCTTGCAATTGAGGGGTACCGCCATGGGGTCCAATGTGGCCCCAACTTATGCTAACATCTACATGGCGGTACTTGAGGACAGGTCCGTGTACAATTCCAACCTCTGGCGCCATGTCAGAGCCTGGTGGCGCTATATAGACGACATTTTTTTGGTATGGGAGGGGGATCTTAATGAATTGGATACCTTCCATGGGTTGTTAAATCAAATTTATCCTGAGTTAAAATTTACTTTGACATCCTCCACGACACAGATACAGTTCCTGGACACCTTAGTTTACAAGGACGGTAACAAATTAGGTACAGACATCTTTGTGAAAGAAACCGATAGGAATGGCTTGTTATCTTTTGATAGTAACCATCCGAGGAGAATGGTCAGTTCTCTTCCATGGAGCCAGTTACTAAGAGTGAGGAGGATAGTTTCCGATGAGGGGCGGATAGATTCACGGCTTGATGATATGTGTAAAAAGTTTATTGCAAGGGGATATCCTGCTAGTGAGGTGACCAGGTATAAAGATAGGGCCTTGGGATGTTCCCGCGAGAGTATTCGGAAGAAAACCCGAGTGAAACAGGCATATGATAGGATCCCTTTTGTGTCGACATACAATTCGGTGAGCAGTCGTGTTGGTAACGTACTTAGAAGACATTGGACCCTATTACAGCGGGGTCTTCCTTCTGTTTCAAATTTTGTGATGTATCCCATGATGTCATACAGAAGGGGACGTAATTTCCAAGATCGACTGGTTAAATCGGATATTGGGGCCTCTAAGTCCATGATTCAGAGTACTTTGAGCACAGCCAGATATGGGAATTTCCCGTGTTTGGGCTGTGCTTGCTGTAATAATATGCTGAAGGGGGAAGAAAAAATTTTCTTGAAAGAAAGATACACCTGCTCCTCAAGCTATGTTGTGTACATGATCATATGCCCATGCGGACTCACCTATGTTGGTGAAACAACCATGGAGGTCAGGGCCCGTATTAGCAAACACAAGAGCACGGTGAGAACAGGACTCACAGAATTACCAGTCCCTAAACACTTTATTGAGAACAGACACTCAGTAAATCAATTGAGGTTCAGAGTGATTGATAGCGTTCCAGCGTTGAGGAGGGGTGGTAATGGGGTACAAATTCTTAAAAAGAAAGAATTACGATGGATCTATACACTAGGGTCTCTGCAACCTTAAGGTTTAAATATTGACTTCAATTTACAGACCTGTGTCTTTTAATATTGTGGGCGGGTGGCATCTTAGTGGGTATATGTTTCTTTTAAAGTTCCCTTCCGCCGTGTAACATGTTTACATTGTATTTTTTTCCTTTCCCCCCCTTTTCCTTTTTCCCCTCCCTCCCCCCCCTTTTTTTTGCCTTTTCTCTTGCTAGTATCTAGGGCAATATGGCTACAGTCGATTGTCACAAGGACTGGGATACATTGGAAGCAACAGACAGAAGGTGATGCTATTGGAGTTTTATATCAACTCCCCTCCTTGTGCTCTTCGACTGCTGCGCATGTATAATGATATGATATAATGCATTTTGTGATCATTGATAACATGCAGAGATTTGCCCTTATGTTAATTATGTTTTTGATCTGCTCTCCTGATTAGTGGTGCCATTTGAGAGTTTGTGTCCTGGTCTCCTAGGTGACGCTCCTGACCGGACGCAGTGCTGGAGGTGGACGGGTGGGTGTGCGCTGCCGATGGTAGGTCCGCCCCACGGTCACGTGATGCGGATACTTCCGGCTGGCGGTGCGCTCCTGTGTCCCGCCCGCCGCTGCACTGTGGACCATGTAGTGAGGCGCGCCTGGAGCGACGACGCCGGTCTATGACACCCTGACTCTTGAGGTATGTCAGGGATCGCCTGATAGGTTGGACGCCAGAACCCATAGATGTGGGTGATATAGATTGGCTGCATGAAGTCTTTGGCGCCACTTGAAGATGGGATCCTATTGGCTCCGCTTTGTTTATGGTTTTCACATGGCTACACAAGGATTGGTGGAGGTTGCCATGACGACGTAGATGCCGGAGGCGGACTGTTCGAGACACCAACATTAAATTATGTTATTATTGAGAGGATAAGGGATTTAAGTGGGTGATTCGTAGGGGTGGCATGGGCGGTTGGTGTATTGTATTTTAAATTGTTCTGATGTTTGTTTTTTGCAATATATTGTAAATTTTATTGGGTGGTGGGCGGCTGAATGGTGATTGGTGCCCTGCGTGACACACACACTATTTAAAGCCGGTCATGAGCCCCCTATGTTATGCTTGATAAAGGCCTTTGGGGCCGAAACGTTGCTGCTGTATGGCAAAATAAAACTACTTTTTTATACTACACACCTGGATGGAGCGCTGTTCTTCTGTTGCTTAAGGATAGTCACAAGCCATCAAACAAAGAAGAACTGCTTACATTTTTGCGCCAGGAGCAGTGTAAAAGACTGGTGGAAAGCTTACCAAGACGCATGAAAGCTGTTTTTAAAAATCATGGTTATTCCACAAAATATTGATTTCTGAACTTTTCATGAGTTAAAACATTAGTATTTTTGTTTATAAAAGATTCTAAACTTGTTTCTTTGCATTATTTGAGATCTGAAAGCACTGGGCATTTTTTATGTAATGTATAGCCAGATACCAGTTTCTGACAGTATATCAAAGGAATCTTAGCTCATTCTTCAAAGCTAATGTCCTCCAGTTCACTAATATTCTTGGATTGTCAAGAGTATGGATGAGCAGACTCGGGAATGTTAAGGTTCCTTGGGTTCGAGTCCAAAGTTTGGTTGAACGTTAACCCGAACTCCATGTAAGTCAATTGGGACCCAAACTTTTATGCTGTAAAATGGTCTTATTAAGGGCTAGGAGGCTTCACAAGGAAGCAAAATGGGGGTAAGAGCGTGACAATTGCACTGCAAACGAGGATAGGGAAATTAATAAAAATAGCATAGAGAAAGAAAATGAAAATACGGTAATAATCGTGAACCTGTTGGCAGCGGGTGAAGTAGACAAGTAGGTTGAAGAAGAATTGGGGCTGAACGTGGTGGTGTAGGTGGTAGAGTAAAGGAAAGAGGAGATAGCCAACACTGTTTACATGTTTTATTTTTTTAGGGAGGACTCAAAAGATTGGGAATGGCAAATAGAGCAAACTGCGGCAGAGTTTAACAGTAGGTGGATGCAGTTGGTATATGTGTAGACACGGGGGGTCAGCGGGTGTTCTAGTCGGCGGGCCCGAGACCAAATGGACCAGGGCTCATCCCACTGAACACCTACTCTCTTTTATACCATGGGCTTAATACTACTCAGGCAACACAGGGTAAGGGTAAAACAGTGTGGCAATACTTTATTGAACCACAAAACAGACAGTAACATATAGAATAGTCCAAGCAAAATACCAAAGATTGTCCAAAATTACAGAGTCTCACTCTTCCGCCAACGCACCAGGATTAGAGCAGCTGCAACTTCGGAGCTTCCAGTATCGACTACCCCCACCAGTGGCACACCGCTTATGGCGGGCACCCACAGGGAGTAGGTAACAAGCTTAGGAAGCTGACAGCATATTGAAATACGTGGACAGGTGACTGGAGGGCCACAATCTGGCTTCTCCGAACATCTCCATGGAGTCAGGTGACCGGTGGGTCTCAATCCTTGCTTCCCCAAAAGTATCCATGGAGCTGAGGTGATCGATGGGTCCAAATCCTGGCTTTCTCAAACACATCAATGGGTACAGTGATACTCAATCGATCTGTATTCTTTCAGCTGGGGCCATGGTCCCCTTAGCTGACATCCTGTAGAATGTCATTTCTGTGCCCCGCTTGATGTAGCATATTGTCCTGGCAGCTGTTCTGTCAAGTCACTCTGAATCTTTTTGCTGAAAGGCAGAAATCCCTCTTTATATGCATATCTGGGGCTCAAGTCATCATCCACAGGTGAAGGAGGAGGTGGGATGAGTTCAACTCTCATTGTTTGAGAATTTGATCAATCTGCATAGTTCGTCCTTCTGTGTTTTGCAGGTCAATAAACTTGCTAGCCTGGTAATCAAAATATTAACAAATATCTAATGTTTAATTACTGTGCATCCCAGTCAATCAAGATAACAGACAGTAAGTTACAACAAACATTAACTCAAGAGTCAAGGCTAAAGGCTCGTATGAACATTTGTCTGTGTTTCTTGACCAGCTAAAGAAAAACGCATAAATTCAAAAAGCAATGTAAAAATAATAGCTATGTCTTCTGTCCTACGGAAAATAGGTGTCTGGATAATTAAGATTTAATGCTGTGTCGTCACATTGCTCCCCCATCTTAATTAGCCAAACATGATAGGCTTCCAATTATCCTTCTCCACTTATCGGGGACAATCCTTCAGCATGTCTTTAAGCACAGACACAAATGGAAGAGGTCTGACCTTCATGAGAAGAAAACTTTGTATCATCTCTTTTCCTTGAAACATATTCCATGCCTTCCTTGCAAATAAACTCTGCACGTAATGGACGACAACTGACTCATGCCCATTGCATCCACACATGGCGTCCTCCACATCCCGTGGTCCTTGAATTAAATTTGATCCAGTGTTAGTGGCCCGGTACTTAATCTGTCAAAGCTAGCACAGCTCCTGTAGTTGCTGATTTTTGTTGCTGCTATATATTCACTCTCGTCCTCTTCCCAAAGCTGAGCTGGTTTGGTTGGACATGTTGGCATACAAAACCTGCTATGATCTGCTGTGTCTGTCTATATGCCATGTGCCCAATTTGTAGACCTAGAAGTTAAATGGGGCAGGCCTATCACTCAGTATGTGGAGACGTGTGGACATATACTCTTCCACCATGTTGTTGAAATTCTGCCTCCTGCTAATACAAACAGTATCAGATAGTGGTGATGGATGTTATGGCGCACTGAAGAAGATTTTCCACATTTCGGCCAGGCTAACCCTCCCCTCCGAGGTGGTCTGGTTGCCCGAGCTGCATTAGCGACTTCCTCCTCCTCTTTCTCCTCCTCATGCTCCAAAACTGTACCCTGGCTGGATAGTTATGTGCCTGGCCATTGTTTGTACAGGAACTCACCCTTCGAGCCATGTGTGGATGACTGACATGAATGGTGTGAATGGTCCCTGTTCCTCCTCTTCCTTATGTGTCAACACGTCATCTATCATCACATGAAGAGTTTTTTCAAGAAGTGGGATATTAATGCTAATGATGGTGTCATCAGCGTTAGCCATGTTCATAGAGTACTTGAAGCAGCACAAAATAGCACACATGTCCTGCATGGAGGCCCACTCCATGGCGAAGTGGTGTTGTTCCACAGAGCAACTTACATGTACATGCTGCAGCTAGAACTCCACCATTGCCTGCTGCTGCTTGCACAGTCTCTTCAGCATATGCAAGCTGGAGTTCCACATTGTGGGTACGTCGCATATGAGGAAATGAGCAGGAAGGAAGAAGTGATGCTGCAGCACAGTCAAGCAAGTAGCAACAGGTGAGAATGCCAAAAGTGATTGCAGGCAGCCCGCACTTTCGACAGCAGTTCTGACATCATGGGGTAATGTTTAAGGAAGCACATGGACCAGACAAAAGATATGCATCAAACCGTCTAGGCCCAGAACTGTTACGAGATTTTGCACATTATCACACACCACCACTCTGGGCTGGAAGTTCAGCTGCACTAACCACTCATTAATCTGTTGTTTTTTCCCTGTCCACAGCTCCTGTGCAGTGTGGTATTTGAACCCCAAACATATGAATTTCAAATAGCCTGCTATCATTTCCCCCTGGCTGTGCTGAAGAGGGTGGTGCACATCTTACACTGTCCAGTTGAGGAGGCATTGAAGGAAGTGGAGAAGGATGAGTGCACACCTAATTTTGTCTGCAACATGTTCGTGCAGGGCAGAGAGGGAACCACGTACTGTGGATGTCATGCTAGGTGATGGACAAGCTAAATGTACAACAACAAGAAGAGGGTGGGGGAGCCCAAACACTAGGAAAGGGGGGAGTAGAGACCCCTAGGCAGATCTTACAACAATCTGTCTGCCCTAACGTCCCTAAATATGTTTTGCACCTATTGCCGAGCAGGAACCTAATCCCTGATTGCTCCTAGCGACAGACCCTGGATAGAGAGGGGTCAGGGTCAACTCTAGTCAGCCCCCACTACCACTAAAGACAAAATAGGAAAAAATTGAGGGAATGCACTTAGCTTGAGACAACACAAGAAAGCTTATGCCAGAAATCCTCCAAAAAGGCTACAAGAAGAGACTTGTCAGCTTCTAGTACTTCCAACAGACAGCGGTAAATAGAGCTAACACCAGCACCCTGTCAAAGGGACTCACGTTATTTAAACATCCAGCAAGGGTGTGTCAATAAGCAGCAGATGGTGGAGGTCACTGCTAGGGAAGAAGATATCACTCCATACAGAGATGAAAATCAAGCAGGTGCTTGTAGAGCCAAGCACAATGACCTACTTGTCATGCTGCTGCAGTGCAGTATAACGCAACCTCCACCAGTGGGAGCTTGAGAGGGAAGGGAGACTGCGTACACAAAGAAGCACCACAGAGCAGCAGCACAGGCACCACCCAGTGGCGAGAGAATCGTCAGACAGGCCGAGACAGTAAACATGGTCAGAAAACAAGCCAGGAGGCACAGCAGCGGTCAGAAGCGGAAAAGACAAAGTCAGAAAGCAGAAGCGAGTCTGAATATGAGCCAAGTCAGGAACCAGAGGATGTTTTCAGAGTAACTCCACAGAGGCTGGGGCAAAAATGCCCCCATGCAGGCTGTTGTCAGAGTACCCTTACAGTCTATACAGAGCCTAATACTGTCCTTCACTTGACCCATGTCCTGTTCCTATGCTAGTCAGAGCACAATGGCAGCGCCACCCATGATCCTGTGGTTATACAGGCCGGGTTAAGTAGCATGGTTGTGATGGCTGAGGAAGTGCCATAGCCAATTGTTGATTGGCTGCGCTTGTCTCTAGTTAAAAGTGATCAAAAAAATTAAGAGATTAGATCATTGCACTACACAAACAAGGAAAGGGATACAAATGATACTAGAGATATCACTGAAAACAGTTTGCTAAGTTCAAAGTTAAAAGGTTTTCATCTTTCAACGAAAATTAGTTTCCTGTGTTAAAAATAACAAAATTAGTTGGTACTCACCCTCTCTGGTTAAGCACTGCATTTCCACCACTGCTTCGGTGATTGTGTATATGCTATAGCAGTGACATCACTTCTTCAGTGCGCCAATCTACCACTGAGTTATCTACATCAGTAGGACTGCTGGGCTCAGTGATAACCTTGAGCACTGTAGAAATGACGCCACTGCTGCAAATTATACACAAGTCAGAGCAGCGGCATAAACCCCGCGTGGGACAGGGTGGGTACCAGCCAGGGCCCGGACGAGGGGTAGGCAGGATAGGCAACCGCCTAGAGCGCTGCCTCCTTCCTCCCTAAGGGGGCACACTTTGGGGAGAAAAAAGTGCCAGACATGGATGTGAGTGGTGTCAATCACTGTGTGTGCTCACTCCTCTCTGTCCTGCGCTCCTTTTTGCATCTATTAGACGCAAAAATAATTGATGTCAGCCACAACGCCCGGGACAGGAACAGTGGAACTGTAATTTACTCTCTGCCCCACCGGAAACTCCAGAAGGCAGGCCACTTCAGTCTCATGCCCTGTTGGAGATGGGGCACACAGGGGATGTTGGATGGCACAATATGGTGACATCAATGCACCATCCAGCATCCACTGCTTTGCATGAAGCAAGAGGATACGGCGGCCGTGGTGTATAGGGAACAGAGATTAGGTAAGTATAAGCCTTTTTTTATATTTTGCCAATGAATGGGAGACATATGAATGGCTGGTTATAGGGGACATAAGAAGTACTGGCTGGGAGGACATAAGAGGGGCTGGCTATGGGGGGACATATGTGATGCTTACTATGGGGGACATATGTGAGGCTGGCTATGAAGGATATAAAAGGTGCTGGCTATGAAGGACATAAGAGGGGCTGGCTAAGGGGGACATAAGAAGCACTGGCTATGGGGGACATATGTGGGGCTGGCTACGGAGGACATATGAGGAGCTGGCTATGAGAAACATAAGAGGAGCTGGTTATGGGGACATAAGAGGGGCTGGCTATGGGGAGATATAAGAGGTGCTGGCTGTAGGGGACATAAAAGGGGCTGACTGTGTAGGACATAAAAGGGGCTGGATGTTGGGGACTTAAGAGGGGCTGGCTGTGGGGGACAGAAGGGGCTGGCTGTGGGTGACATAAGAAGAGCTGGCTGTGGAGGACATAAGAGATGATAGCTGAGGGGGACATAAGAGAGGCTGGGTGTGGGGACATGAAAGAGCAGGATGTTGGGGACATAAGAGGGGCTTTATGTGGGGACAGAAGGGACTGGCTGTTGGGGAAATGAGGGGCAGGCTGTGGGTGACATAAGATTAGCTGGCTTTGGAGGACATAAGAGGCTGGCTGTAGGGGATATAAGAGGGGCTGGCTGTAGGGGACATAAGAGGGGCAGACTTTGGGAGGACATAAGAGTGGCTGGCTCTGGAGACTAAAAGGGGCTGGATGTGGTGGACATAAGACCAGATGAATGCTTTACTGGACACCAGGTCTCAGGTGACGACTATGCCATATATTCTTTACAAACGGTACTGGGCTGACTGATATTACCAGCGGCAGATATAATGATGTGACCATAGTTGCTAGCAATGGTCAGTCTTTGCCACAAGTGGGGTATAAAGAGGTGACCATTAAAGGGAACCTGTCACCACCAAAATGAAAGATGAGCTAAGCCCACCGGCATCAGGGGCTTATCTACAGCATTTTGTAATGCTTTAGATAAGCCCCTGATGTATCCTGAAAGATGAGAAAAAGAGGTTAAATTATACTCACCCAGGGGCGGTCCTGCTGCAGTCCGATGGGGGTCGCGGTCCCGTCCGGGGCCTCCCATCTTCTTACGATGACGTCTTCTTCTTGCCTTCATGCTGCGGCTCCGGCGCAGGCATACTTTGTTTGCCCTGTTGAGGGCAGAGCAAAGTACTGCACGGCGCAGGTGCCGGGAAAGGTGAGGCCCGGTGCCTGCATACTGCAGTAAGTAAGCCTGCGCCGGAGCCCCAGCATGAAGACAAGAAGACGTCATCCTATGAAGATGGGAGGCCCCGGACCAGACTGCGATTCCCATCGGATCGGACCGATGGCCCTCCCGCCCTGGTGAGTATAATCTAACATCTTTTTCTCATCTTTCAGGATACATCGAGGGCTTATCTACAGCATTACAGAATGCTGTAGATAAGCCTCTGATGCTGGTGGGCTTAGCTCATCTTCCATTTTGGGGGTGACAGGTTCCCTTTAACCCCTTCATGACCCAGCCTATTTTGGCCTTACTGACGTTGCCGTTTTTTGCAATTCTGACCAGTGTCCCTTTATGAGGTAATAACTCAGGAACGCTTCAACGGATCCTAGCGGTTCTGAGATTATTTTTTCGTGACATATTGGGCTTCATGTTAGTGGTAAATTTAGGTCAATAACTTCTGCGTTTATTTGTGAAAAAAATGGAAATTTGGCGAAAATTTTGAAAATTTCGCAATTTACAAAATTTACAAAATCATTTTTTTAGGGACCACCTCACATTTGAAGTCAGTTTGAGGGGTCTATATGGCTGAAAATACCCAAAAGTGACACCATTCTAAACACTACACCCCTCAAGGTGCTTAAAACCACATTCAAGAAGTTTGTTAACCCTTCAGGTGTTTCACAGCAGCAGAAGAAACATGGAAGGAAAATATGAACATTTAACTTTTTATTCACAAAAATGATCTTTTAGCAACAATTTTTTTATTTTCCCAAGGGTAAAAGGAGAAACTGGACCATGAACTTTGTTGTCCAATTTGTCCTGAGTACGCTGATACCTCATATGTTGGGGTAAACCACTGGTTGGGCGCACGGCAGGGCTCGGAAGGGAAGGAGCGCCATTTGACTTTTTGAATGAAAATTTGGCTCCAATCTTCAGCGGATAGCATGTCACGTTTGGAGAGCCCCGTGTGCCTAAACATTGGAGCTCCCCCACAAGTGACCACAATTTGGAAACTAGACACCCCAATGAACTTATCTAGATGCATAGTGAGCACTTTAAACCCCCAGGTGCTTCACAAATTGATCCGTAAAAATGAAAACGTACTTTTTTTCACAAATAAATTTTTTAGCCTCAATTTCTTCATTTTGACATGGGCAACAGGATAAAATGGATCCTAAAATTTGTTGGGAAATTTCTCCTGAGTACACCGATACCTCATATGTGGGGGTAAACCACTGATTGGGCATATGGTAAGGCTCGGAAGGGAAGGAGCGCCATTTGACTTTTTGAATGAAAAATGATCTCCATCGTTAGCAGACACCATGTCGCGTTTGGAGAGCCCCTGTGTGCCTAAACATTGAATCTCCCCTACAAGTGACCCCATTTTGGAAACTAGATCCCCCTAGGAACTTATCTAGATGCATAGTGAGCACTTTAAACCCTTATGTGCTTCAGAAATTGATCCATAAAAATGAAAAAGTGCTTTTTTTCGCAAAAAAAAATTCTTTTAGCCTCAATATTTTCATTTTCACATGGGCAACAGGATAAAGTGGATCCTAAAATTTGTTGGCCAATTTCTCCTGAGTACGCCGATATCTCATATGTGGGGGTAAACCACTTTTTGGGCGCACGGCAAGGCTCGGAAAAGAAGGAGCGCCATTTGACTTTTTGAATGGAAAATTAGCTCCAATCATTAGCGGACACCATGTCGCCTTTGGAGAGCCCCTGTGTGCCGAAACACTGGAGCTCCCCCACAAGTGACCCCATTTTGGAAACTAGACCCCCCAAGGAACTTATCTAGATGCATAGTGAGCACTTTAAACCACCAGGTGCTTCATAGAAGTTTATAACGCAGAGCCGTGAAAGTAAAAAATAATTTTTCTTTCCTCAAAAATTATTTTTTAGCCCGGACTTTTTTATTTTCCCAAGGGTAACAGGGGAAATTGGACCCCAATAATTATTGTCCAGTTTCTCCTGAGTACACTGATACCCCATATGTGGGGGTAAACCACTGTTTGGGCACACGGCAGGGTTCGGAAGGGAAGGCACGCCATTTGGCTTTTTGAATGGAAAATTAGCTCCAATCGTTAGCGGACACCATGTCGCGTTTGGAGAGCCCCTGTGTGCCTAAACATTGGAGCTCCCCCACAAGTGACCCCATTTTGGAAACTAGACCTCCGAAGGAACTAATCTAGATGTGTGGTGAGCACTTTGAACCCCAAAGTGCTTCACAGAAGTTTATAACGCAGAGCCATGAAAATAAAAAATAATTTTTCTTTTCTCAAAAATGATTTTTTAGCCCTGAATTTTTTATTTTCCCAAGGTTAACAGGAGAAATTTGACCCCAAAATTTATTGTACAGTTTCTCCTGAGTACGCTGATACCCTATATGTGGGGGTAAACCACTGTTTGGGCACACGTCGGGGTTCGGAATGGAAGTAGTGACGTTTTGAAATGCAGACTTTGATGGAATGCTCTGCGGGCATCACGTTGCGTTTGCAGAGCCCCTGATGTGCCTAAACAGTAGACACTCCCCAGAAGTAACCCCATTTTGGAAACTAGACCCCCAAAGGAACTTATCTAGATGTGTGGTGAGAACTTTCAACCCCCAAATGCTTCACAGAAGTTTATAACGCAGAGCCGTGAAAATAACAAATAAGTTTTCTTTCCTCAAAAATAATTTTTTTGCCCAGAATTTTTTATTTTCCCAAGTGTAAAAGGAGAAATTTGACCCCAAAAGTTGTTGTCCAGTATCTCCTGAGTACGCTAATACCCCATATGTGGGGGTAAACCACTGTTTGGGCACATGCCGGGGCTCGGAAGTGAAGTAGTGACATTTTGAAATGCAGACTTTGATGGAATGCTCTGCGGGCGTCACGTTGCGTTTGCAGAGCCCCTGATGTCCCTAAACAGTAAACCCCCCCACAAGTGACCCCATTTTGGAAACTAGACCCCCAAAGGAACTTATCTAGATGTGTGTTGAGCACTTTGAACCCCCAAGTGCTTCACAGAAGTTTACAACGCAGAGCTGTGAAAATAAAAAATCATTTTTCTTTCCTCAAAAATGATGTTTCAGCAAGCAATTATTTATTTTCACAAGGCTAAAAGGAGAAATTGGACCACAATAGTTGTTGCCCAGTTTGTCTCGAGTATGCTGGTATCCCATATGTGGGGGTAAACCACTATTTGGGCACACGCCGGGGCTCGGAAGGGAAGTAGTGACGTTTTGAAATGCAGACTTTGATGGAATGGTCTGCGGGCGTCACGTTGCATTTGCAGAGACCCTGATGTGTCTAAACAGTAGAAACCCCCCACAAGTTTGGTTGCATGTTGGGGCTTGGAAGGGAGGGTGCACCATTTGACTTTTGGAACGCAAGATTGGCTGGAATCAATGGTGGCGCCATGTTGCGTTTGGAGACCCCTGATGTGACTAAACAGTGGAAACCTCTCAATTCTAACTCCAACACTAACCCCAACACACCCCTAACCCTAATCCCCTCTAGCCATAACCCTAACCCCAACACACCCCTAACCACAACCCTAACCCAACACACCCCTAACCCTAATCCCAACCCTAATTTCAACCCTAACCCCAACACACCCCTAACCATAACCCTAACCATAAGCCTAATCTTAAACCTATTTCCAACCCTAGCCCTAATTCCATCCCTAACCCTAAGGCTATGTGCCCACGTTGTGGATTCGTGTGAGATTTTTCCGCACCATTTTTGAAAAATCCGCAGGTAAAAGGCACTGCGTTTTACCTGCGGATTTACCACAGATTTCCAGTGGTTTTTGTGCGGATTTCACCTGCGGATTCCTAATGAGGAACAGGTGTAAAACGCTGCAGAATCCGCACAAAGAATTGATAGGCTGCGTAAAATACAACGCAGCGTTTCTGTGCGGTATTTTCCGCACCATAGGCACAGCGGATTTGGTTTTCCAAAGATTTACATGGAACTGTAAACCTGTTGGAAAACTGCTACGAATCCGCAGCAGCCAATCCGCTGCGGATCCGCAGCCAAATCCACACCGTGTGCACATAGCCTAATTCTAAGGCTATGTGCACACGCTGCGGAAAATGCTGCGGATCCGCAGCGTTTCCGCAGCTGCGGGTCCGCAGCAGTTTCCCTTGAGATTATAGTTCAATGTAAACCTATGGGAAACAAAAAACGCTGTGCCCATGCTGCGGAAAAAACTGCGCGGAAACGCAGCGGTTTACATTCCGCAGCATGTCACTTCTTTCTGCGGATTCCGCAGCGGTCTTACAACTGCTCCAATAGAAAACCGCAGTTGTAAAACCGCAGTGAAATCCGCAGAAAAACCACGTTGAATCCGCGATAAGTCCGCAGCGGTTTTACACTGCGAATTTATCAAATGCGCTGTGGAAAAATCCACAGAGGACCAGAATACCCTAACCCTAAGGAAAAATCCACAGAGGACCAGAAAACCCTAACCCTAACCCTAACCCTAACCCTGGTTCTGAACCTAGTGGGGAAAAAAAAAAATGTCTTTATTTTATTGTTGTCCCTAGCTATAAGGGTGATAAAGGGGGGGGGGTCATTTACATTTTTTTTTTTTTTGATCACTGTGATAGGTTTTCACAGTGATCAAAATGTACATGGAACGAATCTGCCGGAAGGCAGATTCGGCGGGCGTACTGCGCATGCGCCCGCCATTTTGGAAGATGGCGGCGCCCAGGGAGGAGACGGACCGACACCGGGAGGCTCGGTAAGTATGTGGGGGTAAGGGGGGGAGCTCGGGGGGTGGATCGGAGCACAGGGGAGGTGGATCGGAGCAAGGAAGGAGCGGGCAGGAGGACGGGGGAGCGGACAGGAGGACGGAGAGGACCGGGCCACATAATGGACGACTGGGGAGGAGATCGGGGGCGGTGGGGGGGGCAGAACATGATTTCCAGCCATGGCAGATGCTATTGCAGCATCGGCCATGGCTGGATTGCAATATTTCACCATTTTCATACGTGAAATATTGCAAATTGCTCTGATTGGCTGTTGCACTTTCAACAGCCAATCAGAGCGATCGTAGCCATGTGGGGGCAAAGCCACCCCCCCTGGGCTGAAGCACAACTCCCCCTCTCCCTGGAGATCGGGTGAAATAGGAGTTAACCCTTTCACCCGATCTGCAGGGACGCGATCATTCTGTGACACAGCATATGCGTCACAGGTCGGATTGGCACCGACTTTCATGACGCATACGCTGTGTCACAGGTCGGGAAGGGGTTAAGATTGGCCAAGTAGAATTGGAGTCACAAGGTTTGATTATAGTTGATATTGACAAATGAGAATGCCATCCTATGATCACTTTAGGCACCAATGTATTAGAACATTGTCTTGCAGAAATAATTGTTTTGTTGCAGCAGGTAGCCGAGACCGCCAGTTCCATTCAGCAATGGGTCCTGCAAAAGGAGATCAAAGCACTGATACAGAGACAACAGATAGAGTTGTCTGGTGGAGAAGTCGGCAGTGTCAGAGTGAGTGATCCATTCCCCATTGCAGTACCCCCAAAGAGTGAAATGTTAATTTGGTGTCGGGCAGCAATAGGCCTCTGGGGTCAAGATTACCAGGCCCTGGTAGAACCAGTGTATGCTGATAGTAGGCCCACTGTCCTGACAGCCAGGGGGTAGTCGATGTCGGCAAGGAGAGAGTACCAATATGCATTGTGAATTGTGGGGAAAAAGAGGTCCATTTACACCGATATGATGCTCTTGCTAAGTTGCTCTCTGTCAGTAACAATGCAATACAAGCAGGGGAACCCTTGGTCCTGTTCTACCAGGCAGAGGACAATAGTTCTGTAGAACAACTGGAGGATTGGTGTCAGAAGTTGCACGTAGGCATTGACTCCTCTCCTTTGCACCAAAAACGTGGGGCTTATTGAGTGGTCCAGGAATATGAGCGGGTATTCAGCAAACACCCACTAGATTTTGGGCAGGTAAAAGGGGTCCAACACCATATCTCCACTGAAGATCATCTGCCCATTAAAGAACGGTACCGGCCTGTACCCCCAGCACACTATCAATGAGCTAAGGATATGTTGCGGGAGATGAAGGAGGCTGGGGTAATCAGAGATAGTTGTAGGCCCTGGGCAGATCCGTTAGTCCTTGTTAAAAAGAAAGATGGTACCATGAGAATGTGTGTTGACTACAGGCAAATTAACAGCATTACACACAAGGACGCCTATCCATTACCTAGAATTGAGGAGTAACTAGCTGCACTGAGATCCACTAACTATTTCTCCACCTTAGATCTCACCAGTGGGTATTAGCAGGTTCCCATGGCAGAAGTGGATAGAGAGAAGGCAGCCTCTGCGACTTCAACTACATGTTAGTTGGGCTTTGCAACGCACCAGGCGCGTTCCAGAGGATGATGGAGTGTTGCCTCAGGCACAAGAACTTTGAAACCATTCTGTTGTACCTGGATGACATCATCGTATTCTCCAAGACCTATGAAGACCACGTGAAGCACCTAGCTGAGGTGTTTGAAGCCCTGTCCAACTTTGGTCTGAAAGTGAAGCCGTCCAAATGCCATCTGTTGAAGCCCAAGGTGCAGTACCTAGGCCACATGGTAAGCGCCGAAGGTGTGGAACCAGACCCTGACAAAGTCACCTTTATCATGGATTGGCCAAAACCCAACAACATTCATGAAGTACAGCAGTTCCTAGGGTTGGTAGGCTACTACCCGAGATTCATCATGGGCTTTACCAAGATAGCCACACCTCTGCAAGACCTCCTAGTAGGCCAATCTAAGAAGACTAAGAACTAGAGTCCTCCATTTGAGTGGAACGACAGGCTAGAAAAATCCTTCACTCGGTTGAAGTTGGCTCTTACAGGAGATGAAGTCCTGGCCTATCCTGACTTTGACCAAATGTCCATACTTTACACAGATGCCAGCAATGTGAGATTGGGAGCAGTGCTGTCCCAAGTACAGAAAGGCAGAGAGAGAGTGATTGCTTACACCAGCAGGAAGCTTTGTCCTACTGAAAGGAGCCCTGACAACTATAGTTCCTTCAAGTTGGAGTTTCTCGCCATAGTCTGGGCTGTGACCGAGCAATTCAAACACTACCTGGCTTCAGCGAAGTTTACCATCTTCATGGACAATAATCCACTGACTCACTTGGAAACCGCAAAGCTAGGCGCAATGGAACAGTGACAGATGGCCCGGCTGTCCAACTAAGACATCAAGTACCGAGTGAGACATAGGAACGCTAATGCTAATGTGCTGTCCAGGATGCACAATTTACCAGACAAGAGAAGATCCGGAAGCACTCAAAGAAATTGACTTACCAGTTTTCCATCGCCCAATTGCGGCCCAACTCTCCCAGGGGGTGAGGAACACGCTCTGCATCGCGCAAGAGGCAAAGTTAAACCCATTGCCCCACCATGAGTGGGCAGAGATGCAGGATAGCGATCCAGCAGTCCGCCTAGTAAAGGATCTACTGACCCAAGCTGATTTGCACCCTGGTCCAGACGCCTCACAAGAAACCCAACAGTTGTGGAAAGAGATGGGTAAGTTGTTCATCTATGAGGGTAAGCTGTGTCAGAGTAATATCAACCCACGCACTCATTAACTGGTCTGGCAGGTGGTAGTCCTGAAGCAGGATGTACCAATTGTCTTGGAAGCGTACCACGATGGAGCAGGACATTTCGGGTGGAAGGAGTTGGAGGTCCTACTTCGTGATAGATTCTACTGGACTGGCATGAGAAGAGCCATTGAAAATTGGTGCCAAGAGTGTGGTCAGTGCAACATACGCAGGAAAGACTGCAACAGCCAGCGAGCCCCAATACAGCCAATAATCACCAAACTACCACTTGAACTGGTAGCCTTGGACCACATGAAGCTGACCCCAAGCCTTTCAAGCTATGTCTAGGCCTGCACCATAGTAGACCATTACTGAAGGTTCCTGGTAGTCGTGCCTGACAAAGATCAAACAGCGAAGACAGCAGCCAAAGCGTTCCAATAACGCTTTTGTCGACCGCATGGTTACCCTGTACAAGTACTAACCGACCAAGGCCCAGCCTTTGAGGAAGAAGTGTTTCAGGAGTTCTGTAACCTGAACAGCTGCCAGAAAATCAGGACAACGCAGTACCATCCACAGACAAATGGTATGTGTGAGAAAATGAACTAGGTGGTAATTGACCTGTTGAAGACTTTGCCCCTGGAAGACAGAAACCAGTGGCCAGAAAGGTTGCCAGACTTAGTAGATCTCTACAACCACATCCCAGTGAACTCCACCAACTGTAGGCCCCAGGCTCGGACTGGCCCATAGGGGAACAGGGGAATCCCCCGATGTGCCCCTGTGCACAACTGGGCCCCCAACCCTACTGTATGTGCAGTACTTGTCAAAATTCACTTTATTCACTCTGTACAGTTAAAAACAGCATCTCATTCATCAACCACACTACTCACTTTATTATTATAGCATAATAATACTATTGAAGCAAGCATATTACATCAATATATACAATTTACACATCTACCATAATAGAGATAATAAGTGATAAATATGCATAAACGACAAATAGGGGCCAGCTGCCAAACATAACTCAGAAAATGAAGAAAAACCAAGCAGCCATAAAGTCCCATATAAAACCATGAATTTTATTAAACAACATTAAAACCGCTAGATAAGGTACAGTGATGCAACACGGGGGAACAAATGTGCATTCCTATTGGCCATAATAAACGGGCCAGGGCACCAACACATATCCTGCCTAGATGTAGCAGTGTGCCTCTATAATGAAAAACCCATCGCTGCTAAAAGGAATGATGGGACAGTGCCACAGCATGGGAGAAACTAAATAACAACTCAGCATGAGTACATACCGACACACGCAGGATAGACAGGATGTATAGGTGACCGGACCCGACCCCGATATGGGGGGGGCATCATTGTATAACGGGTTGTGGGGGGAATATAACTATATAGGGGACCGTGGGGGGCATCATTCTGCATATTGGGGATGTGGTGGTCATTATTATTATTATTTATTTATATAGCACTATTGATTCCGTGGTGCTGTACATGAGAAGGGGTTACATACAAATTATAGACATCACTTACAGTATGCAAACTAAGGCTACTTTCACACATCAGGTTTTTTGCATCAGGCACAATCCGGCGAATGTTGGAAAAACTGGATCCAGCGCCGATTGTGAAAACTGATGCGACGGATCCGGTTTTTTGACGGATCCGGCTAGCATATCTAGATTATTGGATAAAAAAAAGTTTGCAGTATGCTCAGTTTAAAAAAACGGAATCCGGCACCAAAATCCGCCATTTTCCGGATCCGGCGCTTCCGGCTTTTTCGCCGGAGAAAAAAAACGTTGCTATGGACGTTTTTTTCAAGAAACCGGAAATGGCAGATTTGCCGGATCCGGCAAAAACCGGACAAAACAAAGGGCATCAGGGGCAATTCGGCACGAATACAAGTCTATGGGAAAAAAATTGGATCCAGCGGAAACATTCGCCGGTTCCGTTTTTTTGAAAATTAGCCGGATTGAGCCTAACGCTGAAAACCCGATGTGTGAAAGTAGCCTAACAATTACAGACTGAAACAGAGGGGCGGGGACCCTGCCCTTGCGGGCTTACATTCTACAGGATGGTGGGGATGGAGACAATAGGTTGAGGGTTGTAGGAGCTCCGATGTTGGTGAGGCGGTAGTTTCAGTAGTAGTGGGGAGGCAGCAGGGTCAGTGCAGGCTGTAGGCTTTCCAGAAGAGGTGGGTTTTCAGGTTCCATCTGAAGGATCCGAATGTGATTGATAGTCGGATGTGTTGGGGCAAAGAATTCCAGAGGATGGGTGTAATAATTATAGGGGATAACTCAGGAGACTCTTTGCGTGGAACAAGACAACTACAGGACACAGTTTTAGAAGTGGAAAAGTCTATATTATCACACGGTGATTCAAACAGGTGCAGAGAGAAACTCAAGTCCACAACACTTGGTGCAAATAATAAACGCAGCTTAGCAGTCTATAGGAAACTTCAGAGGAAAATGCAATCAAGTAGAAAGTCTATGAAGCACAGTTATTCTTGAAGATACTTGACATGAATAAATCCTAGTCTTAGTCCAGACACAGATAGATATGCTTATAAGGCAGTTCAAATCATATCTTAGCTCAACCAGGGAGGCCTGGTTAATAGTCTCAGGCTTTTGTAAAGCAGCAACAGCTTACATGTCCAGCAAATGCAGATGGAAGTAAACACGAGCAGCAGATGAAGGAGGATTACTGGAAACTTGTGTATTCAGCAGGAACTCAGAGCAGAGTAGCAGGATCACCACACAGGTTCACAGGAGCAGGTGTACATTCCCATAGAATGTAAGTCCGCAAGGACAGGGTCCTCTCCCCTCTGTACCAGTGTGTCACTGTAAACCTGTTTACTGTAAATGATATCTATAACTCTGTATGTAACCCCTTTCTCATGTACAGCACCATGGAATTAATGGTGCTATATAAATAAATAATAATAATAATAATATAGCCAAGGAGTAATCAGAGGTCAGGAGCTGGATGCAAGGCAGAATACTCTAGCACAGACTGAAGGCTGGGGTGGAGTTTTATAGCAGGAAGACACAGTGCACATGAGACCAAAGACGCCATCTTGGAAAAGGGCAGTAATGCACAAAAGGTAAAAAATGTTCAGAGTCCTGACAATGGGGGATATTCTGGAGAAGTCTTGGAGGCGGTTGGGTGAGGAGCGGATAAGTGTGGAGGAGAGAAGGAGGTCTTGATAGGACCAAAGATTACGTGAGGGAAGATATCGGGAGATTAGTTCAGAGATATATGGAGGAGACAGGTTATGGATGGCTTTGTAGGTCAGTATTAGTAATTTGAACTGGATACGGTGAGGGAATTAGTTGCCAGTGAAGAGATTTGCAGAGGGGGAAGTGGAGGAGTAGCAAGGAGAGAGATGAATTAGTCTGGCAGCAGAGTTAAGGATGGATTTGAGAGGTGCAAGGGTGTTAGCATCATAGTGTATATTGAGGGGATGTTGTGGATATCACAGTGTATGGACGGATGTAGACAACATCATACCGTGTAAGGCAGGGTGGGGAACCTCAGGCCTCAGGGCCATTTACGGCCCTCGATGACCTTATATCAGGCCCCCGAGCAGATACTCAGGGACCGCATTCTTGGGCAAGGAGCTGAATTTTGATTGCCAGAAGCTCATCACTACTTTACATTGAAGGGCATGTGCAGCGCCCCAGAGTCCTGGTCGTTGTAGTACTGATGCTCCGCCGCTAAGGGGTGTGATGGTACGTCTGATGGCACTTAAGGAGTTCACCCACCTGACCAGGTATCACAGTCACACTTTACACTTCACATTCTGGCCACCAGGGGGAGTGTTATGACCCCAATGGCGAGGGTCTCAGAGGAACGTGGAAGTCTGCAGAATACAAAAATCCAGCTCATAGGGCAGTGGTAACTGGGTTGACCATATATCTACTCCTAACGCCAACACTAGAAGTAGCCGGGGATCATTCCTACGTTGATTCTAGATGACACGCGCCAGCCGGAGAATCTAGCTACCCCTAGTAGAGGAAAACAAAGACCTTTCTTGCCTCCAGAGAAGGGGACCCCAAAGCTGGATAGAAGCCCCCCACAAATAATGACGGTGAGGTAAGAGGAAATGACAAACACAGAAATGAACCAGGTTTAGCACAGAGAGGCCCGCTTACTGATAGCAGAATAAAGAAAGGTAACTTATATGGTCAACAAAAACCCTATCAAAATCCACACTGGAAATTCAAGAACCCCCGAACCGTCTAACGGTCCGGGGGGAGAACACCAGCCCCCTAGAGCTTCCAGCAAAGGTCAGGATATAGATTTGGAACAAGCTGGACAAAAATACAAAACCAAAACAAATAGCAAAAAGCAAAAGGCAGACTTAGCTGATATAACTGGAACCAGGATCAGTAGACAAGAGCACAGCAGACTAGCTCTGATAACTACGTTGCCAGGCATAGAACTGAAGGTCCAGGGAGCTTATATAGCAACACCCCTAACTAACGACCCAGGTGCGGATAAAAGGAATGACAGAAAAACCAGAGTCAAAAAACTAGTAACCACTAGAGGGAGCAAAAAGCAAATTCACAACAGTACCCCCCCCTTAGTGAGGGGTCACCGAACCCTCACCACGACCACCAGGGCGATCAGGATGAGCGGCATGAAAGGCACGAACTAAAATCGGCCGCATGAACATCAGAGGCGACCACCCAGGAATTATCCTCCTGACCATAGCCCTTCCACTTGACCAGGTACTGAAGCCTCCGCCTGGAGAGGCGAGAATCCAAGATCTTCTCCACCACATACTCCAACTCGCCCTCAACCAACACCGGAGCAGGAGGCTCAGCAGAAGGAACTACAGGCACAATGTACCGCCGCAACAAGGACCTATGAAATACATTGTGAATAGCAAACGACACAGGAAAGATCCAGACGAAAAGATACAGGATTAAGGATTTCCAATATCTTGTAAGGCCCAATAAAACGAGGTTTAAATTTGGGAGAGGAGACCTTCATAGGAACAAAGCGGGAAGAAAGCCACACCAAATCCCCAACGCGTAGTCGGGGACCCACACCGCGGCGGCGGTTGGCAAAGCGCTGAGCCTTCTCCTGTGACAACTTCAAGTTGTCCACCACATGATTCCAGATCTGCTGCAACCTATCCACCACAGAATCCACCCCAGGACAGTCAGAAGGCTCCACATGACCCGAAGAAAAGCGAGGATGGAAACCAGAGTTGCAGAAAAAAGGCGAAACCAAGGTGGCGGAACTAGCCCGATTATTAAGGGCAAACTCAGCCAACGGCAAGAATGTCACCCAATCGTCCTGATCAGCAGAGACAAAACACCTCAAATAAGCCTCCAAAGTCTGATTGGTTCGCTCCGTCTGTCCATTAGTCTGAGGATGGAAAGCAGACGAAAACGACAAATCAATGCCCATCCTACTACAAAAGGATCGCCAGAACCTGGAAACGAACTGGGATCCTCTGTCTGACACAATATTCTCAGGGATGCCGTGCAAACGAACCACGTTCTGGAAAAACACAGGAACCAGATCGGAAGAGGAAGGCAGCTTAGGCAAAGGAACCAAATGGACCATCTTGGAGAAGCGATCACATATCACCCAGATAACGGACATGCCCTGAGATAGCGGAAGATCAGAAATGAAATCCATGGAGATATGTGTCCAAGGTCTCTTCGGGACAGGCAAGGGCAAGAGCAAACCGCTGGCACGAGAACAGCAAGGCTTAGCTCGAGCACAAGTCCCACAGGACTGCACAAATGACCGCACATCCCTTGACAAGGAAGGCCACCAAAAGGACCTGGCCACCAGATCTCTGGTGCCAAAAATTCCCGGGTGACCTGCCAACACCGAGGAATGAACCTCGGAAATGACTCTGCTGGTCCACTTATCCGGGACAAACAGTCTGTCAGGTGGACAAGACTCAGGCCTATCAGCCTGAAATCTCTGCAACACACGTCGCAGATCCGGAGAAATAGCTGACAAGATAACTCCATCTTTAAGAATACCAACAGGATCAGCGACTCCAGGAGCATCAGGCACAAAGCTCCTAGAAAGAGCATCGGCCTTCACATTCTTTGAACCTGGTAAATACGAGACAACAAAATCAAAGCGGGAGAAAAACAATGACCAGCGGGCCTGTCTCGGATTAAGGCGTTTAGCAGACTCGAGATACATCAGATTTTTGTGATCAGTCAAGACCACCACACGATGCTTAGCACCCTCGAGCCAATGACGCCACTCCTCAAATGCCCATTTCATGGCCAACAACTCCCGATTGCCCACATCATAATTTCGCTCGGCAGGCGAAAACTTCCTAGAGAAAAAGGCACAAGGTTTCATAACAGAGCAACCAGGGCCTCTCTGCGACAAAACGGCCCCTGCCCCAATCTCCGAAGCATCCACCTCAACCTGAAAGGGAAGTGAGACGTCAGGCTGGCACAAAACAGGCGCCGAAGTAAACCGGCGTTTCAACTCCTGGAAAGCCTCCACGGCAGCAGGAGCCCAGTTAGCTACATCGGAGCCCTTCTTGGTCATATCCGTCAAAGGTTTCACAATGCTAGAAAAATTAGCGATAAAACGACGGTAGAAGTTAGCGAAGCCCAAGAACTTCTGAAGACTCTTAACTGACGAGGGCTGAGTCCAATCAAGAATAGCTCGGACCTTGACTGGGTCCATCTCCACAGCAGAAGGGGAAAAAATGAACCCCAAAAAGGGAACCTTCTGTACACCAAAGAGACACTTTGAGCCCTTGACAAACAAAGAATTTTCACGCAAAATTTTAAAGACCAACCTGACCTGCTCCACATGCGAATCCCAATTATCAGAAAAAACCAAAATATCATCCAGATAAACAATCAAAAATTTATCCAGATACTTCCGGAAAATGTCATGCATAAAGGACTGAAAAACTGAAGGCGCATTGGAGAGCCCAAAAGGCATCACCAAGTACTCAAAATGACCTTCGGGCGTATTGAATGCGGTTTTCCATTCATCACCTTGCTTAATGCGCACAAGGTTGTACGCACCACGAAGGTCTATCTTGGTGAACCACTTGGCACCCTTAATCCGGGCAAACAAGTCAGACAACAGCGGTAAAGGATACTGAAATTTGACAGTGATCTTATTTAAAAGCCGATAATCAATACAAGGTCTCAAAGATCCGTCCTTTTTTGCCACAAAAAAGAATCCCGCACCAAGAGGGGAAGAAGACGGACGAATATGTCCTTTTTCCAGAGACTCCTTGATATATGAACGCATAGCGGTATGTTCAGGTACCGACAGATTAAACAGTCTTCCCTTAGGAAATTTACTGCCTGGGATCAAATCTATAGCACAGTCACAGTCCCTATGAGGAGGCAGTGCACTGGACTCAGACTCACTGAAGACATCCTGATAATCAGACAAATACTCCGGAACTTCCGAAGGCGTAGAAGAAGCAATAGACACAGGCAAGGAATCCTCATGAATACCACGACAGCCCCAACTTGAGATTGACATAGCCTTCCAGTCCAGGACTGGATTATGGGTCTGTAACCATGGCAGCCCTAAAACGACCAAATCATGCATTTTATGTAAAACCAGGAAACGTATCACCTCGCGGTGTTCAGGAGTCATGCACATGGTAACCTGAGTCCAATACTGCGGTTTATTTGCTGCCAATGGTGTAGCATCAATACCCCTAAGAGGAATAGGATTTTCTAATGGTTCAAGAGTAAATCCACAGCGCTTAGCAAATGAGAGATCCATGAGACTCAGGGCAGCACCTGAATCTACAAACGCCATGACAGGATAAGATGACAGTGAGCAAATCAAAGTTACAGACAGAATAAATTTAGGTTGCAAATTACCAACGGTGACAGGACTAACAACCTTAGCTATACGTTTAGAGCATGCTGAGATAACATGTGTAGAATCACCACAGTAGTAGCACAAGCCATTCCGGCGTCTATGAATTTTCCGCTCATTTCTAGTCAGGATTCTATCACATTGCATTAAATCAGGTGTCTGTTCAGACAACACCATGAGGGAATTTGCGGTTTTTCTATCACATTGCACCGAATTAGGTGTCTGTTCAGACAACACCATGAGGGAATTTGCGGTTTTGCGCTCCCGCAACTGCCGGTCAATTTGAATAGCCAGTGCCATAGTATCATTCAGACCTGTGGGAATGGGAAAACCCACCATAACATTCTTAATGGCTTCAGAAAGGCCATTTCTAAAATTAGCGGCCAGTGCACACTCGTTCCAATGTGTCAGCACGGACCATTTCCGAAATTTTTGGCAATACACTTCAGCCTCGTCCTGCCCCTGAGACATAGACAGCAAGGCCTTTTCTGCCTGAATCTCAAGATTGGGTTCCTCATAAAGTAAACCGAGCGCCAGAAAAAACGCATCAAGATCAGCCAATGCCGGATCTCCTGGCGCCAGCGAAAAAGCCCAATCCTGAGGGTCGCCCCGTAAGAACGAAATAACAATTTTTACTTGCTGAGCAGAATCTCCTGATGAACAGGGTCTCAGGGACAAAAACAATTTACAATTATTCACGAAATTCCTAAACTTAAACCTGTCTCCGGAAAACAGTTCAGGAATCGGTATTTTAGGTTCTGACCTAGGATTTCTGATAACATAGTCTTGTATGCCCTGCACACGAGTAGCCAGCTGGTCCACACTTGTAATCAAGGTCTGGACATTCATGTCTGCAGCAAGCATAGCCACTCTGAGGTAAAGGGGAAGGAGAAAAAAAAAAACTCAGAATCTTCTTTCTTATAATCCCTCTTCTGCAATGCATTAAACATTTAATACTGGCCTGGCAAACTGTTATGACCCCAATGGCGAGGGTCTCAGAGGAACGTGGAAGTCTGCAGAATACAAAAATCCAGCTCATAGGGCAGTGGTAACTGGGTTGACCATATATCTACTCCTAACGCCAACACTAGAAGTAGCCGGGGATCATTCCTACGTTGATTCTAGATGACACGCGCCAGCCGGAGAATCTAGCTACCCCTAGTAGAGGAAAACAAAGACCTTTCTTGCCTCCAGAGAAGGGGACCCCAAAGCTGGATAGAAGCCCCCCACAAATAATGACGGTGAGGTAAGAGGAAATGACAAACACAGAAATGAACCAGGTTTAGCACAGAGAGGCCCGCTTACTGATAGCAGAATAAAGAAAGGTAACTTATATGGTCAACAAAAACCCTATCAAAATCCACACTGGAAATTCAAGAACCCCCGAACCGTCTAACGGTCCGGGGGGAGAACACCAGCCCCCTAGAGCTTCCAGCAAAGGTCAGGATATAGATTTGGAACAAGCTGGACAAAAATACAAAACCAAAACAAATAGCAAAAAGCAAAAGGCAGACTTAGCTGATATAACTGGAACCAGGATCAGTAGACAAGAGCACAGCAGACTAGCTCTGATAACTACGTTGCCAGGCATAGAACTGAAGGTCCAGGGAGCTTATATAGCAACACCCCTAACTAACGACCCAGGTGCGGATAAAAGGAATGACAGAAAAACCAGAGTCAAAAAACTAGTAACCACTAGAGGGAGCAAAAAGCAAATTCACAACAGGGGAGCAAAGGGTTCTATGTATTAGGCCACTCCTCACAATCTGGTAAAACTGGGGGCTGGATAGGAAGTTAGTGAGAAGCTGACTGGGTTGGATCCAGGCAACATCCTGTGGCAGAGGGTGTTGCAGGGGAAGATTCAGGGGGGTCTCTGTCAGGGGTGGGATCCTGACAGTGGCCTAGCGAACAGAACAGAACGTTACGGAGCCGCGCCTGCACCCGTTGCGGCAGCATCCTAAGAAAGGAAACGAAGTGAGGTTTATTGTGGAGAAGTGAGAAACGAGATTGCAGCAAAAAGGAGATAAAGCCAGTAGGAGTCGTGCCGTAAGATCGAGGCAACATCCTACTGAGGCGCGTAGCCGGTGGCCGGAACGCCGAGGAAGTATTAGGCTCCAAGCAATACTTCAAACAGCGGCAGGACAGTTAATTTTAGGTTGGCTGTCTCACCCAAATCACCTAAGCAGACATAGAGGGCAATTGTGGGAGAGGGGCGACGCTAGGATCCCGGAAGAACTCCAGGCCTACCCGTCATACGGGTGCGTCCTATCCATATCATCTGGGGGACGGAGAAGAACATCAGAACAGATACTAGTTGTGAGAGAAGAACATCAGAAACAGACACAACAGCTGTGAGGACTATCCCGTGGTGCTCAGCAGGGAGGTACTACAACACACAGGCGCTAGAAGATAGGCACTGATTTCCACCTGCAAAGGAAACTCTGGATGTGCCTTCGGACCGGCCGGTCTCAGCCAGCCCTGTTAGCAGTACTCTGGATTGCGGATCCTGAAGCCTTCAGTAAAGAGGTGAAGAGACTGCAACCCTGTGTCCTCGTTATTCATCACGCCTTGCACCACGCACCACCATCACACCCTTCATTGGACGCCCCTTAGCAGGGTCACGGACCGAGTCTAGCCACCGTGACAACCCCAGTACCGAGTACCCCGCGGCCCTGTGTCAGGGGGCCCTTCAACTTGGCGTCTCGAACAGGATCTACTTAAGCCTGAAGAATCAGGTCATGTGTGCCTTGGAATTGCATCAGAATTGTGCTTGAACTGTGACTTATTGCAAAGACTGTGTATCGCCACTTCCCGCCAAAACCGCCGCCATTACAGCGCCAAGGGGAGTGCAGGAGAAGAAGAAGGGCGTGGAAGTGGGTGTAGACAAGCTGAAGAGCGCGAAAGACAATGGCCGCCCAGTCTAAATATTTCTGTACTTTGTGGACGTGTCCGTCAGCAGCCGAGATCCGCCTCCTAATCCTCAATGGAGGGCGGAGACAGAGGAAAAGAGACCACCCAAGAAGGAGAGAGCGGGAAAAAGGCCAGGAAGTGACCCACGTGGAGGACGCCATGGCTGATCGCTCAGACCCAGAGTGCGGGGTTGAAGTGGAGAACTCCCCCCAGCTTCCCGGAGGGGCATAGCGGCCCAGCCTCTATAGCCGATACGGGTCTCCTGCAGCCCAAGATAGAGGACTTAATTGAACAACTCCTCCAGCTGTGGGTGGAGACCAAGGCCGCACCCCAGGGGACACCAGCGGAGGATTCCCCGACATCAGTTCCTGTACCGCTGCTCGAGTTGCTGCCAATGTCTCCACCGACGTCACCACCAGCGGAGCCATCTGCAAGGGAGAACGCCGCACTGGCCGGTAAGCCCGCCAACCCTGCCCCGCTAGCGGAGGACCTGCTGATAGGTCCCGTTGCAGCGCCACCTCCCCCTGGGACCCATCGACTCCAGCGCCTCCTTCCCTGGGACCAGGTCACGGGCCTGGAGCACCTCCTAAAGGCCCCGATCTCGCCCATCACCTTGCCGGGAGCGGTCTATGCAGAGCGCATGGTGTGCCGCTGGGTGAACCCAGGGTCCAACTTCATGGGGTTCCCTGGGGTGAAGACACAGGAAGGAGAGATAGTGGAGGCCCTCAGCTGGGAAAAGTATCAGGTCCAGCTAAACCAACAGTGGGAGAAGAAGGAAAAAGAGTGCCGGGCCGGGTGGGAGGCCTATCACCAGCGGGACCGAGCGGTGAAGGACCGGGCCCGCAAGGACCGCACCGCTCACCAGGCCCCGCGCCGGCAGGGCATTATCATCACCTTTAAACTCCACAGGGGCTGGGGCTTTATTAAGGAGCCGGGCCTGTACGCCGAAGTGTTCGTGAACCGGAGGGATGTCGAGTCCCACCTAAGAGAGGGCCACCCGGATCGGGATCTCTACCTGGGGGATGAAGTCATCTACACCCGGCACTTTGGGGAGAAGGGGTGGTTCGCCCTGAATGTCCACAAGAGGCGAGACCCCGTGATGCCCCCGATTAAGGTGCTGGTGAAGCTGTCCCCTATGGCGAAGGCGCCCTCTTGTGACTGGTCCACCATTACCACAAAGACCACGGTGGTTACCCCAACCTGCACCGTTGTCAAGACCACCACCTGCACTGTTGCTACCAATATGGTAGCCGGAAGCCTGGCCACAGTGATGACCAGTACCCAGGTCGTTTCAGGATCTAAAACTGTGGGTACCCAGACCCCTGACTGGAGCGTGGGGGCTTCTGGTACAACACCTGGTAGCCGCAGGTATCCAGGTGGATGGCCCCGCCCACTGCTGCCTGCAGAGCTACGGCCACCAGAACCAGAGTAAGCTCCGATGCTCTGCAACTGTAAATAATTACTTGTTTGTCTTCCTGATGTTTTGCTGCTTTAAACCCGTTCAGGGTTATTCTTAAAGAGGATCCTTTTGTTTACCCGGGATCCCTATTGCTTTTTTTATTTTTGCTTTTTGTTTTTATTTTATTTTTGCTTTTTGTTCCTCATTGGTTACAAAGACTGCCGAATCATGGACGGTGAATGGTTCACAAACTGTATTGTAAATAGTTTGCACCTTCTTAAAGGTGCCCCTTACTGGTTTTACAAGAAGGAGAGCTTTGTGAAGAGACTGTTCCTGAGTACAGCATGGAAGCTCTTGCCTTAACCGGACTTGCAGATGGAGAGAGTCTGCCTTACCTCAAAAGAGACTTGGTTCCCTTTTAAAGGGAACGTTCACTAGTTGCACTTAAAGTATAATGTTGCCTTAAAAGAAAGTAGATGGTAATAATGTTTTACATAGGAGTAATATGTAGTTAGCTAGATAGTTATAGAGAATGTTTAATAATGTTACTAGAGAATGAGGACAGGAAGGAGTTGAAAGCCGAGTTTCAATAAAGTAAACCCGTAGGGGTTAGTTAGTGAGTCATCCTGCAAGCCATAGAGAGATGGCTCAGTGATCCTGTACTAAGAAAAGAGGCAGTAGGCCTGGGCAGATAGACAGGCTGTCCTGCATATGAAAAATCAGAGAGTAAAAAGAAAAATGTTGCACTTAGAAGAGAGAAATAAAGAAAAAGTTAATTGATATTTTAGAGTTTTATAGTAAGCCTTTAGTGGGTTCAGCTTATACGCCCTTAAAGGAAAAGTTAAATTATTGTTCAGAATTTGCACTTAGTAGAATACCTGGCTGGGTAATAGAAGTTATTTATAGTATGTTATTTAAAAATATTTAACCATGTTTCGTTTGTAACGTTCAAGAGTCCTCACCTCCCATAAAGGGAAGCACTGTTATAATTACTTGATCATAGCATTTCAAAATTTGTATGTCTTTTGCTGACATGTATTGTTGTTTTCTTCCCAGTCCGGGAGTACTGGATTTAACCAGGGGGGAGTGCAGTGCCCCAGAGTCCTGGTCGTTGCAGTTCTGATGCTCCGCCGCTAAGGGGAGTGATGGTACGTCTGATGTCACTTAAGGAGTTCACCTGACCAGGTATCACAGTCACACTTTACACTTCACATTCTGGCCACCAGGGGGAGCAAAGGGTTCTATGTATTAGGCCACTCCTCACAATCTGGTAAAACTGGGGGCTGGATAGGAAGTTAGTGAGAAGCTGACTGGGTTGGATCCAGGCAACATCCCGTGGCAGAGGGTGTTGCAGGGGAAGATTCAGGGGGGTCTCTGTCAGGGGTGGGATCCTGACAGTGGCCTAGCGAACAGAACAGAACGTTACGGAGCCACGCCTGCACCTGTTGCGGCGGCATCCTAAGAAAAGAAACAAAGCGAGGTTTATTGTGGAGAAGTGAGAAACGAGATTGCAGCAAAAAGGAGATAAAGCCAGTAGGAGTCGTGCCGTAAGATCGAGGCAACATCCTACTGAGGCGTGTAGCCGGTGGCCGGAACGCCGAGGAAGTATTAGGCTCCAAGCAATACTTCAAACAGCGGCAGGACAGTTAATTTTAGGTTGGCTGTCTCACCTAAATCACCTTAGCAGACATAGGGGGCAATTGTGGGAGAGGGGCGACGCTAGGGTCCCGGAAGAACTCCAGGCCTACCCGTCATATGGGTGCGTCCTATCCATATCATCTGGGGGACGGAGAAGAACATCAGAACAGATACGAGTTGTGAGAGAAGAACATCAGAAACAGACACAACAGTTGTGAGGACTAGGGTTGAGCGAAACGGGTCGGCAATTTTCAGAAGTTGCCGACTTTTGGCAAAGTCGGGTTTCATGAAACCCGACCCGACCCCTGTGTGGGGTCGGCCATGAGGTCGGCGATCTTCTGAATCTGGAATCGGAATTCCGATACCGATTCCCGATATGTTTAAGATATCGGGAATTGGTATCGGAATTCAGATTTAAGTGTAAAATAAAGAATTAAAATAAAAAATATCGCTATACTCACCCTCTGACGGGCCCTGGTACTAACCGGGAACCTTCCTTCCTTAGAATCAGCCTTCCAAGACCTTGCGGTGACGTCGCGGTGACGTCGCGGTTTGTGATTGGTCGCGCGGCCCCCATGTGACCGCTCGCGCGACCAATCACAAGCCGCGACGTCACCGTGATGTCACCGAAGGCCCTGGAAGGGCTGATTCTTAGGAAGGAAGGCTGTCGGAAAGAAGCAGGGCGTGTCCGAGGGTGAGTATTTACCTAATAGGAATATACTCACCCTCGGCTTCGTTCCGGCAGCCTTCCTTCCTAAGAATCAGCCCTTCCAGGACCTTCGGTGACGTCACCGAAGGTCCTGGAAGGGCTGATTCTTAGGAAGGAAGGCTGCCAGAAAGAAGCAGGGTGTGTCCGAGGGTGAGTATATACCTCATAGGAATATACTCACCCTCGGCTTCGTTCCGGCAGCCTTCCTTCCTAAGAATCAGCCCTTCCAGGGCCTTCGGTGACGTCACGGTGACGTCGCGGCTTGTGATTGGTCGCGCGAGCGGTCACATGGGGGCCGCGCGACCAATCACAAGCCGCGATGTCACCGCGACGTCACCGCAAGGTCTTGGAAGGCTGATTCTAAGGAAGGAAGGTTCCCGGTTAGTACCAGGGCCCGTCAGAGTGTAAGTATAGCGATATTTTTTATTTTAATTCTTTATTTTACACTTAAATATGGATCCCAGGGCCTGAAGGAGAGTTTCCGCTCCTTCAGACCCTGGGAACCATTGGAAACCCAATGCACTGCATTGGGTTTCGAGTTTCGGCCGACCCCGACCCCGACTTTTTTATAGGATCGGCCGATTTCACTCGACCCGATCGTGAAACCCGACCCGATCCTATAAAAGTAAAGGTCGCTCAACCCTAGTGAGGACTATCCCGTGGTGCTCAGCAGGGAGGTACTACAACACACAGGCGCTAGAAGGTAGGCACTGATTTCCACCTGCAAAGGAAACTCTGGATGTGCCTTCGGACCGGCCGGTCTCAGCCAGCCCTGTTACCAGTACTCTGGATTGCGGATCCTGAAGCCTTCAGTAAAGAGGTAAAGAGACTAGTGTTGAGCGATACCGTCCGATACTTGAAAGTATCGGTATCGGAAAGTATCCGACTTTCGGCCATGTTGCCGGGACGCGGACCAATCACAGCAAGCCGTGACGAAATTACGGCCGCCATTAACCAATCACAAGCCGTGATGTCACGGGAGGCTGGACACGCGCGCTTTTTAAAATACGCGCATGTCCAGCCTCCCGTGACGTCACGGCTTGTGATTGGTTAATGGCGGCCATGTTGCCGGGACGCGGACCAATCACAGCAAGCCGTGACGTAATTTCGTCACGGCTTGCTGTGATTGGTCCGCGTCCCGGCAACATGGCCGCCCTGACCAATCACAAGCCGGGACTTCACGTAACCAAGTAAAAGCGCGAAATTTAAACAAACAACGCTGCCGGTTCCCTCGCTGAGGTCCAGGCTGCGTCGGAGAGGTGAGTATAGCAATATTTTTTATTTTAATTCTCTCTTTTACACATTATTACATTAATGTTGTTGCGATACCCGATACCCGATACCACAAAAGTATCGGATCTCGGTATCGGAAATTCCGATACAGCAAATATCGGCCTTAACCCGATACTTGCAGTATCGGAATGCTCAACACTAAAAGAGACTGCAACCCTGTGTCCTCGTTATTCATCGCGCCTTGCACCACGCACCACCATCACACCCTTCATTGGACGCCCCTTAGCAGGGTCTCGGACCGGGTCTAGCCACCATGACAACCCCAGTACCGAGTACCCCGCGGCCCTGGATCTGGGGGCGCTCCACATGCAATGAAAGATTAAGTCCTGAAAATAGTTCCAGAATCAGGCTGCACTTTGTGGGCGGAGTTTGTACGGCTCCTGAAGGATGGTATAAATATCCAAATGGCCCTTTGTATAAAAAAGATTCCCCACCCCTGGTATAAGGGAACAGTGTGAGGGAGGGGATACAATTTGGAGAGGACAACGAGGTGACCAGTATGAGGGTATACTGTGAAAAGGAGCACAGAATAGATATAGAGGGGGCATCACAGTATGGAGAGAGGTTAGCATGGCAGGGGAGCAGTGTGGAGATATAGAGGGTGTAAGGGAAAACTGGAGAAGGGACAACCATGGTATAAGCAGTGGTTCAAAGGGTGGAAAGTGTGACTTTTATAAGTGATAATGGCAGACAGTGTGGTAGATGTAGCTCATTAAAGTGGACAGTGAGGAGACAATATACTATAGGAGGCTTCTTCTTTAGGTCATGATATGGACAGATATTTTTTATGCATTGGGAATTTTAATAACTGTTATTTTTAAAGGGCAGTATGTTCTGCAAAAGACAAGAGAAGAGGGAAGTCTGCAGAGAAGAGCCGTAGATGTGAAAAGTCATCATGGCGTTTGGATAAGATGGTGACAAAAAGGAAGAAAAAGCTTAATTACAGAAGAGTTCAACCATAAGGTACCTGGATGTAATTGTTTACTTGTTGATACTGACTGCTAGTGAAGAGTAAGTTTTCTAGTTACTACTCATTACTCGCTCAAGCCTCCATGTGCTCGTGCTACTAGTTACTCGACTGGTATATTTTGATTGTTTGAGCTTGAGCTGGAGTCCCCAGCTAATAAACGTCGGGATTTCCTGCCAGTTACTTTCACGCCATAGCCATCTCTATTGTTGCATTACTGTGATTGGCTGTCCGCATAGAGTCATCGGATCTATTGGCTGCCTGCATTGTGTCGTCGGGTTTATATAAGACCCATGATGCTATGCTTGGGACACTGTAACCCGGAAACAGACAGAGCAGGGAGAGGTGCTGTAGAAAGAGGGACAGAATTGTAGCTGCATATTAGCCAGGGATTCAACCACATTCATATTTCTTTCAAGAGCAACAGCCCTTATTAGGGCTAATTATAACCAATATTAATAGTGTTGTTAGCCGCACTTAGGTGGAGATTGTGTGGAAGGTATAGTTTTGGACAGGATAGGGCTTGCATTTGCTTCCTCTCTGCTTCAACTCATACCAAAAACCCTTCTCAGGGCAAATAATATTGTTTTTGCTATTAATTCTGCTAATTTTTCTGAACAGAGTGTAGGGATTGTACTCACTAAGGTGCATCAGGAGGAAGACAGGAGGCACGTTCCTTCCAAAATCCATATAGGTTTATTTGCTTCATAACCCCAGAAGCATCAACAGAAATGAAAAACAGCCTTTAGGGCAGGCAAAAACAATGCATCAGTGTCCACAGCACAGTCCTCTAGCTCCTCCAAGAGCTATGTGGGAGTTCCTGCTCTCCCAAAACACCAACAGCCACTAACTCACATGGGCAGGTCACATGAACTTGACCTCACACAGGTCCTGGCAGGATCCGGCTCCCTCAGGCCAGTGGGCACACAGGCTGAGGTAATGTCCAGCACTCAGGCCCCGGTAATGTCCAGCACTCAGGCTCAGCCTGGAGCCACATACACAGGAAGACTTCTCCCTCTCTGCAAACAGACCATGGAGGTCTCCACACCTCCAGCCACAGCTCCTGTGCTAAACAACAGCCTCCATTACATAACTGTAAACACACCTTGTCAGGGGAGGTATACGGGTAGTCAGACCCGCCCATCTCTCATAGCTACCCGCAACCCAGACCTAGGTGCACTAAACAACATCCTAGTGCTCACGTGCACTAAAAAAAATACTCCAGGTTACATTGCAGAGAGCAGCCATCTCTACGACACATACCTCCCATTGACTACACAGCCATAAGCCTCCTTACATACCTCCCCCTCTTCCTAAAGCCGTGGGGCTTGGCATCTTCCATTACCCGACCAGAGACCCTTCTCAGTTGCCTTTGATAGTATACCCGTCTGTTAAAATTGGGCCCTGTCAGTGAAACTTTTAGGAACAATGTATCATCTGACTCCGTCATGTCCTCTGGTAGAGTTGACCCTTTTCCAGACCATTCTCTCCCTGACCGCCTCCACTGGTTTACGCGGCCACAAGACTCCCTTACAGTCGAGCCTACTGTCTGGTCTGAGTCTGACGCTTTGTCACTACATCCACTACAGGTTCTCCTGCCTATGCTACTAAGCACTGATCTAACAGAGGAGTCACTTCTTCTAACTCTTCTATTAGGCCATCTTCGGTTGTCTCTCTGTTGGCAATTTCGCCTACTGTGTTGTTAACCAGAGAGCAGTCATTCCATTTATTTTCAGGTTGGGGACTTCCACTCTTCTTTCGCTATACCTTGGGTTGAAAGTGGCCACCATCTTCTTCGCATTTCCTGCAGCTGTTTATTCATTTTCAGTCTCTCAAG
Organism: Ranitomeya variabilis; assembly: GCF_051348905.1. Classification (NCBI taxonomy): domain Eukaryota; kingdom Metazoa; phylum Chordata; class Amphibia; order Anura; family Dendrobatidae; genus Ranitomeya; species Ranitomeya variabilis. The sequence goes on from NC_135236.1 coordinate 539,807,231, forward strand.
TCTTAGCTGCTCTACCTCTCTTAGGTATGCCACCCCATATTCAAATAGCATTCAGATATTCCTAAGGCTTTCCATTGATCTGACAATGAGGAATGGAACCATCCCATCTTCACAAGCTACCTGGGCTTCGTCATCAGCCGGAATCTTCACTCTCGCCACACCAGATGTATTCACGATTTCCTGCATCACTTTTCCACGTCTCCCAATGACTTTCCTCACCAGACTACTGGGACTTGAATGATGTCTTCCACAAACCCCAGCCAACTTTGAGCTTTCATTGCATGCTCCAGATGTCAAGCGGCTTCCTTATTCCTCAATAGGATCATCTGTTTCATGCGGAGGCAGTGTAGGTGCATGTCACTCAGGATAGCCACCCGCTTCTCTGTGACTTCACTAGTCGACAGTATGACCAACTGCTAAGTCTCTGGCACCCAGTTTACACTACACACCTCCACCACCTTTCTAAATGCCTCATGCATGACCTCACTGGCACACGCTTCTCGTAGATCTTCGGGTACCTCTACCACGCACTGGAGGAGCGAAGTCTCACCTTCTTGGATATAGTGTTTGATCTCCTCTTCCTGAGAGTCAGAGCGGTTTTCCAAGAGGTCGACCTCCCTTGTGAGGCCATCTGCATGGCACTTCCCCTGCTGGAACTCATCCTCCCTGGAAGCAGTCCATCTGAGATGTGCAAATTTTTCCAGCTATAATAATACTTCAAATGTTTATCAGCAGTGAAATATTATATGTCATTTATAGTATCTCAATTGTATATTAAAAGTATACAGCTAGATTTGGTTGGATCTCAATAGCATCACTGTATTCCTACTACAGTGTAACAGGTCGATGTGAGGTGTTCAAATTTTGTGTCATTTAGTATTCCTGTCAATTTTTTTCAGCAGACAACAGGGATTCAGCCAGGGCCGGACTGGGACCAAAAAGCAGCCCTGGCACAAAAAAAATTCACCAGCCCACATACAATGAATTACATACACTTCATATATGATGTACACCGCACACATGCTGGACAACACAACCTCATTATATACACATCAAATAGTCACACAGACACACACATACATGTACACAGCACACATGGTGGACAACACAGGCTCATTATATACACATCATATAGTCATACAGACACACACATCATACATGTACACAGCACACATGGTGGACAACACAGGCTCATTACGTACACATTACTCATTATTACAAACACACGCATGTATTACACACACGCAAACACTACAGATACCACACACATTACACTCACACTACAGATACCGCACACAAGACACTACAGATACCGCACACACATTACACACACACTACAGATACCGCACACACATTACACACACTAGTTACCGTACACACATTACACACACTACAGAAACCGCACACACAAGTATTTCACTACAGATACCGCACACACATTACACACACTACAGATACCGCACACACTACAGATAACACACACACATTACACACACACACACACACACACACACACTACAGATACCGCACACACAAGTATTACACTACAGATACCGCACACACATTACACACACACACACTACAGATGCCGCACACACATTACACTCCCACACACACTGCAGATACCACACACACACACTCACACACACTACAGATACCGCACACACATTACACACTAACACACTACAGATAACTCACACACATTACACACACTACAGATACCGCACACATTACAAACACACACTACAGATACCGCACACATTACACACACACACTACAGATACTGCACACACATTACACACTCACACACACACACTACAGATACTGCACACACATTACACTCACACACACACTACAGATACCACACACACATTACACAATAACACACTACAGATAACTCACACACATTACACACACTACAGATACCGCACACATTACACACACACACTACAGATACCGGACACACTACACACACACACTACAGATACTGCACACACAAGTATTACACTACAGATACCGCACACACATTACACACTCACACACACTAGATACCGCGCACACACTACAGATACCACACACACACACACACACACACTACAGATACTGCACACACAAGTATTACACTACAGATACTGCACACACAAGTATGACACTACAGATACAGCACACACATTACACACTCACACACACACTAGATACCGCACACACACTACAGATACCACACACACACACACACACACTACAGATACCGCACACACATTACACACAACTTACACACATTACACACACTACAGATACCGCACACATTACAGACACACACACACTACAGATACTGCACACACAAGTATTACACTACAGATACAGCACACACATTACACACTCACACACACTAGATACCGCACACACACTACAGATACCACACACACACACACACACACACACTACAGATACCGCACACACATTACACAAAACTTACACACATTACACACACTACAGATACCGCACACATTACACACACACACACTACAGATACTGCACACACAAGTATTACACTACAGATACCGCACACACAATACACACACACTACAGATACCATACACTCATGTTTTACACACTCACAGACTACACACACTTCTGTGGTGCAGAGCAGGCTGTTGTCCATGCGCAGCTCTTCAGGTTCTCCCGCTCACAGCAGCTCTGTCCCGGCACCTCCCCCGGTCTCTCCTTCTCTGCCGGGAATGAATTGAAAGCAGATAGATCAGAGCAGGAGATAATGTCACCGCGCTGACTGTGCATGCTTCCAGTGAGAGCTAGGGAAGCAGTTTCGCAGGCACTTATTACCTTTCAGCTGGCATGCTGCTGTTCTCTGCCACTGTTCTCTGACGCTGGTACTTGCCACTCAGCCAGCATGCGCCGATCGAGCGGCCCACTACACGCATCGGCCCTTCTGGCATTTGTCCGAAGTGCCCGATGCTCAGTCCGGCCCTGGATTCAGCATACGTAATTTAAAATGGGCAAGGCACATGGTAAAAGGATGGGGAAGTGGATGTGATGCTAATGATGAGAGCAGAGGCTGAGGCTGTGGGCCAGGTTAAACTTTGCCAACCATGGGAGCACAACAAACACACACATCATGTCGATCTAGCTTCCTGTCCAACTTTGTGGGGGGAGTGCGACACCACTCTTGAAGTCAAACCAATTTGAAAAGGTTGTTGGATGGATGGCAGATAATGCTTCCAGTCAGCTTATCCCTGTCTTCCACATAGTTCAGTGTCAGTAGCCACGATTCTAAACCACATTATCCTCACCCAAAGAGCTGTTGACATTTCCATTTACACTGTATATTCTGTGCTCTTGCCTTCTCCGTTTCTAGCGGGAAATGAGGAGATCACATGTAGCGATGGAGAAATATTTGGGCAGCCACACTTACAAGAAGGCAATGGTGAGAAAATGCAATTACTAATATAGTGATGTGGCCAGAGAAACAAGGAGGAAATGTGTTCTCAGGAGCACCAAAATGGGTGAAGTTCCAACGAGTGTTCACGAGTCTGACCATCACCAGTATGCTCAGGCACATGTAAGAAAAGCACCTGATTACTTGGGTCAAACGCCAGGGTCCAGAAACACTGTCTGCTGTTGACACCACTGCCTCTTTCCCTGTTCTACGTGCATGCCAATTCCCTGCCCATGATGAAGATGCAGATGCCTCCCACCCTGCATCTGTCTTTGCACATTTGCAACCACTGTCAGCAACCACGTCCTTGTACCAGTGCTGCATTAATTTGTCAATACCCCAGTCCTTGGAACACAAGTGTAAATGCGCAGTCACCCACCCATAGGCCACAATACTAAATGGACATGTAGCGCCCCCACTGTCGCAGGGCCGAGGGGTACCCGGTACTGGGCCTCTGAGTCTCTGTTCTGGGGTTGTCACGGTGGCTAGGCCCGGTCCGTGACCCTGCTGAGGGGCGTACAATAAAGGTGGAGGGAATGATGATGATGTTGTGGTGGTGCGGTGCAGGTCGCAGTAAATAATGAGGACACCAGGTTGCAGTCTCTTTACCTCTTTACTGAAGGTCCCAGGATCCTCAGTCCGGAATACGGTTAACCGGGCTGCGCAAGTCCGGCCAGTCCGATGGCACCTCCAGAGTTCCCTTTGCAGGTGGAAATCTGTGCCTACCTTCTAGCGCTTGTGTGTTGTGGTCCTCCCCTGCTGTGCTTATGGGATAGTCCCCACAACTGTTGTGTCTGTTTCTGAAGTTCCCTCACAACTTGATTATGATGTTCTGCTTCGTCCCCCAGATGATATGGCTAGGATGCACCCGTATGACGGGTAGGCTCGGAGTTCTTCCGGGACCCTAGCGTCGCCCCTCTCCTATTGTTGCCCCCTGTGTCTTCGTAGGTGATTTGTGTGAGACAGCCCGCCTATAGCTGACTGTCCTGCCGTAGGTTTGAAGTATTGCTTGGAGCCTAGTACTTCCTCGGCATTCCGGCCACCGGCTACGCGCCTCAGTAGGATGTTGCCTTGTCTTACAGCACGACTCCTACTGGTGTTTCTCCTTGTTGCGTTGATCTCGTTTCTCACTCAGCACAATGAACCTCGCTTCTTGTCCTTTCTTGGGGTACCGCCGCTATCTCGTGCAGGCGACGCCCCATAATGTTCTCTCTGTTCGCTAGGCCTCTGTCAGGATCCCACCCCTGACAGGGACCCCCCTGAGTCTCTCCCCGCAACACCCTCTGCCACAGGGTGTTGCCTGTTCGATTCCCAGTCAGCTTCTGTCTAACTTTCTGCCTAACCCCCAGTTTTACCAGATTGTGAGGAGTGGCCTAATACATAGCACCCTTAGCTCCCCCTGGAGGCCAGACTGTGAAGTGTATTGGTGTCTGTGATACCTGGTCAGAAGAACTCCTTCAGTGCCATCAGACGTACCATAGCCCCCCTTAGCGGCGGAGCATCAGTACTGCAACGACCAGGACTCTGGGGCGCTGCAGACACATTTCCAGACAGCTTGCCCTTGAAATTTTGCTGTGGCCGTTTCTTGGTACTTTGTCACCACTATTTCTCCCCATGTGCAGTTCCCGCCGTATGTCCCATAACATCAGCCGTGCCCTGATCAATGTTGTCTCTGGGAAGGCCCACTTAACCACGGACATGTGGATAAGTGCTTGTGACCAGGGATGCTACATTTCCCTGACGGCACACTGAGAGAACATTCTGGAAGCCAGGACCCAATCAGTCCATGAGACAGAACACATGCTACCAACACCTAGGATTGAGGGCCCTTGTTCAATAAGGGTTGCCACCGCCTTCTACAGCAGTTACTGCAGCTCCTCCTCCTCCCCCTATATCTCCAAAACTTCCAGCACTGCCTCGGCCAAGCAGCTACAGGTTCTGTTGAAGCTAATCCATTTAGGTGACAAACCTCACATGGCCGCAAAATTATTGAAAGGTATAACAGACCAGACTGATCTGTGGCTGTCGCCCCTGAACCCACAACCAGGCATGGTCGGGTGTGATAATTGCTGTAACCTGGTGGCGGCTCTGAAGCTTGGCAACCTCGCACACATACCATGCCTGGCCCATGTGCTCAACTTAGTGGTCAACGGTTTCTCAAAACCTACCCAGATCTGCCTGAGATACTTGTGAAAGTACGCCTCATGTGCACCCATTTCCGCAAGTCAGCCACAAGTGCAGCTGCCCTGGCAGTGCTGCAGTAATGTTTGCAACTTCCAGCTCACCCACTGGTGTAAGATGTCACCACACGTTGGAACTGAACATTACATATGTTGACAAGGCTTTGTGAGCAGCAGAGTGTAATAGTTGAATAACAGCTACACCATGCACATCGGTATTACGGTCAGCCTCGCACGTAAGAGCTGATGAGAGGGCATGGATGTCTGACATCTGTGCAGTTTTCCAAAACTTTGAGGACTGGACCAAGATGGCTAGTGGTAATGATGCCATAATCAGCGTCACCATCCCTCTTCTCTGTCTACTGAAATGCTTGCTGCTCACAGTTAAAGAGGAGGCTTTGTAGGTGGAGCAAGTTGAGATGGAGCAAGAAACTATACTGGATGATTCTACACAGCCTACCCTCATCTCATCTTCTCAACATGGATTGGGTGATAATGAGGAGGAGGAGGAGGAAGAACAGGAGTTGGTTGCTTGTGCTAAAGACGGTACTACACACACCACCTTCATTCCTTCTGTTCAGTGTGAATGGACTGAAGACAAGGAGGAGAGACAGGATGAGGAGGACAACATGGGCAGTTGTCTTCTTGGTGGGGTGGGGAAGTTTTGCCTGTTGGCAGTCTGGAACACATGGCTGAGTTTATGTTCCGCTGCCTTTTCTGTGACCCTCGCATTGTATGCATTTTGGCCAACACTAATTATTTGTTGGTCATCTTTTTAGACCCATACTACAAGAAGAACAACTTTGCATATCTCCTTCCTGTGATGGAGAGGTCTAATAAAATGTTGCAATACCAGAAGGAACTAGTTGAAGAATTATTTTAAAAAATCCCATTTGACAATGCTGGCGGCAAAGGTCACAGTTCCTTGCACAACCCAGGAGTGGAGACAAGGGAGACGCACCCCAGATGCATTATAGGCAGGGAAAACTATGAAAGGTCTGGGACAGTTTCCCTCTCTCAGTGCACAGGCCATGATGTGCAAAGTACTCTGACATGGAGGGAAAAGTTTTGGAAGATGCTGAAGGAGAACCTTGCGGACCGTACCAGCTTCCTACAGTGCCTTGCGAAAGTATTCGGCCCCCTTGAACTTTTCAACCTTTTACCACATATCATGCTTCAAACATAAAGATGCCAAATGTAAATTTTTGCTGAAGAATCAGCAAAAAGTGGAACACAATTGTGAAGTTGAACGAAATTTATTGGTTATTTAACATTTTTGTGGAAATTCAAAAACTGAAAAGTGTGGCGTGCAATATTATTCGGCCCCTTTACTTTCAGTGCAGCAAATTCACTCCAGAAGATCATTGTGGATCTCTGAATGATGCAATGTTGTCCTAAATGCATAATGATTAGTGTTGAGCGATACCGTCGGATACTTGAAAGTATCGGTATCGGAAAGTATCGGCCGATACCGGCAAAGTATCGGATCTAATCCGATACCGATACCCGATACCAATACAAGTCAATGGGACTCATGTATCGGACGGTATTCCTGATGGTTCCCAGGGTCTGAAGGAGAGGAAACTCTCCTTCAGGCCCTGGGAACCATATTAATGTGTAAAATAAAGAATTAAAATAAAAAATATTGCTATACTCACCTCTCCGACGCAGCCTGGACCTCACCGAGGGAACCGGCAGCGTTCTTTGCTTAAAATGCGCGCTTTTCCTTCCTTCCGTGACGTCACGGCTTCTGATTGGTCGCGTGCCGCCCATGTGGCCACGACGCGACCAATCACAGCAAGCCGTGACGTAATTTTCAGGTCCTTCTAGGCATTCAGTATTTTAAAATTACGTTCCGGCTTTGTGATTGGTCGCGTCGCGGTCACATGGGCGACGCGACCAATCACAAGCCGTGACGTCACAGGAGGCAGGAGACGCGCGCATTTTTAAAATTACGTCACGGCTTGTGATTGGTTGCGTGCCGCCCATGTGACCGCGACGCGACCAATCACAGCAAGCCGTGACGTAATTTCAGGTCCTGATGCCTATTTCTGCATTCAGGACCTGAAATTACGTCACGGCTTGCTGTGATTGGTCGCGTCGCGGTCACATGGGCGGTACGCAACCAATCACAAGCCGCGACGTAATTTTAAAAATGCGCGCGTTTCCTGCCTCCCGTGACGTCACGGCTTGTGATTGGTCGCGTCGCCCATGTGACCGCGACGCGACCAATCACAAAGCCGGAACGTAATTTTAAAATACTGAATGCCTAGAAGGACCTGAAAATTACGTCACGGCTTGCTGTGATTGGTCGCGTCGTGGCCACATGGGCGGCACGCGACCAATCAGAAGCCGTGACGTCACGGAAGGAAGGAAAAGCGCACATTTTAAGCAAAGAACGCTGCCGGTTCCCTCGGTGAGGTCCAGGCTGCGTCGGAGAGGTGAGTATAGCAATATTTTTTATTTTAATTCTTTATTTTACACATTAATGTTGTATTTTACACATTAATGTTGTTTCGATACCGATACCCGATACCACAAAAGTATCGGATCTCGGTATCGGAATTCCGATACAGCAAATATCGGCCGATACCCGATACTTGCGGTATCGGAATGCTCAACACTAATAATGATGATAAATATAATCCACATGTGTGTAATCAAGTCTCCGTAAATATGCACCTGCTCTGTGATAGTCTCAGGGTTCTGTCCGAAGCACAGAGAGCATCATGAAGACCAAGGAACACAACAGGCAGGTCCGTTATACTGTTGTGGATAAGTTTAAAGCCGAATTTGGATACAAAATGGTTTCCAAAGCTTTAAACATCCCAAGGAGCACTGTGCAAGTGATCATATTGAAATGGAAGGAGTATCATACCACTGAAAATCTACCAAGACCCAGCCATCCATCTAAACTTTCATCTCAAACTGAACTGCAGAGATCTACAGCTGAGGTGGGACAGTCTGTCCATAGGACAACATTCAGTCGTACACTGCACAAATCTGGCCCTTATGGAAGAGTGGCAAGAAGAAAGCCATTTCTCAAAGATATCCATAAAATGTTGTTTAAAGTTTGCAACAAGCCACCTGGGAGACACACCAAACATGTGGAAGAAGGTGCGCTGGTCAGATGAAACCAAAATCGAACTTTTTGGCAACAATGCCAAATGATATGTTTGGCGTAAAGACAACAAAGCTCATCACCCTGAACACACCATCCCCACTGTCAAACATGGTTGTGGTAGCATCATGGTTTGGGCATGCTTTTCTTCAGCAGAGACAGGGAAGATGGTTAAAATTGATGGGAAGATGGATGAAGCCAAATACAGGACCATTCTTGAAGAAAACCTGTTGGAGTCTGCAAAAGACCTGAGACTGGGACGGAGATTTGTCTTCCAACAAGACAATGATCCCAAACATAAAGCAAAATCTACAATGGAACAGTTTACAAATAAATGTATCCAGGTGTTAGAATGGCCAAGTCAAAGTCCAGACCTCAATCCAATCGAGAATCTGTGGAAAGAGCTGAAAACTGCTGTTCACAAACGATCTCCATCAAACCTCATTGAGCTCGAGCTGTTTGCCAAGGAAGACTGGGCAAGAATTTCAGTCTCTCGATGTACAAAACTGATAGAGACATACCCCAAGCGACTTGCAGCTGTAATCGCAAAAGGTGGGGCAACAAAGTATTAAGTTAAAGGGGACGATTAATATTGCATGCCCCACTTTTCAGTTTTTGAATTTCCACAAAAATTTAAAATAACCAATAAATTTCGTTCAACGCCACAATTGTGTTCCACTTGTTGTTGATTCTTCGCCGAAAATTTACATTTGGTATCTTTACGTTTGAAGCATGATAGGTTGAAAAGTTCAAGGGGGCCGAATACTTTCGTAAAGCATTGTACATGATTCCTCTGTGCCTTACAACAATTGAATGTCCAAGCTAGACAAGTGGCATGAACTGTCTCTCTACGCTGTGTCAGTCCTGGCCTATCCTGCTGCTAGTGTTTTGTGAGAGCTGAACTTTAGTGCCGCCAAGGGTATTTTATCAGATAGGTGCATCCACCTGTCAACGGAAAATGCTGAGAGGCTACTCTTATCAAAATGAACAAGAACTGGATTGGGCCAGACTTCTCTCCACCACCAGATGACAACAGCGGAGCACAAACTCAAATCTAGTCTTTTTTTTTCCTGGTCTAGTCCCATGCACCTCTTTCCACCCAAGCATATTCAGGATTTAATCTTTTTAGTGTCACCCTCCTCCTCCTCCACCGTTGATATGTTATCAACGGTGTGATGTTCATGCTACCGTTGCTATACATTTTTAAGGGTGCTTATGATGCCCTCTTTATCAATTTTTAGAGGTCTACCTCTTTGACATATATCTATACCCCCAAGGGGTAAACGTCTTTCAGAGAATTTTAGTGCTTGCTTATCTCTACTGACTACGGAAGAAGCGACGGCGAAATGTGCGTTGGGGTGAGGGGGAAGAGCAATCCATCCATCTATCTGTGCTCCTGTGAAAGGTATTATACATCTATCCTTATATATACATCACTTGCTTTCTATTGTTATAGATCCATGTTTGTTGATGTCTTTTTGCTCTGCTTGTTTTCATTGATATTAGGTCCCTCTGGTATAGACACTACTTTTGGAAATTTGATGTATTATACCATAACAATTATTAAGGTGCTTTTCTAAGATGCAGGCTCTTTTAAGTATTACTCTGCATGTCATACTTCCATCTTTTATTTTTGATGGTATACCCTTCCCCCTTCTGTGCATTCTGCTTTTTATAATGTTTTTCCATGTATGATTTTAGTATGTTGTGTAATAAAAAGTGGTTTTATAATTATTCCCTTTATCACTTCTTTGGCTGTGGTCATATAAGTCCTAGTTTTTGTTTGTTTGCATACCTTTCATCAGTACTGTGATCTGCAGTCTGGTAATGACTGATAACAACTCCCAGCATCTCTTTACCATAGTTTACCAATGGTCACAGAGGCATCAGCTGATGGGAGTACTACTCCCATCAGCCAGAACCTGGCATGGGGTCTCTTTTACTTTTGATAACCAGCATGACAAAACTAACTGATGCGGGCTGCAACACTCAACTGTCAGCTTTATCATGGCTAGTCATCAAAAATAGATGGGTCCCCACTCAATTTCTTTTAAATTATTTAAATAAATAATTAAAAAAACGGCTTGGGATCCCCCATTTTTGACAACCAGGCTAGATAAAGCAGACAGATGGGTGCTGGTATTCTGAGGATGGTAAAGAGCCATGATTATTGCCCGCAGAGCCTAAAAATAGCAGCCCTCCGCCGCCCCCAAAAAAGCGCATATATTATATGTGCCAATTATGGCACTTTCCTCTGCTCTTCCAACTTGCAAGTGGAGGTGGCAAGTGGGGTTAACATTTGTGGGATTGATGTCACCTTTGTATTGTCTGGTGACATCAAGCCCACAGGTTAATGATGGAGAATCGTCTATAAAATGCCTATCCATTACTAACCCCATAGTCATATTGTAGTCAGATGACAACATGGGAAACACCCGATGTTCGGGATGCTGAACCCAAACAGTAACATGGACGTCCTGAAGAAGTCATTGTTCGGCGTCTGTGCCCGAACAGTAGATGTTCAGCACAAACCCGTAACATTACTGTTTGGGTTCGCCCATCACTATTCACCAGTGCTCCTAATACATAGGTATTATGTCAGGTTCTCCCCAATTACCCCCTCCTTGTCCAGTTTCTCATTACCAAGACAATCCCCTGAGTGTTGCTCGGGCCAGATATATCTTCATGGTGTTTGAGGTCCCATAACACATTTTAGTGAACCTGTCACTATATTCATGCTCCCTGAACTACAGTCCATATGAATCAGTACCTGGCTGAGCGATTACAGTGCTTCAGGGAAAACATACTTTGAAAAACTGGTTGGGGACTATAGGGAGAGACCTGACTAGTAAAGCACGGCACTCAGCCAACTTCTCTGCACCGCATGGAAGACACATGTCAATCAACTACAGCTGACTGAGAGAAGATGGCTTGGAGCTGTGCCAGACTAGTCAGGTCTCCCCCTTTGGTCCTCAACTGGGCTCTCAAATTATGTTTTTTCTAAAACACCAAAGCAAGTTATCTAAATGACCCTCGCCTGTAAATAATTTTTCTCTCATTACCTCTCTTTTTTTCCTTTTTTGTAAAACTCTTGTTGGTTAAACACATTTCAAGTGTTCTACATAAGCATGTCTGTCTCTTTGAAATAAAAATTCATTTAAGTTTGAAAATTAATTTCAAGCTGCTACCAGCCTAAAATAAATCCCCTTCCTGCATTTCCTAAGATTTCTTGAAGACCACTAATGGGAAAATGATAAAGCTTGAAATCCCATATAATTCAGTTTCCAGAGAAATGTGTAGCCTATTTGATCTCTTGGAATCACTTTGGCTCTAAGGAAAAGTCCTCTGTTATATTGGCTTTCCTTTTCTAATATGTTTAGCTAAGTGTGCATATTAGTGTTGCAAAAGAAAGATTATAACTGCAAGAAAAGTTCTATGGAATGGAAGAACTAAAAACATCACTGTGTTTGACTTCAACTTTTCATGTGCTAATTTTTTAGCAAATGACGGTTATGTATTTTATAATGTTCTTACATGTATTTAGAGAACAGCAAGAACAACAATTTTGGCTGTCTAGCAGAAAACTGTCTTTTTTTTACATAGCAATTTAAAGGGAATCTTTCATCTGGCTTTTGCTATCTCATCTGAGAGCAGCATGATGTAGGCAAAGAGACCCTTAATCCAGTGATGTATCACTTAGTTTACTGGGTGCAGCAGTTCTGACACAGAGTTTAACAATTTAACAATCCAGCAGAGCTGAAAAGCTGCCCCTGCCCCCTGCCTATTTTGGTGCAACAGAAAGAAGGATTTCTCATAAATAAATTAATATACTAACACAATGTCAGAGTGCTTGTGAGATGAGTGATCGCGTGTCCCCACCCCGGGACGATGCCATTTTGCCAAATCCTTTCTCAACAGGGACGTTAGATTACCGGAAGGGCTGTCTCCTTTTTTAGAGCCCAATGAAAGAAAGAGGAGGGGAATGTCTTGATTGTTTTCCATTGGTGATCAGCAGTTTTCCGTCGCATGAAAGTTCAGTGTTGCACTTCCGCTGGTAATGTGACTTCCGGTATTATCGCGCTGGAACACATGTCTGGAACCCAAGCTTTTTCATGTTGCGCAGGACCGGAAGTCAGGGAAGCACCTGATCCATCATGTGGACCTGCTGGAAAACACCCAACACATTCCCCCTGAAGAAGGCAGTCACTGAAACGCGCGTTGGGGCAGGGCGCATCTTGGGGACTCCTCTCACATCGCATAAGTTAAATACCAGGTGGCTATCTATTTGACCTATATAAGTCAGCTTCATTTTCATTACAAACATCTTCTTATGTATCAAATCCTCTGATTACTGCTTTAGTCACCTTACTTACTCTGCATTTTCACTTTATTTTTCTATTTTGGTATTTTACATTGCATATTGATAATTTTGCTGATTGCAATTTTTACCTTCACTTGTGGCACCTATATATGTTATTCATTACCATCGTGGTTATAACAATTTTGATACATTTTGTTGCTGTTGCCACACTTTGCAATCAACGTTGTCCCTTGTGTAGTGCCCCTTTTGGTATTTTGTTCTCACTCTACCTCACGTTGTTGTACATCTCCTAAAAAATATTGTTATACATTTAATTATTGGACATTGTTTTCATTTTTTTCTTTGTTTATCATTTAAATCTCCAATTTGTCCATTTCATTGTCCATTGGTGTGCATTGGTGGTGATGGTACCCCCTCTTATGTGATTTATATGTGCACCTTGCCTTGAGGTTCAAGTACTGAACTTTGAAATAGGTAGTGTCAGATCCAACATTTCTTTTCTTCTTTGTTACTCTTTTACATATACCCATATAAGATGTCTGCTTGCGATGTTGATCCTAAATAGGATTTATTTAGCATACCATCAATATTATCGTGTCACTTTGTTTTTGTTTCCTTCTGCTTGGATTTTTAATGTTTTTAAGAATTATGAATTAAAATGTTAAAAAAATTTATTTTTTTTTGCAATGGATCCTCATTTCCCTAAATTATTATTTTTTAGGATTGTGGTGTTATCATTCTTCCATTGTAGCCTATGGATCCATAAAGACATGTTTACATATTTTTTGCACTATTATTAACATTGAAATGATATGTTCCACACCTTGCAAAAACTAAAAATATGAAATGAGCCCATTATTTCCAATGGAAAAATAGCTTGCCATACTGTAAACTGTTGTTTTACCTTGGTGATTTCCAAAATGATTTCAAGAAGTATCAGGCCTCATAAAAACATTCAAGTTTCAGAACATGTTCTTTGTGTGTTGTTCATAGATAGGACACACACCCATTATTAGTGATGAGCGATCGTGCTCGGATATCATGTTATCCGAGCATGCTCGGGTGTCATCCAAGTACTTGAGCGTCCTTGAGTAATATGTTCAAGTCACTCAGGGACAAATGCGGCTATTTGTTAGGCTATCTCCGCATGTGTTGCCGCGGTCTAACAGCTGCGAATCATGCAGTTGTGCAGACTCGGACATATTATACGAGCAGGTTGGAGAAACTTGGATAACACCCAAGCATGCTTGCATAACATGATATCTGAGCATTAGTGTTGAGCAATACCTTCCAATATTGAAAAGTATCGGTATCGGATTAAATCGGCCGATATTCAAAAAATATCGGATATCGCCGATACCGATATCCGATACCAATGCAAGTCAATGAGACCAAAATATCGGGATTAAAATAAACCCTTTCTTTCCTTGTAGGTTCATTATACATGAAAGAAAACAACTAAGAATAATGTAGGATGTATTGGGGGAGGTGGTGGAGACATTAAAGGCATAGAGGTTTAGCCCAATCAAACAGAATAGCAGGAATTTTCTTTTTTTTTTTTAAGACATTCGGAGTTACAAAGATATTGACTATGTTAAGATTTTTTATATTTTGTCAGATATTGATGTTTCACTAATTCCATGCTCTTCACCTTCTTTTTTAATTCTCCGACACTGTCTTCTTCATCATCCTCAGCAGCAGCATCTTTTACATCAACTTCTTCTCCACCTTATTCATCTTCTTCTTCACTTTCTTCCTATTATTCTTTTTTGTTACATTCTTCAAATTCTTTTTATTAAACTATTATTCTTCTTCATATTCTACTTCTTCATCATATTCTTATTTGTGACAGGCATTCCTGTAGTTGTTATCTGTAAAAGTTTGAAGATTACACCTTCCGTTCTGCCTGTCACAAAAGAGTTACAACAGGATTTGTCCGTGTTCAGCTTGGCCTGCAGCAGCAGGCTTTTTCCAGGGCACCACGAGGAGGAACAGACTCACCCCCATACACTGCTTAGTCTTCTTCTGCTTATAATTTAGATTATATCTTTTGCTCTGATTTTTAGTCTTATGCTTTATGTTCTTCTGCTCTTTGTTCTGCAGCTTCTTGTTCTTTTGCTTTTCGGTCTTCAGGGTCATCGTCTTCAGGGTTGTCGTCTCCAGGGTCATCATCTTAGGGGTCGTCGTCTTAGGGGTGGTCTTCAGGGTCATCATCTTTAGGGTCTTGAACTTGGAAATGTAGCAGAAGGTACAAGAAGGCTGAGGAAATGCTGAGAACCAGCTGATGGTACTGGAACCCGGATGGCTACCCAAAGGTCCAAGAGCCAATGGAACTACCGAGGACCAGCTGACGGTACTGGAACCTGGTTACTAAGCAGGAGGTACTACCAAGGACCACCTGACATTGGTGGAACTCGGATACCCAGTAGGAGGCACCTAAGCCAAAGGCTCTGCCTGGAACCAGCTGACAGTACTGGAACCAAGATGGGGAGCAGAAGGTACAAGAGCCAAAGACACTGGTGAGAACCAGCTGACTGTACTGGAACCCGGATGGGTAGCCGAAGGAACAAGAGCCAATGGAACTACCGAGAACCAGCTGACGGTACTGGAACCCGGTTACTAAGCAGGAGGTACCCGTGCCAGAAAGCACTACCAAGGACCACCTGACGTTGGTGGAACTCAGATACCCAGAAGGAGGCACCAAAGCCAAAGGCTCTGCCCGGAACCAGCTGACGGTACTGGAACCAGGGGGACCTATTCAAGATTGTCTTCCTAAGAACCAGCTAATGGTGCTGGAACTCAGATAGGCAGCAGAAGGTCCACAGGAAAAACAAAAGTTGCTAGGCCGCGAGCCGGCCGTAGTTACCGAAAATCCACAGTCCTACAGGGGGAGCTTGTCCTATTGGCACTACGGAACCAGCCTTGATTGCCAGTTCCCGCAGCCCACATAGGAAGCACCTAAACTGCAGGCACCATAGAGTCGGCTAACCCGACCGCAACACGACAGGACAATGTATTGGAGGCAAAGTGACCTTGACACTACTCGGAAACAGCTGGCGTGCTGGAACCGGGCTGGGCAGGAGGGAGTACCCGTGCCAAAGACACTTCTGAGCAGCAACTGGTGGTGTTGGAGCCCAGGGAATAAAGGAGAAGCAGAGTGTAGGCTGAGGCCTAATTGGATTAAGTTGAAAGGGAACCTTTAACCCCCCCAGGCGTTAGCAACTAGAAGAGCTACCTTGTGCAGCAGTAATCCTGCACATGGAAAAAGTGGCTCTTTTAATTATGCTCCTTGCACACGCTGAACGAAACACTTATAAAATTGGGCCCCTCATACCGTGAAACCGTCCCGGAGGCGGGACTTTCCTTCTTAATGAGACGCAGCACAGCTGTCATTCATACCCCCTTGGCGCCGGGCGCAGCCTCCTGAGCGTTGTTTGTTTGTGTACCGGAGTCTGCGCTGTTATGTTATCCCTAGGACATTCGCAGTTAGCCCTGCCCGTCTTCTGACATCATTTGATGTCAGCCTGACTGCGCCTGTGCAGTCACGCTGCCCGAGATGAGGCCCCGCAGTGTCTTCTGATTTATTCACACTGCGGGGCTGGGATTCATGGCCTTGTGCAGTTCATATTTTCACCTCTCACTCATCTCCTTCCGCCTTCTTCAGACTGTGCGGCATCAGCTGATCCCTAATCACATGCCATGGCCATGACGCCGCACAGTCTGAAGAAGGTGGAAGGAGATGAGTGAGAGCTGAAGATATGCACTGCGCATGCCTATGAATCCCAGCCCTGCAGTGTCTTCTGATTTATTCACACTGAGGGGCTGGGATTCATGGCCTTGCGCAGTGCATATCTTTACCTCTCACTCATCTCCTTCCGCCTTCTTCAGATTGTGCGGCGTCAGCTGATCCCTAATCACATGCCACGGCCTTGACGCCGCACAGTCTGAAGAAGTCGGAAGGAGATGAGTGAGAAGTGAAGAAATGCACTGCGCATGCCCATAAATGCCCCACAGTGTGAATAAATAAGACACTGCAGGGCGTGATCTCGGGCAGGGTGGCCGCACAGGCGCAGCCAGTCTGACAACAAATGATGTCAGAAGACAGGCAGCACTAACTGCGCATGGCCAAGGGATAACATAACAGCGCAGGCTCCGGGACAGATTCAAGCAACACTGAGGAGGCGGCGCCCGGCGCCAAGGGGGTAGGAATGACGGCTGTGCTGCATCTCATTAAGAAGGAAAGTCCCACCTCCAGGACGGTTTGAAGGTACGAGGGGATGCATTTTGTAAGTGTTAACTTCAGCGTGTGCAAGGAGAATAACTAAAAGAGCCACCATGTCCAAATGCAGCATTAGTGCTGCACAAGGTGGCTCTTCCAGTTACAAACACCTGGGGGGTGGACAGGTTCCCTTTAATTTCTGTTGTTGTGTCAGCGTGGAGGTTGCAGGACACATTGCCAGATACACAGCAGGGGAGCAGCTGATATTACTGAACCCCACTAACACAGGAGCGACTGTTAACTGTGCAGACAGCACTTCCGAGCAGCAACTGGCGGTGTTGGAGCCCAGGGACAGCAGGAGGAGCAGACTACAGTTATTGCCGCACACACAGCAGGGGAGCAGCTGACGTTACTGAACCCCACTAACACAGAAGCAAGTGTTTTTCTCTGTGCAGACGGCACTTCCGGGCAGCAACTGGCGGTGTTGGAGCCCAGGGTCAATCAGGCTGTTGGCCGAGGCCTAATTGGAGCAAGTTTAATACCTGATGTAATTTGACTGTGGAGATAGCAGGAGCAATGGCTGAACACACAGCAGGGGTACAGCTGGCGTTACTGAACCCCAATACCAGAGGAGCAACTGTTGACTGAGCAGACAGCACTTCCAAGCAGCAACTGGCGGTGTTGGAGCCCAGGGACAGCAGGAGGAGCAGATAGGAGGTATTGCAGCACACACAGCAGGGGAGCAGCTGGCGTTACTGAACCCCAATAACACGGCAGCAAGTGTTGACTGTGCAGACAGCACTTCCGAGCAGCAACTGGCGGTGTTGGAGACCAGGGAATGCAGGAGAAGCAGAGTGTAGGCCGAGGCCTGCACTCGAGGCAGTTTAATATCTGTTGTAGTGTCAGTGTGGCAGTCGCAGGACACATTGCCGGATACACAGCAGGGGAGGAGCTGACGTTACTGAACCCCACTAACACAGGAGCAAGTGTTTTTCTCTGTGCAGACGGCACTTCCGGGCAGCAACTGGCCATGTTGGAGCCCAGGGAATGCAGGAGAAGCAGAGTGTAGGCTGAGGCCTACTTGGAGCAAGTTGAAAGGGGACGTTTAACCCCCCCAGGCATTTGTAACTGAGAGAGCCACCTTGTGCAGCACTAATGCCGCACAAACAAAAGGTGGCTTTTTTATTTATGCTCATTGCAAACACAGAAATAAACACTTATAAAATGTGTCCCCTGACACCGTGAAACCGTCCTGAAGGTGGGATTTTCCTTTGTAATGAGACGCAACACAGCTGTCATTCCTACCACCTTGGCGCCATGCGCCGCCTCCTCGGCGTTGTTTGAATCTGTCCCGTAGCTTGCGCTGTTATCTTAAACCTTGGGCATGCGCAGTTAGCGCTGCCCGTCTTTTGACATCATTTGGTGTCAGGATGACTACGCCTGTGCGGCCGCGCTGCCCGAGATCCCACCTCGCAGTGTCTTCTGATTTAATCACACTACGGGGCTGGGATTCATGGGCATGCGCAGTGCATATCTTCGTCTCTCACTCATCTCCTTCTGGCTTCTTCAGACTGTGCGTCGTCATGGCCGTGGCATTTGATTAGGGATCAGCTGTCGGCACACAGTTTGAAGAAGGCAGAGGGAGATGAGTGAGAGCCTGAGGTGAAGATATGCACTGCACATGCCCATGAATCCCAGCCCCGCAGTGTGAATAAATCAGAAGACACTGCGAGGCTGGATCTCGGTCAGCGCGGCCGCACAGGCGTAGTCATCCTGACACCAAATGATGTCAAAAGACGGGCAGCGCTAACTGCGCATGCCCAAGGTTTAACATAACAGCGCAGGCTCTGGGACAGATGAAAACAATGCTGAGGAGGCGGCTCACGGCGCCAAGGGGGTAGGAATGACGGCTGTGTTGCGTCTCATTACGAAGGAAAGTACCACCTCCGAGACGGTTTAACAGTATGAGGGGACACATTTTATAAGTGTTAAGTTCAGCGGATGCAAGGAGCATAACTAAAAGAGACACCTTTTCCTTGTGCAGCATTACTGCTGCACAAGGTGGCTCTTTCAGTAACAAACGCCTGGGGAGGCACAGGTTCCCTTAAATTTCTGGTGTAGTGTCAGCGTCGAGGTAGCAGGACACATTGCGGATACACAGCTGGGGATCAGCTGACGTTACTGAAACCCAATAACACTGGGTCATGTGTTGACTGTGCAGATGGCACTTCTAAACAGCAACTGGCGGTGTTGGAGCCCAGGGATTACAGTTCAGGTGGTACAAACATGAACACAACAGGAGACCTGGATACTGTAGCCAACCAATTATTTATTCTGGAAGAGGAGTGGCAAATTCCTGCGAGATCCAGGCCTTGTTCATTTTCAGAAAAGTAAGCCGGTCAACATTATCAGACGATAGTTGCATGCGACGGTCTGTTAGTACACCACCTGCGGCACTAAAGACGCGTTCCGATAATACACTAGCAGCAGGGCAAGCCAGAACCTCTAATGCATACTGGCTAAGCTCTGGCCATGTATCCAGCTTAGAGACCCAAAACTTGAAGGGGGAAGAGCCGTCTGGGAGTACGCTGAGAGGGCAAGACATGTAGTCTGTCACCATCTGACGGAAACGTTGCCTCCTGCTGACTGGAGCCGTCTGTGATGGTGTAGATATTTGTAGCGGGCACACAAAACTGTGCCACAGTTGGGCCATACTGTTCTTGCCTTGTGCTGAGGCACTGCTTCTGCTCCCTCTTTGTGCAGAGCTTCCTCCACTGCCTCGACGCACTGAGCTGCTTTGTAAAGCACTAGCTGCACTGCTCTCAGTTGGACTGGAGAAGATGATGGAATTCACCAGTGTGTCTTGGTACTCCCGCATTTTACGCTCCCGATTCAATGGTGTTATGAGGCTTTGTAAGTTGTCGCAGTAGCGAGGATCTAGGAGGGTGTACACATAATAATCAGCCGTGTTGAGAATGTGGGCGATGCGGCGGTCGTTTCTCAGGCACTGCAGCATGAAATCAACCATTTGCTGCAGACTGTCAACTGGCCAAGAAACGCTGTCCCCTGCTTGAGGCGTGAAATCTGCCTGCTCTGCATCACCCCACCCTCGCTCTACACACTGACTACTGGGGAATTGTGCAACTCCCTCCTCTGGACAGATGTCTTCCTCCTCCATTGACTACAGGTACCTTCACATTAAACGATATCGCTAGCGATCCGTGACGTTGCAGCGTCCTGGCTAGCAATATCGTTGAGTTTGACACGCAGCAGCGATCAGGATCCTGCTGTGATATCGCTGGTCATTGGTTAAAGTTCAGAACTTTATTTGGTCGTCAGATCGCCGTGTATCGTTGTGTTTGACAGCAAAAGCAACGATGCCAGCGATGTTTTACAATGGTAACCAGGTTAAATATCGGGTTACTAAGCGCAGGGCCGCACTTAGTAACCCAATGTTTACCCTGGTTACCATCGTAAAAGTAAAAAAAACAAACAGTACATACTCACCTTCTGATGTCTGTCACACGCCCCTCGCCGTCCGCTTCCTGCACTGACTGAGTGCCGGCCGTAAAGTAAAAGTACAGCACAGAGGTGACGTCACCGCTCTGCTGTTAGTGCCGGTGCTCAGTCAGTGCAGGGAAGCGGACGCCGGGGGACGCGAAGGTGAGTATGTACTGTTTGTTTTTTTACATTTTACACTGGTAACCAGGGTAAACATCGGGTTACTAAGCGCGGCCCTGTGCTTAGCAACCCGATGTTTACCCTGGTTACCCGGGGACCTCGGCATCGTTGGTCGCTGGAGAGCTGTCTGTGTGACAGCTCTCCAGCCACCGAACAGCGACGCTGCAGCGATCGGCATCGTTGTCTGTATCGCTGCAGCGTCGCTTAGTGTGAAGCTACCTTACTCCTCATCCTCCTCACAAAGTGTCCCCTGCCTAGGCGTTTGTGAGGAACCACGTTGCGGTGACTGTCCAGAAGCAGATGGAATTGGTGACTCCTCATTCTCCACCTCTTCCACAACATCATCCCTTAGCGCTTGCAGTGTTCTTTCAAGCAGGCAGATAAGGGGGACAGTCATGCTGACTAGTGCATCATCTGCACTCGCCATCCAAGTGGAATCATCGAAGGCACGCAAAACCTGGCAGACGTCCTTCATAGTGGCCCACTCAGTGGTTGTGAAGTCTGAATGGCGCGGAGTGTGACTTCTTTGCGCCTGATGCAGCTGGTACTCCATTACTGCTGCCTGCTGCTCACACAACAGCTCCAACATATGTAACGTGGAATTCCACCTGGTGGGTAGGTCACATATGATGCAATGTTCTGGAAGGCGGAATTGGTGCTGGAGAGCTGCAATGCGCGATCTTGCCATGCTGGAACGACGCATGTGAGCACACTCTAGGCGGACCTTGTGCAGCAGTGCATCAAGATCCGGATAGTCCCTCAAAAAACTCTGAACGACCAAGTAGAGCACATGTGCCAGACATGGGATGTGAGTGAGTTTGCCTAGGGCCAGAACTGCCACCAGATTATGGCCATTGTCACACACTACCATGCCTGGCTGGAGATTCGCTGGCACAAACCACACGTCGCTCTCCTGCTTGATGGCATTCCAGAGCTCCTGCGCTGTGTGGTTTCGATTCCCCAAAGAAATTAATTTCAATACAGCCTGTTGATGTTTGGCCATGGCTGTGCTCATATCGGTCGTAACAGGTAAACGTTCACGGGTCCTTGTGGAGGTGGACTTTGACGGCTCCTGCAGCGCTGATTCAGAGGAACTTGAGTATGAGGAGGAGTCGATGTGTACAGACTGGATTCCTGCAATCCTTGGAGTTGGCAGAACATGTCCTGCGCCACTCGCACGATCTGTACTCGGCTCCACAACATTTACCCAATGGGCAGTGAGGGAAAGGTATCACCCCTGTCCATGGTGACTGGTCCACGCATCGGTGGTGAGGTGGACCTTGCTACTGATGGCGTTCAGTAGCGTGTGTTTAATGTTTCCCTCCACATGCTTTTGCAGGGCCGGGACTGCTTGCCTGCTGAAATAAAAGCGGCTGGGCACATTGTACTGTGGGACTGCCAATGCCATCAAGTTACAGAAGGTGTCAGTCTCCACCAGCCTGAATGACAGCATTTCAAGGGACAGTAATTTTGCAATGCCAGCATTCAGAGCCTTTGCTCGGGGGTGGTTTGCCAAGAATGGCCCCCTTTTCTCCCATGCCTGTGCTACCGATGGCTGTAGACTGGGCTGGGTGTGTGAGGATGCCAGGGAACGTGGTGCTGTGGGTGGAATTACAGTGGGTCTCTGCAGAACAGTGCATGAGGTTATTCCATGGCGATCCTGTGAGGAAGCCGAACCAGCTATGTGTGAGCTGGAGGAAGAGGAAACAACATGAGCTGAAGAGGTGGTAGGTGCCGCTGTAGGTTGGCCTAGGTCTTCAGTGTGTTTTTGTAACTCCACCGCATGCTTGGTCCGCACATGTTTCCACATATTTGTGGTATTGAGGTTGCTGACACTTTTCCCTCTTTTGACTTTCTGATGACACACCTTGCATTTGACAAAGCAAATGTCATCTGCAACTGTGTCAAAAAAGGACCAGGCACTGCAAGTCTTGGGAGCGCCCTTTTTGGCTTTGGAAGAGGCATGCTCCTAACGGGTGCCGAAGTGGAGGCTACAGGCACCACAGTCTTCCCCCACCCTCTCCCTCTTTGGGCCATTTGGGGAATCTCTTCCTCAGAGCTGCTCCAACCACATTCCTGTACCTCACGCCATGATGGGTCAAGGACCTCATCATCTACACTACCCTCTTCCACCAACTGCTTCTCCTGGGTAGTCTCGGCAGCACAGTACGCACCTGAAAGTGGCACCTGAGTCTCATCATCAGATGCGTACTGAGGTGTGCTGACTGGAGGCACTGGCCTACCCGTCTCTTCAGAGTCAGAGAGAAAAAGCTGTTGGGCATCACTGCATACTGCCTCTTCTTCCATTTCTCCAATGCTGCTTGGCTGGCCCCCACTTTCCAAGCCAAGAGATTCAGAGAACAGAAGTAGAGATGGCTCCTGTCCTGGGCTCTCTGACTGTCTGGGCAATTTGGCAGGTGGTGAAGAGACAGATGGGTGCTCTTCAGTGCTCTGTGCCTGAGAGGATGTGGCACTAATTGAAGTTGATGCTTTAGCTGCCATCCGACAACGGCTTCAATTTGTTCATCCCGCAGCAGCGGGGCACGGCGAGCTCGTACAAAGCTGCACATGAAGGACTGTTCCCTGCTAAAACTGGGGGATGATGAGTCACTGGTGCCCGCAGCAGGCACAGAATCCCCACGTCCTCTCCCTGCTCCACCTCCACGCCCACGCCCACATGCCTTACTCCCTGCCTTCTTCATCTTGGTAGACTGATAAAGATAGGCAGAAAAGTACTAAGGGCTTAGTGGGCTTATTCCTGAACAGCTGCTAACAGGTATAAGGAACACTAATTTTATCAAGTGTGGACTAGACTTTAATATGAGCTAATGTGGCCTACACAACTCTAAAGTGGAGTGTTTGGTGAACTTTATAAACTGTTTGTTTTTTCCACAGAACAGACTACAGAGTGAGCTGCACTCACACAGAGACCATGCAGACAGCCGTTAATGGCGCTGCAAAGAAAAAAAAAGCTCCTATATGTAATCCTATATAGTGTTTTTCTACAATCTAGCAGGATACGGATGGAAAGCCACTAATAGGATAAATTTTAAAAAATGTGCAGCAGGCTAAACTATTTGAGAAACGGACAATGGAATGGTATGAGGCAGTGACGCACCCTGAGCTGACTACAACCGGCTGTGGCGGCAGAACAGACTACAGAGTGAGCTGCACTCACTCAGAGACCATGCAGACAGCCGTAAACGGCACTGCAAGGCCAAGAAAAAACTCCTCTATGTAATCCAATATAGTGTTTTTCCACAATCTAGCAGGATATGGATGGAAAGCCACTAATAGGATAAATTTGAAAAAAGGTGCAGCAGGCTGCACTATTTGAAAAACGGACAATTGAATGGTATGAGGCAGTGATGCACCCTGAGCTGACTACAACCCGCTGTGGTGGCAGAACAGACTACAGAGTGAGCTGCACTCACACAGAGACCGTGCAGACAGCCCTTAACAGCGCTGCAAGGCCAAAAAAAAGCTCCTCTATGTAATCCTATATAGTGTTTTTCTACAATCTAGCTGGATACGGATAGATAGACACTAATAGGATAAATTTGAAAAAAGGTGCAGCAGCCTGCACTAATTGAGAAACGGACAATGGAACGGTATGAGGCAGTGACGCACCCTGAGCTGACTACAAATGGCTGTGGCGGCAGAACAGACTACAGAGTGAGCAGCACTCACACAGAGATTGTGTAGACAGCCGTAAAAGGCACTGCAAGGCCAAAAAAAACTCCTCGAACATAGTGTTTTTCCACAATCTAGCAGGATACGGATGGAAAGCCACTAATAGGATACATTTTAAAAAATGTGCAGCAGGCAGCACTATTTGAAAAACGGACAATTGAATGGTATGAGGCAGTGACGCACCCTGAGCTGACTACAACCAGCGGTGGCTGCAGACCAGACTACAGAGTGAGCTGCACTCACACAGACAGACACCTTGCAGACAGCCGTGAACAGCGCTGCAAGGCAAAAAAAGGTTCTCACACAGCGGTTGCTATATTAGCCTGGGTAAAGCACAATGAAGCAAATCGCTATCTCTAAACGGGCCCTCAGTCAGAACACAGCGTCCTGTCCCTAACTGAATTCACAGCAGAGTGAACCCAAAATGGCGGCGGCAATTTTATACTGCATCATGACATCATTTCAGCAGCCAATCACAGCCATGCCAGTAGTTACATGCCTACCATGCAGAACAGGATGTGCCCACACTTCTAATTATTCCTCATTGGCTGAACTCTGGCTCTTTGAATTATGGGAACTTCCGATTCCGGTATACTGAAAGTATCGGAACTCGGTATCGGAATTCCGATACCGCAAATACCGGCGGATACCCGATACTTGCGGTATCGGAATGCTCAACACTACTGAGCATGTTCCCTCATCAGTACTCATTATTTAGGGAGCTGTAAACTTGTCCAAGTTTTCCAGATTGCACATGTGTCCACCAACTAAAACAGAGACGTTCATTTTCTATCCTATTCATGGATCAAACTTGCCAATGCAAGTCTATGGGCCATGAAATTCATAGATAACATGCAGATGACATCCCTCTGCTCTATGTTTTTCACTGTTTCATACAAGAAGTTAGGAACCCTTTTTTATTATTATTTTTATTTTGCCTATGAGAATTGTTAAAACACTGATGGTTGAAATTGACACACTATGCAAACACTGGTGAAAATCTGATCCAAAACTCTGATGAATATTGATTGTTTGAATGAAGCTTCATGTCAGTTTTTGAAGTAGATTGTGCAAACTACAATGGGTAGCAGCTAGTGATGAGTGCAACAAGTTTGTTTATGGTGCTCGGGTATGCACTGAGTATCACAGGAGCTCAAGTGACATGTTCGAGTCCCTAGGCTGCATGTTTCACGACTGTTAGACAACCAGTCCACAGATTAGTCCAATTGAATAGGGAGCATATTCAAGCACATACACAGCAATTCAATTTACAACTCTGCAGCAAAAGCTTGGTGTTCCACATTTGATTTTTGTAACGAATACTGGATTTCTCTGATGTGTACTTACTAAATGTAAAAATACACTTAGGAAAGTGCCACATGATGAGAACTAAGGCAAAGATTCATTTAAGACTGGCATTTTGTTTGCCAATCTGAGGCCATGTTCACACATTCAGTATTTGTCAGTATTTTGCATCAGTATTTGGAAGCCAAAACCAGGAATGGGTAGAAATGCAGTGGGCACATGTTCCTATTTTACTTTTCCTTGGATTGTTCCACTACTTTTTTGGCTTACAAATACTGATGTAGAATACTGACCAAATACGGTGTGAATGTGGTCTTAATGTGAGGCACGCAGGAAAAAGATGTGCTAAAAACATTCAAGGAAAGTTGTCAGTAAGATCAACCTTTCTAAAAAGTCTATATAGTCATATGCAAATTGCCTCTTCTGAGAAAAAGAGGACTTAAACTCTATAGCGCCACCTGTTGGAAATAGCGATCCTACAAGTCACAATCAACCCTTTAACGAGTTGTGCAATATGACTTAGAATAAAAGCCAAATCAGTATCTAAATTCGCAGACATGGTGTTTCGGGCTGTTGGCCCTCGTCAGTGCGAAGCATGAGAACTGATTTGGCTAGGTGAGAGGCTCTGGACTGGGGTCTAAGGGGTAACGTTTCTCCTTATGGAGAGTGACATACCATCTCTGGCTTGTCAAGGTAAGGAGGCTTATTCGCCATGCAATGCTCCTCTGGGAAATATAATATGCAAATTGCCTCTTCTGAGAAAAAGAGGACTTAAACTCTATAGCGCCACCTGTTGGAAGTAGCGATCCTACAAGTCACAATTGACTTGTAGGATCGCTACTTCCAACAGGTGGCGCTATAGAGTTTAAGTCCTCTTTTACCCCTATATATAGTCATAGAAAGCTGAATAAAATGATACCTTGATATCTGCTATCTGATGTCTTATTCCAGAGAAAATCATGTTTTTTCTAAAATATTAAAACAGCAATCATGAATAGGGTTGAGCGAAACGGATCGTTCATTTTCATAAGTCGCCGACTTTTGGCAAAGTCGGCGTCTCATGAAACCCGACCCGATCCCTGTGTGGGGTCGGCCATGCGGTACTCGATCTTGGCGCCAAAGTCGCGTTTCGTATGACGCGTTTAGCGCCATTTTTTCAGCCAATGAAGGAGTGTGGGCAGAGTGATGACATAGGGGTTAGGGGCGTGCACGCCTATGATCATTTTAGCGCTTGTGCGCAGCAGGGATTTGCAATGTGTAAAACGAAATTTTCGGGGCTGGGACGGAGGGGAGAGAGAGAGAGAGAGAGAGAGAGAGAGAAAAAAAAAAAAAAATCCCCATTGACGTGCTGTTATGGTTCTCAATGGCAAGAGAACATAGCCCAGCAAATATAAGTACTAGCTCTTGGAAGGATGGAAACTAAACTGACCATGAACTAAACCTGCCGCACAACTAACAATAGCCGGGTAGCGTTGCCTACGTTTTTATCCCTAGTCGCCCAGCGCCGGCCGGAGGACTAACTAATCCTGGCAGAGGAAAATATAGTCCTGGCTCACCTCTAGAGAAATTTCCCCGATAGGCAGACAGAGGCCCCCACATATATTGGCGGTGATTTTAGATGAAATGACAAACGTAGTATGAAAATAGGTTTAGCAAAATTGAGGTCCGCTTACTAGATAGCAGGAAGACAGAAAGGGCACTTTCATGGTCAGCTGAAAACCCTATCAAAATACCATCCTGAAATTACTTTAAGACTCTAGTATTAACTCATAACATCAGAGTGGCAATTTCAGATCACAAGAGCTTTCCAGACACAGAAACGAAACTACAGCTGTGAACTGGAACAAAATGCAAAAACAAACGAGGACTAAAGTCCAACTTAGCTGGGAGTTGTCTAGCAGCAGGAACATGCACAGAAAGGCTTCTGATTACAATGATGACCGGCATGGAAGTGACAGAGGAGCAAGGTTAAATAGCGACTCCCACATCCTGATGGAAACAGGTGAACAGAGGGGATGATGCACACCAGTTCAATTCCACCAGTGGCCACCGGGGGAGCCCAAAATCCAATTTCACAACAGTACCCCCCCCTCAAGGAGGGGGCACCGAACCCTCACCAGAACCACCAGGGCGATCAGGATGAGCCCTATGAAAGGCACGGACCAGATCGGAGGCATGAACATCAGAGGCAGTCACCCAAGAATTATCCTCCTGACCGTATCCCTTCCATTTGACCAGATACTGGAGTTTCCGTCTGGAAACACGGGAGTCCAAGATTTTTTCCACAATGTACTCCAACTCGCCCTCAACCAACACCGGAGCAGGAGGCTCAACGGAAGGCACAACCGGTACCTCATACCTGCGCAACAATGACCGATGAAAAACATTATGAATAGAAAAAGATGCAGGGAGGTCCAAACGGAAGGACACAGGGTTAAGAATCTCCAATATCTTGTACGGGCCGATGAACCGAGGCTTAAACTTAGGAGAAGAAACCCTCATAGGGACAAAACGAGAAGACAACCACACCAAGTCCCCAACACAAAGCCGAGGACCAACCCGACGCCGGCGGTTGGCAAAAAGCTGAGTCTTCTCCTGGGACAACTTCAAATTGTCCACTACCTGCCCCCAAATCTGATGCAACCTCTCCACCACAGCATCCACTCCAGGACAATCCGAAGATTCCACCTGACCAGAAGAAAATCGAGGATGAAACCCCGAATTACAGAAAAAAGGAGACACCAAGGTGGCAGAGCTGGCCCGATTATTGAGGGCAAACTCCGCTAAAGGCAAAAAAGCAACCCAATCATCCTGATCTGCAGACACAAAACACCTCAAATATGTCTCCAAGGTCTGATTCGTCCGCTCGGTCTGGCCATTTGTCTGAGGATGGAAAGCAGACGAGAAAGACAAATCTATGCCCATCCTAGCACAGAATGCTCGCCAAAATCTAGACACGAATTGGGTTCCTCTGTCAGAAACGATATTCTCCGGAATACCATGCAAACGGACCACATTTTGAAAAAACAGAGGAACCAACTCGGAAGAAGAAGGCAACTTAGGCAGGGGAACCAAATGGACCATCTTAGAGAAACGGTCACACACCACCCAGATGACAGACATCTTCTGAGAAACAGGAAGATCCGAAATAAAATCCATCGAGATGTGCGTCCAGGGCCTCTTCGGGATAGGCAAGGGCAACAACAATCCACTAGCCCGAGAACAACAAGGCTTGGCCCGAGCACAAACGTCACAAGACTGCACAAAGCCTCGCACATCTCGAGACAGGGAAGGCCACCAGAAGGACCTTGCCACCAAATCCCTGGTACCAAAGATTCCAGGATGACCTGTCAACGCAGAAGAATGAACCTCAGAAATGACTTTACTGGTCCAATCATCAGGAACAAACAGTCTACCAGGTGGGCAACGATCAGGTCTATCCGCCTGAAACTCCTGCAAGGCCCGCCGCAGGTCTGGAGAAACGGCAGACAATATCACTCCATCCTTAAGGATACCTGTAGGTTCAGAGTTACCAGGGGAGTCAGGCTCAAAACTCCTAGAAAGGGCATCCGCCTTAACATTCTTAGAACCCGGCAGGTAGGACACCACAAAATTAAACCGAGAGAAAAACAACGACCAGCGCGCCTGTCTAGGATTCAGGCGTCTGGCGGACTCAAGATAAATTAGATTTTTGTGGTCAGTCAATACCACGACCTGATGTCTAGCCCCCTCAAGCCAATGACGCCACTCCTCAAAAGCCCACTTCATGGCCAAAAGCTCCCGATTCCCAACATCATAATTCCGCTCGGCGGGCGAAAATTTACGCGAGAAAAAGGCACAAGGTCTCATCACGGAACAATCGGAACTTCTCTGCGACAAAACTGCCCCAGCTCCGATTTCAGAAGCGTCGACCTCAACCTGAAAAGGAAGAGCAACATCAGGCTGACGCAACACAGGGGCGGAAGAAAAGCGGCGCTTAAGCTCCCGAAAGGCCTCCACAGCAGCAGGGGACCAATCAGCAACATCAGCACCCTTCTTAGTCAAATCAGTCAATGGTTTAACAACATCAGAAAAACCAGCAATAAATCGACGATAAAAGTTAGCAAAGCCCAAAAATTTCTGAAGACTCTTAAGAGAAGAGGGTTGCGTCCAATCACAAATAGCCTGAACCTTGACAGGATCCATCTCGATGGAAGAGGGGGAAAAAATATATCCCAAAAAGGAAATCTTTTGAACCCCAAAAACGCACTTAGAACCCTTCACACACAAGGAATTAGACCGCAAAACCTGAAAAACCCTCCTGACCTGCTGGACATGAGAGTCCCAGTCATCCGAAAAAATCAAAATATCATCCAGATAAACAATCATAAATTTATCCAAATAATCACGGAAAATGTCATGCATAAAGGACTGAAAGACTGAAGGGGCATTTGAAAGACCAAAAGGCATCACCAAATACTCAAAGTGGCCCTCGGGCGTATTAAATGCGGTCTTCCACTCATCCCCTTGCTTAATTCGCACCAAATTATACGCCCCACGGAGATCTATCTTAGAGAACCACTTGGCCCTCTTTATGCGAGCAAACAAATCAGTCAGCAGTGGCAACGGATATTGATATTTAACCGTGATTTTATTCAAAAGCCGATAATCAATACACGGTCTCAAAGAGCCATCTTTCTTAGCCACAAAGAAAAAACCGGCTCCTAAGGGAGATGACGAAGGACGAATATGTCCCTTTTCCAAAGACTCCTTTATATATTCTCGCATAGCAGCATGTTCAGGCACAGACAGATTAAATAAACGACCCTTAGGGTATTTACTACCCGGAATCAAATCTATGGCACAATCGCACTCCCGGTGCGGAGGTAATGAACCAAGCTTAGGTTCTTCAAAAACGTCACGATATTCAGTCAAGAATTCAGGAATCTCAGAGGGAATAGATGATGAAATGGAAACCACAGGTACGTCCCCATGCGTCCCCTTACATCCCCAGCTTAACACAGACATAGCTTTCCAGTCAAGGACTGGGTTATGAGATTGCAGCCATGGCAATCCAAGCACCAACACATCATGTAGGTTATACAGCACAAGAAAGCGAATAATCTCCTGATGATCCGGATTAATCCGCATAGTTACTTGTGTCCAGTATTGTGGTTTATTACTAGCCAATGGGGTGGAGTCAATCCCCTTCAGGGGTATAGGAGTTTCAAGAGGCTCCAAATCATACCCACAGCGTTTGGCAAAGGACCAATCCATAAGACTCAAAGCGGCGCCAGAGTCGACATAGGCATCCGTGGTAATAGATGATAAAGAACAAATCAGGGTCACAGATAGAATAAACTTAGACTGTAAAGTGCCAATTGAAACAGACTTATCAAGCTTCTTAGTACGCTTAGAGCATGCTGATATAACATGAGTTGAATCACCGCAATAGAAGCACAACCCATTTTTTCGTCTTAAATTCTGCCGTTCACTTCTGGACAGAATTCTATCACATTGCATATTCTCTGGCGTCTTCTCAGTAGACACCGCCAAATGGTGCACAGGTTTGCGCTCCCGCAGACGCCTATCGATCTGGATAGCCATTGTCATGGACTCATTCAGACCCGCAGGCACAGGGAACCCCACCATAACATCCTTAATGGCATCAGAGAGACCCTCTCTGAAATTCGCCGCCAGGGCGCACTCATTCCACTGAGTAAGCACAGCCCATTTACGGAATTTCTGGCAGTATATTTCAGCTTCGTCTTGCCCCTGAGATAGGGACATCAAGGCCTTTTCCGCCTGAAGCTCTAACTGAGGTTCCTCATAAAGCAACCCCAAGGCCAGAAAAAACGCATCCACATTGAGCAACACAGGATCCCCTGGAGCCAATGCAAAAGCCCAATCCTGAGGGTCGCCCCGGAGCAAGGAAATCACAATCCTGACCTGCTGAGCAGGATCTCCAGCAGAGCGAGATTTCAGGGACAAAAACAACTTGCAATTATTTTTGAAATTTTGAAAGCAAGATCTATTCCCCGAGAAAAATTCAGGCAAAGGAATTCTAGGTTCAGATATAGGAACATGAACAACAAAATCTTGTAAATTTTGAACTTTCGTGGTGAGATTATTCAAACCTGCAGCTAAACTTTGGATATCCATTTTAAACAGGTGAACACAGAGCCATTCCAGGATTAGAAGGAGAGAGAGAGAGAAAGGCTGCAATATAGGCAGACTTGCAAGAGATTCAATTACAAGCACACTCAGAACTGAAGGGAAGGGAAAAAAAAAAAATCTTCAGCAGACTTCTCTTTTCTCTCCTTTCTCTGTCAATTAATTTAACACTTTTAGGCCGGTCAAACTGTTATGGTTCTCAATGGCAAGAGAACATAGCCCAGCAAATATAAGTACTAGCTCTTGGAAGGATGGAAACTAAACTGACCATGAACTAAACCTGCCGCACAACTAACAGTAGCCGGGTAGCGTTGCCTACGTTTTTATCCCTAGACGCCCAGCGCCGGCCGGAGGACTAACTAATCCTGGCAGAGGAAAATATAGTCCTGGCTCACCTCTAGAGA
The DNA here is from genome assembly GCF_051348905.1 of Ranitomeya variabilis. Lineage (NCBI taxonomy): Eukaryota > Metazoa > Chordata > Amphibia > Anura > Dendrobatidae > Ranitomeya > Ranitomeya variabilis. The sequence continues at coordinate 539,839,762 of NC_135236.1, forward strand.
AATTTCCCCGATAGGCAGACAGAGGCCCCCACATATATTGGCGGTGATTTTAGATGAAATGACAAACGTAGTATGAAAATAGGTTTAGCAAAATTGAGGTCCGCTTACTAGATAGCAGGAAGACAGAAAGGGCACTTTCATGGTCAGCTGAAAACCCTATCAAAATACCATCCTGAAATTACTTTAAGACTCTAGTATTAACTCATAACATCAGAGTGGCAATTTCAGATCACAAGAGCTTTCCAGACACAGAAACGAAACTACAGCTGTGAACTGGAACAAAATGCAAAAACAAACGAGGACTAAAGTCCAACTTAGCTGGGAGTTGTCTAGCAGCAGGAACATGCACAGAAAGGCTTCTGATTACAATGATGACCGGCATGGAAGTGACAGAGGAGCAAGGTTAAATAGCGACTCCCACATCCTGATGGAAACAGGTGAACAGAGGGGATGATGCACACCAGTTCAATTCCACCAGTGGCCACCGGGGGAGCCCAAAATCCAATTTCACAACAACGTGCATAGGGTTTTGTGTTCCGGCCGATCCTCGACTTTTCGCAGTAATCGGCCGATTTCGCCCGACTCGACTTTTCAAAAAGTCGGGTTTCGCAAAACATGACTCGACCCTAAAAAGGTCAAGGTCGCTCAACCCTAATCATGAATAAGGGTGTAGCGCCCCACAGCATAGGAAATTCTCTATCAGGAGGTAGCGGAGACCCTGGAGAACATGATCAGGGCCAGTTGGTGATGGAAAGTGTATGTACCATTACATCTGGCATAGAAGTACCATTACATCTGGCATAGAAGTAACATAGCATTTCAGAAAAGGAACATCATACTGTAAAATATGGTAATGGTGGTAGTGTGTTGGTCTGGGGCTGTTTTGCTGCTTCATGACCTGGAAGACTTGCTGTGGTAAATGGAACCAAACAAAATAAATAAACAAAATTAAGAAGTTGGAGTGGCCTAGTGGAAGTCCTGACCTTAATCCAATTGAGATACTGTGGCATGACCTTAAAAAGGCGGTTTATGCTCGGAAACCCTCCAATGTGGCTGAATTATAACAACTCTGCAAAGATGAGTGGGCTGACATTTCAAAAGAATCATTGCCAGTTATCACAAATGCTTTATTGCCTCTACTGCTCCTAAGGACTAAGGGTGGCCCAGCCAATTATTAGGTTTAGGGGGAATCACTTTTTCACACTGATCCCTGTAGGTTTGGATTTCTTTTTCCCTTAATAATAAAGACCTTCATTTAAAAACTGCATTTTGTGTTTACTTGTGTTTAGAGATGAGCGGTGTTCGAGTCGAACTGTTTGCAAATTTCAAATTCGAGCTGGTTTGGGCGGTGTTCGAGTCGTTCGACGAACCCGAACAATTTGCTTAAAATTCGGCTGATCGAGTTTCTGTTCGATAACTGTTCGTTCACCAAAAGCCTAGCTTGATTTGCACAATAAAACTGTTTATCATTGTTAATGGACTGTTTCAGTGTATAGTGGGCGGGGGGGGGGGGGGACAGATCTGTGCTGAAATAACGCCGATCTCCATTTATTTTCTTTCCCGCATTTACAGAGGGGCGGTGCAGTCTCTCAGCCTATCAGCAGTGCGCACACACAGCAATGTGCATGTGATGCACACAAGCAAGGGCATGTGTCATTGGCTGTGTATAATAGATGAATGTGGATAAAATCTGCGCTGCTGTAACAAATAATGAATCCAGATATAGTTGTAAGGTGTTCGGGTGGTTTATTCAACGCGTTTCAAAGCTCATGGCTTCTTCTTCAGGAAGTTTCCACACAAAGATATCATCATATCATCATATGTTATCTTTGTGTGGAAACTTCCTGAAGAAGAAGCCATGAGCTTTGAAACGCGTTGAATAAACCACCCGAACACCTTACAACTATATCTGGATTCATTATTTGTTACAGCAGCGCAGATTTTATCCACATTCATCTATTATAACGTCTCTAAAAGGTCGCAGCGCCGACCTGTGGATCTGCAGCAGCTGACAAATTACACGCCTTTACTTTGCACCATCAGGTGAGCAGTTCTCTTATAAATCTTTAAGAGCAGTCCTGTGGATAAGACCCTATTTGCGCTTTTTTGTCTCCTATTTCTTGTATACTAGTAATTTATTGGCTGTGTATGTCACATGTCCTTGCCCTATAAGAACCAGCCATTTGCCCCATCGCCACCATTTCCTCACTGCTGCAGCTTAGTGTTAGACGGCACCGCTGCTGCTGTACATACAGCATATACATATACTATACATACTAAGAGTGTTTTTTTGGAGCGAATTGTCAGAGAGATAGGTTTAGGGAGTTGGGAGGAGTCGGGACTAGTTGTAATATCAGCCCTTTTCAGGGTAGGTTACAGCAGTTCAAAGCACTGTTTGCCAGGCAGGTCTGAGCCAGTGCTGTGTAAGTGTTAGTCACAGCATTTGGTGTAATCTAGCTCAGCCAATCCTTTTTGGGCTAGTAGCATTGTCTTATAGTCATCTGAGTAGCCCGCCTGTGAAACTAGCTACACCGTCTGTGTATCTGAATTTTTACTGCATCTAACCCAGTAAATCGTTTTGGGGTTTTGGGCTTAGTAGCAGTGTCTGCACGTCAGCAGAGTAGCCCGCCTGTGAAGCTAGCTACACCGCCTGTGTATCTCAATTTTTACTGCATCTAACCCAGTAAATCGTTTTGGGGTTTTGGGCTTAGTAGCAGTGTCTGCTCGTCAGCAGAGTAGCCCGCCTGTGAAACAAACTATACCGCCTGTGTATCTCTATTTTCACTGCATCTAATCCAGTTAATAGTTTAGGGCCTAGGAGCAGTGTCTGCATGTCAGCAGAGTAGCCCGCCTGTGAAACTAACTATACCGCCTGTGTATCTCAATTTTTACTGCATCTAATCCAGTTAATAGTTTTGGGCTTAGTAGCAGTGTCTGCACGTCAGCAGAGAAGCCCGCCTGTGAAGCTAGCTACACCGCCTGTGTATCTCAATTTTTACTGCATCTAACCCAGTTAATAGTTTAGGGCCTAGGAGTAGCCCCCCTGTGAAACTAACTATACCGCCTGTGTATCTCAATTTTTACTGCATCTAATCCAGTTAATAGTTTTGGGCCTAGGAGCAGTGTCTGCACGTCAGCAGAGTAGCCAGCCTGTGAAACAAACTATACCGCCTGTGTATCCCAATTTTTACTGCATTTTATCCAGTTAATAGTTTAGGGCCTAGGAGTAGCCCCCCTGTGAAACTAACTATACCGCCTGTGTATCTCAATTTTTACTGCATCTAATCCAATTAATAGTTTAGGGCCTAGGAGCAATGTCTGCACGTCAGCAGAGTAGCCAGCCTGTGAAACAAACTACACCGCCTGTGTATCTCTATTTTCACTGCATCTAATCCATTTAATAGTTTTGGGCCTAGGAGCAGTGTCTACACGTCAGCAGAGTAGCCCGCCTGTGAAACAAACTATACTGCCTGTGTATCTCAATTTTTACTGCACCTAATCCAGTTAATAGTTTTAGGCCTAGGAGCAGTGTCTGCACATCAGCAGAGTAGCCAGCCTGTGAAACAAACTATACCGCCTGTGTATCTCAATTTTTACTGCATCTAATCCAGGTAATAGTTTAGAGCATAGGAGCAGTGTCTGCACATCAGCAGAGTAGACAGCCTGTGAAACAAACTATACCGCCTGTGTATCTCAATTTTCATTGCATCTAATCCAGTTAATAGCTTAGGGCCTAGGAGCAGTGTCTGCATGTCAGCAGAGTAGCCCGCCTGTGAAACTAACTACACTGCCTGTGTATCTCTATTTTCACTGCATCTAATCCAGTTAATAGTTTAGGGCCTAGGAGCAGTGTCTGCACATCAGCAGAGGTGGGGCAAATCACGCTGCAGGAGTGGTCTCAGATCAGGGACCTATACACCCTTCTGCACAGTTTTGAAATAGCAACGAATATGTTTAGTGCTGACGACGCCATTATCAGCATGACCATTCCGATGATTTACATGCTGGAGCACACCTTACACAGTGTTCGGAGTCAGGTGGTGGAACAAGAGGAGGAGGAGGAACAGGAGGAGTCGTATGCGGAAGGGATCATATCTCCAAGGTCAAGAAGGTTGGCAGCACCAAGGTGGCTGGCATTGGAGGCTGGGGGAGAGGGATTACCGAGGGCACATGGTAGCAGCCAAACTGTTGAGGAAGGTGCAGGAGGCGAGGAAGAAGTGGAGGACGAACTGGCGCTGGGCATGGAAGACTCATCAGATGAGGGAGACCTTGATCAAATTTCTGTTGTGCGAGGTTGGGGGGAGAGGGCAGATGAAGGAAGCATGATTCTCACCTCGCCACCACCAAGACAACAAGGACTTGGTCCTCCTGGATGCGCAAGACACATGAGTGCCTTCTTGCTGCACTACCTGCAACATGACCCTCGGATTGTCAGAATCCGAAGTAATGCCGACTACTGGGTTGCCACACTCTTAGATCCCCAGTACAAAAGCAAATTTGGCGAAATAATTCCTGCCATAGAAAAGGATTCATGCATGCAGGGGTATCAGCAGAGGCTGTTACAGAATCTTACATCTGCTTTTCCACAAAACACCAGTGGTGCACATAGTCAATCTCTGAGTTCTAACTTTCCAACTGTGGGACTGTCGAGTCATCACTCTAACCGTAACAGTAACATCGTATCTGGTGGTAACAGCAATTTTTTCCAATCGTTTCAAGATTTTTTTAGACCATCCTTTGCAAGGCCACAGGAGACAAGAAGTCTAACGCACAGCCAACGCCTAGAGAGGATGGTACAAGAGTATCTCCAAGTTAACATCGATGCCATGACTGTGGAACTGCACCCCTGCACATTTTGGGCTTCTAGTCTTGAAAAATGGCCTGAGCTCGCCACTCACGCCTTGGAGATCTTGTCGTGCCCCGCAGCCAGCGTTCTCTCTGAACGTGTGTTCAGCGCTGCTGGTGGTGTGCTGACAGATAAGCGCACGCGGCTGTCCAGTGACAATGTAGACAGACTAACTTTCATCAAGATAAACAAATCCTGGATCCGCAAGGACTTTTCTACCCCTGTGTCATCTTGGGGAGACTAAAAGCTTGATGATTTTTGAAAATCACCTCACCAACCGTGTTAAAAAACTCTGGCGAAATTGATGCCACTTAAGTGGTGTCTGTGGCCGAATTTTTTGAAAAAATGGAGACTCTTTTATTTAGTCCCCTTGCTGAGTTTTACATGATGTTGCCATCGTCAATTCCACGTGGGTGGGGTCGTCTGCAGAGTTCTTTACTCATACTATGGCTTGGGATTCAGAGGTCTGCTCCAAAGCTTCAGTGTCTGCTAGTCAGCAGAGTAGCCCAGCCACTCACCGCCTGTTTACCTAAGTACTATTTTTAATGGCGTCTGGCCCAGGAAATCCTTTTGGGCCTAGTAGAGTGTGGTGCTACTCAGCAGCGTACCCCACCCATGAAGCAAGCTACACCGCCTGTTTACCTAACTACTATTTTGTAACGGCATCTAGCCTGGGAAATCTTTTTGGGCCTAGTAGAATTTAGTGCTTCTCAGCAGCGTACCCCACCCATGAAGCAAGCAACACCGCCTGTTGATCTAATTACTAATTTTTAACTGCATCAAGCCCAGGAAATCGTTTTGTACCTAATAGCATTTTGTGCTACTCAGCACAGTACCCCACCCATGAAGCAAGCTACACCGCCTGTTTACCTAAGTACCATTTTTAATGGCATCTGGCCCAGGAAATCCTTTTTGGCCTAGTAGAATTTGGTGTTACTCAGCAGCGTACTTCACCCATGAAGCAAGCTACAACCACCTGTTTACCTAACTACTATTTTGTAATGGCATGGAAATTGTGACAGAGATTGTTGTTGCTTCAGTTGGACTACTGATATGACGTCATGAAACACAAGGTTCTCATCAATCATTACATCTCTGCTTATTGTGACCTTATTTATTTCAGGGTGCAGGATTCTATTTCCGTTTTAGGGTTCACAACAGCCCACCAGGATGCCCTCATTTGTATGAGATTCCCACTTGGTACATTTTTCTTTGGGAATATGTACAAATCCTTTACTTTCGGATATTATTATGTTGTAGTTCAGACTTCTTGCTGTTCCATTGCTCAAATAGAGTTTTTTTTCAGTAGCTTTACCTGGCAGTCTGTTTGGAAATAGCAAGCTGTTAAGATTGCTTCACCCCAATATGTTGTTTGCAAATCTGCATCAAATAACATACTTTTTCCATTTTCACAAAGTGTCTGGTTCTTTCTTTTTGCTACACCATTTTGATCATGGTTGTATAGTATAGTGGTCTGAAACAAGATTGCATTTTTCCTTAAAATGCTTTGCGACTCTTTACTTGTATGTTCAGTTCCATTATTTGCACAGAGAATTTTTGGCATTTGACAAATTTGTTATATACTGCAGCAAGACATATTTTATGTTTTTCTGGAACTTCATCTTTGCTGTGAAGCAGCTAGAGAACTGTATATTGTGAATAATTATTGATAAACGTGGGAAAATATCTCTTCTTTCTAGGAGTTTCAGCGCCCATTGGGTCACAAACATCTGTGTGTGCTAGGTCCAGAAGCTGTTCTGATTTTGTAGCACTGTTCTCAGGAAAGCATTTTCTTTACATTTTCCCTTTAAGACAGTTAGTACATTTCATTGTATGATTGCACAGATCGACCGTAATACAAATGAAAAGTTGTTTTTTAACTAACTTTCTTGCTTCTGGTTTTCTATGAGCAGTGTATATACTTTCCTTGCAGTTTGGTACAAATCATCTTTGAGTTTCTTTATTCTAGTATGTGACTCTGTTGAGACGATACAGCTATATTCTTTATATGTAATGTCATTTCTTTGTCTTTTGAGTTTCTTCACAGATAACAGACTGCTTCCAAGACCAGGGACATCGAGCACATCCTTTACTGGGATCTTTCTGCTTTGTGTTGTGGAGACTTGTCAATTAATATAACCAACTCCTATTCCCTCTGAATTCACATACTGACCATTTGCCAAGATCACTTTCTCTGATTTACTTTAGTCAAGATTAGTGAAGAAGCTTGTCATTAGTCATATGACTAGTTGCCCAAGAGTCTATACACCATGCATGCGTGAGCAGGTGCCGAGATGCAGTAATGGAGGAGGCAGAGCAAGAGTTAACAGGTTTATTAACAGGGGTATACTCCACACAGGGAGTAAATGGGTTAAGCAGGGGGTATGGGGGTTGATATTAGCACAATATGAGGTAACAGATTAGGCAACAGTTCATGAAAAGACTTAAATTATCAGCTTCCAACATCTCATAGAGCTGTCTGCTCTGCTGTACTGCCCTTTCTTCAGACTGCCTGTGAGATGGAAGATGAAGCACTTTGAGAGGAATACAGCTGCGAAAGTGTTTGTAAGGAGACAAAGATCACTTCTGCTAAATCCATAGATTATAATAGTTCATTTGCATATGAGGAAAAGTGTGGATTTTTTTTAGAAGAAAGCATCACATCGCAGAAATCAAGCTATCATTTTATTCAACTTTTTATGTCCTGCATGCCCATAATGACAACTTAGTAGGGTTGATCCTACTGACAGATTCTCCTTCAGAGGCATACACTTCTTTATGAATTTGGCACGTTATCAATGGTGTGCATCTCGCCAAAATGTTACTCCAGTTAGAAACGCTGATACATTCCAAGAATTTGACGTAGATGACTTGTTTGCATCCCAGCCCGCCCCAGTTCTGTCCATTTTGGTGGAGCTGGCTGTAACTGGCATGAAAATGTTAATAGTCACCGAATTATTGCTCAACTTTGATTTGTGCAAAATATTTTGCATCTTTTCAAGGTGTTTTACGTAAACACTGATATATTGACCCCTATGAGTCTGTACTGCAAACCTTTGCTGCAGTTTAACCCTGCTGTTGTCTTCGCTCAAAAACGACCGATTTTGAAGTTTAATATTTTTTAAAATATTCAAGATGCGGTTCTGAAACTTGTGGTTGATTGACTTTTCCTCATTTGAGGGGTTCTTACTATGCGTATTGTTATATACTTTTTTATGTTTACTTTTTGCTCCACAATTTTTTATACACTTGTACTCTTCGGTCAAAAATGACCGATAGCCTTTTATAGTGATCTCCAGCCATTTTATGAGTAAAATAAAGGAGCTATAATCTCATTTTGGACTATATATTACATCTACTACTATTTATCAATTTATTTAGGTCCTTTTGGTCCATGCAGATTTACACATACATGCATTTTCTCATTACAATGCAATAGTTATAGTTTACAGCTGGATGAATAATTATTTTTGTGTGTGCAAATATGCAATATGCATAAATATTCCAATAAAGCCATGTTAAATGTTTTGACACAAAAAAAATAGAAAGTAAGTTTTTCTTTCCATTTTTCATTTGTTTATAAACAACCAGGTTCACATACAATATAATACTGCAAAAATTATTCAATTAAAACACTTAAATTAGCTAAAAATCAAGACTTTATTAGGTCCGGTCAAAAATGACAGGAAGATAACAAGTGTATAGTGGTAACCAGGAGAATAGCAGGGTTAAGAAGTGCTGTTATTTGAACCGTTTTGTCAATATTCTTTATTTTTATATATCTACCTGCATGTTATTCACTTTTTTCTCTACTCTGTATTTTTCACTTAACTGGATTCATGGAGTTTTTATTTTTATTCCAACAATATTTATTTAAAATGCTTCTCAATATTGTTTGCATAAAGAACTGCTAATAAATGAACCTATTACAGATAATCAAAGTTAGATTTGTTTTCCGTTTCCGTTTGTTTTTCTCAATACTAGCTACTGGGACTCCCAATAATTTCCCTGCTGGCACCCTGCACTTCTGATGCACAGTCTATTATTTCTTTCACAGGAAAGTATGAAGTAAGCAAGGCATCTAACTGAGATCCAAACAGATGTCCAAAAACTGTGCTCTTATCAAACAAATGTTTTTCAATGTGACAGCTTATTTCTCTTGCAGTGTTGTACCACCCTGCTGTGAATTAATGTACAAATTTTCCTAGGAACTTTCTCTACATGCTCTTTTAGATATGTAATTGACCAATATGCTTCCTGCTGCTCGGAAACGTGCTATAGCAGAAAATTGTTATACTGTTCAAAAAATGTAGGAAAATAAATGTTAATATTATGAAATGTATACACTTGTTTGAGTGGATGCAAATTATGTATGGTAAAATGTGTTCAGCTAAAAAAAATAGAATAAAATCAGACACTTACCTGCAATGCCCACTAAGATGCATCATATATACAATGGGGGAAGTAAGTATTTGATCCCTTGCTGATTTTGTAAGTTTGCCCACTGACAAAGACTGTCTATAATTTTAAGGGTAGGTTAATTTTAACATTGAAAGATAGAATATCAAAAATAAAATCCAGAAAATCACATTGTATAAATTTATAGAAATGTGTTTGCATTTTGCAGTGAGAAATAAGTATTTGATCCCCTACCAACCATTAATTCTGGAGGTCTGGCTCCTATAGACCAGTTAGACGCTCCTAATCAACTCATTACCTGCATTAAAAAAGCTGTCTTACAGTCACTTTTATAAAATACTCCTGTCCACAGACTCAATTAATCAGTCAGACTCTAACCTCTACAACATGGGCAAGACCAAAGAACTTTATAATGATGTCAGGGACAAGATCATAGACCTGCACAAAGCTGGAATGGGCTACAAAGCCATAGGTAAGATGCTGGGTGAGAAGGAGACAACTGTTGGTGCATAATAAGAAAATGGAAGAAATACAAAATGACTGTCAATCGACATCGATCTGGAGCACCATGCAAGATCTCACCTCATGGGGTATCCTTGATCATGAGGAAGGTGAGAGATCAGCCTAAAACTACATGGGGAGAATTTGTTAATGAACTCAAGGCAGCTGGGACCACAGTCACCAAGAAAACCATTGGTAACACAATGATGATTCTGTTACTGATTGGGAGAAGGTGCTGTGGTCAGATGAGACAAAAATTGAGGTCTTTAGCATTAACAAAACTTGCCACATTTGACAACCTCCTTCCCTCCGCCAGGACATTAAAAATGTTTTTTTTCTGGATTTTATCTTTGTTATTCTATCTCTCAATGTTAAAATTAACCTACCCTTAAAATTATAGACTGTTCATGTCTTTGTCAGTGTACAAACTGACAAAATCAGCAAGGGATCAAATGCTTATTTCCCCCACTGTATTACTCAAAACAAAACATATACAACACATCATGGTCTTAGGAAGCATTAAGCAACAAGGGGCTATAGTGTCAGTCTCTCTCAGCAGATTGTACAAAAGAATATAGTTTCCATCCTACATTGCATTTACCATGTAGAACATATTATGCATTATACCTTGCAGAACCCTGTAGTCCAGGAGGTCTCCCCTATGTTTGAGATCCTCCTAGATGTTCCAAGAGAATTGGCAAGTGTGCTGATTGTCAAATATATATATATATATATATATATATATATATATATATATACACTCACCGGCCACTTTATTAGGTACACCATGCTAGTAACGGGTTGGACCCCCTTTTGCCTTCAGAACTGCCTCAATTCTTCGTGGCATAGATTCAACAAGGTGCTGGAAGCATTCCTCAGAGATTTTGGTCCATATTGACATGATGGCATCACACAGTTGCCGCAGATTTGTCGGCTGCACATCCCAAAGATGCTCCATACAAGGCAGGATGGATCCATGCTTTCATGTTGTTTACGCCAAATTCTGACCCTACCATCCGAATGTCGCAGCAGAAATCGAGACTCATCAGACCAAGCAACGTTTTTCCAATCTTCTACTGTCCAATTTCGATGAGCTTGTACAAATTGTAGCCTCAGTTTCCTGTTCTTAGCTGAAAGGAGTGGTACCCGGTGTGGTCTTCTGCTGCTGTAGCCCATCTGCCTCAAAGTTCGACGCACTGTGCGTTCAGAGATGCTCTTAGGCCTACCTTGGTTGTAACGGGTGGCGATTTGAGTCACTGTTGCCTTTCTATCAGCTCGAACCAGTCTGCCCATTCTCCTCTGACCTCTGGCATCAACAAGGCATTTCTGCCCACAGAACTGCCGCTCACTGGATTTTTTTTCTTTTTCGGACCATTCTCTGTAAACCCTAGAGATGGTTGTGCGTGAAAATCCCAGTAGATCAGCAGTTTCTGAAATACTCAGACCAGCCCTTCTGGCACCAACAACCATGCCACGTTCAAAGGCACTCAAATCACCTTTCTTCCCCATACTGATGCTCGGTTTGAACTGCAGGAGATTGTCTTGACCATGTCTACATGCCTAAATGCACTGAGTTGCCGCCATGTGATTGGCTGATTAGAAACTAAGTGTTAACAAGAAGTTGGACAGGTGTACCTAATAAAGTAGCCGGTGAGTGTATATATATATATATATATATATATATATATATATATATATATATATATTGTGATGCAGCGATGTCCTTGCTGTGCAGTGAGTAGGCAGTGACCCATATAAAGTTCAAATAAAGTCTTGTTTCATAGCATACTCACAAACCGAAAAATAAGCAAACAAGTCATTCGGTATGCAGTCGGGAAAAGTAACGACAGTCCACAATCCGTTGCAGTGAACGTATTACACCACCGTGTACGCTGGGGTGTCAGGCTTTTCAGGCTCTGCCTGGCCCGTGTTGCTCCACACGGAAAGAGCTCCTCATAAGTCTCCTGCTAGGTCTGATTCCCAGACCAATACTGACACACCCAAACTCTCTTGCAGGGTTTTTTTTTCTTTCCTCCAGATTCTATGGCCATGGGCCACTATAAGATCTGGGTTGCAGGAAACGGACCGGCCCCACTACCTTCCTGCAGTCCATTTCAAAAATAAAAACCCATACCGGGTTTTCCTGAATAATTTCTGGGTCAAATAACTTGATCCAGTTCACACTCACTTTTATTCTTCCCTGTGTCTCACAGACAAACCTGCTGTGAGCACAGGGCACTACAGCGGATCTAATATGCTTCTAAGCACATCCTGGGGGATACATATCGACCCTCGCATATGACACCGGTCACTGCCTTACAATATATATATACAGTACAGACCAAAAGTTTGGACACACCTTCTCATTTAGATTTTTCTGTATTTTCATGACTATGAAAATTGTACATTCACACTGAAGGCATCAAAACTATGAATTATCACATGTGGAATTATATACTTAACAAAAAAGTGTGAAACAACTGAAATTATGTCTTATATTCTAGGTTCTTCAAAGTAGCCACCTTTTGCTTTGATGACTGCTTTGCACACTCTTGGCATTCTCTTGATGGGCTTCAAGAGGTAGTCACCGGGAATGGTTTTCACTTCACAGGTGTGCCCTGTCAGGTTTAATAAGTGGGATTTCTTGCCTTATAAATGGGTTTGGGACCATCAGTTGTGTTGTGCAGAGGTCTGGTGGATACACAGATGATAGTCCTACTGAATAGACTGTTAGAATTTGTATTATGGCAAGAAAAAAGCAGCTAAGTAAAGAAAAACGAGTGGCCATCATTACTTTAAGAAATGAAGGTCAGTCTGAAAAATTGGGAAAACTTTGAAAGTGTCCTCAAGCGCTACAAAGAAGCCTCCGCTCTGAAGATGTAATGTCAGCAGAGTCTTCTGAATTCCCAGCAGGAGCGGGCTGTGATCACTCTGTGCCGGGAAAGAACAGTGCCGGGCACAACAGGTAGGTAAGTTGCAATTACCTGCCTGTTAGTGCTTAGGTAAATTTTTTTGTTTTTTATAAAGTCCAGGATACCCTCTTTAAAATAACCCCTCTTCCATCCTACTGCACTGAAGTGTGTTCATGGGACAAGCCAGTTCGTGCCAAGTACAGGGCATCTATATGTACACAAGGCTTTCTTAACTTCAACCATGTACATTTGTGCTAGGAAAAAGTGCCTGTGAAATGTATAGTTAGCTAATAGATTGCACAGTCAGTAAGAAAAGAGGAGCATATATTTGCTAGTATGGAAAAAAGAATACATATATGCAACAATTTAAGAATTTATCTGTGTAATTGGGTAATTTTTAAAAAACATTTTTATCAAAATCAGAATGATATGCATGAGTTCTGCCTTTTGACAACAGTTTGCACATGGATATGGCAATAAAAAACAAGATTTTCAAACAAAATGCTGCTTTTTGGGTGTGATGTCTTCTTGACGTTTGCTGCTCGGATGTTTTGTTTTCTTTTGATAACATTTTCTTAGCTAATTTCACCAGACATTTTTGAGTGATTTCATGCATTTTGGGATAATTTTATCATTTTTTTTATAAATCCATTAAACAATATATAAACAGTTGTCTTTTTCTAGGCTAAAATGCCCTAAAAACACACAATATTTTTAGCCTTCCTTTTGAAGCTTTGTAGTGGTCAAAACGTGAAAAATGGTCAGATTCCTTTTTTAAACGCTTAGCATGTATTTAAAACAATGTAATTTTCCAAAAGAAAGGAATAGGAATAGTCCATCTACAATTTCTGAGCAATTTTTAAGGAATTTTTCTGGAGAGACCCATTCCAAAACACTTGAAAGAAACTCTGTGAACATACCGTTAGCCATATAACTTGAATTCTCAACAAAATACAGTAACATCACATTGGGTAGCAATTCAACAAATTTAGCTAACATGCTGCAGGTATTTTCCATGAGAAAGTGCTCTTTGTAGTATCAGGATAGCGCTGTTTGGGGAAGCGAGGCAGCTGTTAACAGAGTTTCCACAGACACTCCTAGCTCCAGCTGCTCCATTTAAAAGATCTCGGGGGGGTTGCCTTGGCCTTTACCTTTTAACTCCTCTACATGGATCTGGACTTCCACAATGAACCTTGAACTGGGGCTACAGATCCTTCTTCTGCACGGCGGAGCAAGCTGATGGCAAGAAGGGTTGTCATGCAGGTCAATATCAAGAGGGCACATCAGACAAAATCAAAAGCAAGTGGGAATATCAAGACAACACAACAGGAGCCCAGGACAGAGTTATACCCCAGGTAAGCTAAAATATTGACTAGCAGTGGGAGTCAGATCTTCAGGGCTTTAAATAGTTGACAGACCTGCTTAAGGTACTCAGGAAGGTGTGATCAAAACCAGACAAAAAATCAAACCCCATACCAAAGGCCGTGATGAGGGGTAGGCATCTGCCTCAAGGGCCACCTCCTGCCTACCTGAGGGCGGCGCATTTTGGAGAAAATTACCAAAGAGATCTGGGTCTCCAAGTGTGGCGCAATCCCCTAACGAAGGATCATTTCCGAAATGTGCAACAGGGCGTGTGCCACACTTGGAGACCCAGACCTTATCAATAATGTACTGTTCAATTATGTTTACCTAAAGACTTTGGCCCCTTTGAAATATCTCCTATGATCTTTACTTTTCTGGCCACTGGGCTGTCAAGTTACACACACGGTTATAAACCCATACATAATCCCCAAAATAGTTACTTGCGTGTGCAGCGCCCCAGAGTCCTGGTCGTTGCAGTAATGTCGCTCTGCCACTAAGGGGAGCGATGTTACATCTGATTGCACTAAAGGAGTTCACCTGACCAGGTATCACAGTCACACATTACACTTCACACTCCGGCCACCAGGGGGAGCAAAGGGTTCTATGTATTAGGCCACTCCTCACACTCTGGTAAAACTGGGGGTTGGATAGGAAGTTAGGGAGAAGCTGACTGGGTTTTGCCCAGGTAACATCTAGTGAGAGGAGAGCGTTACTTGGGAAGATTCAGGGGGGTCCCTGTCAGGGGTGGGATCCTGGCAGAGGCCTAGCAAAAGGACAGATCGTTACGGAGCCGTGCCTGCACCTCATTGCAGCGGCATCTTAAGAAAGGACACAAAGCGAAGGATATTGTGGAGAAGTGAGAAACGAGATCACAGCACAAAGGCGGTAGAACCAGTGGGAGTCGTGCCCCGAGATCGGCAGCATCCTACTGAGGCGCGTAGCCGGTGGCCAGAACGCCGAGAAAGTAACAGACTCTACGCATTACTTTGAACCAACGGCAGGACTGTTTACTTTAGGTTGGCTGCCTCACCTTTTACACCTAATGAAGACAATGGAGGCAATTGTGGGAGAGGGGCGTCTCTAGGGTCCCTATAAAATAACTCCAGGCCTACCCCGTCATACGGGTGCGTCCTATCCATATCATCTGGGGGACGAAGAGAGAAAGAACAGAAACATACACGACAGTTGTGAGGACTATCCCGTGGTGCTCAGCAGGGAAATACTACAACACCCAGGTGCTAGTAGGTAGGCAACTGATTTCCACCTGCAAAGGGAACTCTGGATGTGCCTTCGGACCGGCCGGTCTCAGCCAGCCCTGTTAACAGTGCTCTGGATTGCGGATGCCGAAGCCTTCAGTAAAGAGGTAAAGAGACTGCAACCCTGTTTCCTCATTATTTACTGTGACCTACACCGTCACTTAGCAGGGCCATGGACTGGGTCAGGCCACCGTGACATCCCCAGAACCGAGAGAGAGAGACCCGGTACCGAGTACCCCGCTGCCCTGCGCTTGGGGGCGCTCCACGTACATGTTTTCCTCATTTTTGCCATTGTTTGCAATCTTGGTAAAAAAAAAATGTCATTACTTAACACATTCTCATGGCATCTATGCAGTTCCATGCACTCAATTTCTCACTTGGTTTTTAAATATGTATCAATATAAGAATCTGACATCCACACTATCCCCTACCCATTAACAGGCACTTGTCTGCATTCTTGAACATATTGGACGTTAATTATATATATATTTATCTACTGTATATACATATTTGCGCACACATATATATATATATATATATATATATATATATATATATATATATATATATATATATATATATATATATATTACATACTATCTTGTGACCGACTGGGCTATGCCATTTTAATCATTTTTGCTGTTATGCATTTTAATTATTGTGGGCACCTGTTTCTTTTGGGCTATGTTGTTGTGAATACCATAATAAAGATTTTTTCTAAATTTCATTATTTGGCATACTCCATCATTGCTTTATGTTCAGTATCTCTTCTCTCATTGGTTTCTAAGCTTAAAAGATGAAGACCACTGCAGCATTTGCCAAACAGAGTATGAAGTATCTCTGTCAGCCTCATGGTTAGTGGTTCCTTTTGGGGTTTTCTTCTGAATCGCATTTTTGTGGGATTTACACAGAGAACCCAACGTAAGTGCGCAGCATAGAATACAAGAATGTGATCCCAGCCTTATTCTAAAAACAATCAAAGAATGTTATGTAGCCGAAGATGTTACCAATAAAAAACATAATTTATCCCACACAAAACCAGCCCCCACTCAGGTTCGTCATCTGTCCCTGTAACAATGGTTGGTTCCCATGTTACTGGTAGAACAAAATATTTGGAAAACCGCCATGGCTCCATCGCTCTCAAATAAAATCCAGTGAATTCTGTGCTTCCAATTCCAAATGCTCCCCTCCTGAGCCTCATTGTGCCTAATCCACAGTAAGTGTCTACATGTTTGGCATTATTAGGTATAATGAATAAAAAACTTATTTTATTGAAAGTTTACAAATACTGTAATCATTATATACTCAAATCATCAGAAAAACACATATAAGGTGATACATATGCAGAAACAAGAGCAGGGATACCAGGAACCACTAATTGCACCTGCCCAATTGTGCCTAGGAATTAATCCTTTTCTAAAGTGCTTGTGCAGTAAAGTAAAGCACCGGTAGGCTTGCCTCTCCCGGAACAACTATATATGAAGTGACTTGGGTCAAAAAATAGAACACTATGCGGGGCGGACAAGCACTTACCACGGCCAGAGATTAGGGGACCCTGGGCCGGGTGTTAGGAAGCCCCGACGCACGTTTCGTGTCTCCAATAGACCGCTTTTTCAAGGGAAGTGAGATAACCTAAGCAGCAAGGACCATTTAAGGTCATAGGGTAGGTCACATGTTGTTTAAGAGCGAATCCAAGTGGTTAGAGATGGCGCATGCGCACCGCATATCCCAGGTCCTGGAAGTACACTAGACCGTCACGCATTACTGCGCACGCACGGGGAGAAGAAAAAAAGTCCCCGGGCGTGCGAGCAAGGCACAGAGACGTGCCGCCGTCGACCAGGGATCCAGGGTGGCGGCACACATGCGCATAACCACTATACCACCAATGCAAGGTCTGAGTAGTCATTTAACCACCACTCGTAACACATACAGGTGGTATTTATAGTAATACAATATGTAGGAACCATAGTGACGATACAGAATATATAACATCATAGGCATGGAGACGAGTATAAATAACAGAAATCAGGTAATAGTTCTAATGTCCACTATTTCCGTATATCATCATCTGATAGGATTCCAGCATAGTTGTTAAATTGAGTGGATGGTGCAGAAAGTAAATCCGACGTCAGGCATGCGTGAAAGAGAAAGGGGAAATGAAGAGGGACCATAGGTTTTTATCCCACTGCAAAGGTTATAAAAGGTGAAAAGATTAAAAATAAAATAATAACAGATTAAAAAAGTAATAAAATCAAAAGAACTAACACCCTTAACAGGGAAATATGGGGGTATGACAAGAGCACGGACAATTATTGCAAAAATATTAATAATGGATCACAGAAAAGATGAAAAAGACAGTGACTCATTTAGACCCCTATGGGTCAGGGTGTTTAATAGTGTGATCCATTTAGCTTCTACCTGTGCCAAGATTTTTTTGTAATCACCCCCTCTTATTCCTAAATGAATCATATCAATCCCTATCACTTTAAAGGAAGATGGTTCACTGTTGTGATATTGTCTGGAGTGACCCGGGATTGTTTTGAGGAGGGTGATGTCAGTCGTTGTCTTGGCCGCACAAATGTCTCGCACATGCTCACGCACTCGTACTCTGAGTTCTCTTGACGCAAGTCTGATATAAATTTTTGAGCAACGGCATGTAGCGCAGTAAATCACATTTGTGCTGTGTGACGCCCGGGAGACCGAGGTACCCAGCACCAGATCAAAGAGGTCCGTCTCTTGAGGGGGATGTCACTAGTGGCTTGACCCGGTGCTGTGGCCTCAGGCGATGCACAGTGCAAGGGATATCATGAAGGAACAGACACTTACTTGACCAGCAGCAGGTCCTCTCAGCTGTGATGACCCCGATCCTGGATCGATGACTATTGTCCAAATGAAAGACTGAGGTGCTGAAACGTTTAACCAGTTTACTTCAACAAAAAGGGATTTGCAACCAATACTGTCACCGGAGTCTGTATAAGAACTCTGAATTACTTTGACCCTGTCAGGATTTCCACCTCTTATTATGTGCAGTTTCTGTATGGCCCTGCTGCTGTATGTGAACTGGCTGCCGACCCAATCTGTCTCTTCTGTGCTCTGGTTCGACGGACAACCTGAGTCCTTTTTGTTGGCTTACCCCCTTTGGGAGTACCGCTGAACTCTGTGTCTGTTGCTGCGTCTTACCCTGGTGAAGCTGATATCACCTCACTTTCTTCCGGTTGCTGTATTATATATAACGAATATAGCCACGGATCCGGTATCCGTCTCTGCGCCTATTTTGGGTAGAAATTATTGCTACCCGGTTCTCACAATGTCCTTTTTCTCTATTCCTCTTTTCCTACTATGGGTATTACGAGCCTATAATCCGTCATAGGGCTGTTAGGAGTTCAGTTATACGACCTCTCACTTTCAGCTCCTCAACCCAACTGCCAGTCCTTTTCTCAGACCAGAATAGATCAAGGGGAGTCTCTGGAGCTCCCCCTTCTGGCCGGAGATGGTAGTGCAGTCTTGCTATTTTAATATTTGTATTTGGTGTCAATAACTATTTTTGTGGCAAATACCCCTAGGGGCGCCACAGCTGCTACATGATATCCGATATCTGATATCGAATTTTTTTTACCATCAGAAGAGCAGAACGTGGTGCAGCGCAGGACATTTGTGCAGGCAAGACAGCGACCGCATGGTATGGATCCAGGTATTAGGCCTTTAGAGCCAGATGGATACTTCAGGGTAGGTACATAGTGACTGCTTACCAACAGGTCCTTTAAATTTTTGGACCTTCTTGCAGTCATGGAAGGATAGTCACCAAGAGATGTTCCCAGGGAGGGCTCAGCATTCAAAATAGACCAGTGTTTTAAAAGGATCTGCCTCATATCCTCCCATTCATGGTTGAATGTGGATATAAATCTGATAGGTCCATTTTCAGTGGTACGGGGTCGAGCTCTAGTACTGTTGTGATTCGGTTCGTGGGCTCCCCCGGTGGTCTCTTGTGGTACTGGTGTCCTGCAAGCTTTGCCTTCTCAGTTCACCTGTTCTTTTCAGGATGTGGGAGTATCCTATTTAACCTTGCTCCTCAGTCATTCTAATGCTGGCCATCAATGTATCCAGAGTGATTCTGTTGCATGTTCCTGCTCCCAGTTTTCTGCTCAGCTAAGTTGGACACTTTAGTCCTTAAGTCTATTTTTGTATGTTTTGTCCAGTTTGCACTTATGTGAATCTCTGCAGCTGGAAGCTCTTGTTGGGCTGAAATTACCACTCCGGTGTCATGAGTTGTCACATGAGTTAAGGTAATTTCAGGATGGTGTTTTGAAGGGTTTTGCAGCTGACCGCGAAGTCCTCTGTTGTATCTTTCTGCTATTTAGTTAGCGGGCCTCTCTGTGCTAAATCTGCTTTCATACTACGTGTGTCTTTTCATCTGCTCTCACCGTTATTATATGTGGGGGGCTGCTGTCTCCTGTGGGGACATTCTCTGGAGGTAAGCCAGGACTGTGTTTTCTTCTACCAGGGGTAGTTAGTTCTCCGGCTGGCGCGCGGCATCTAGAGACAACGCAGGAATGCCCCCTGGCTACTTCTAGTGTGGTGTGTAGGTTTAGCATCGCGGTCAGCTCTAGTTTCCATCACCCGAGAGCTTGTCCGTTTATTCTATGCTTCTGATGTTTCCTTGCCATTGGAAACCATAACAGTATGGCCAGCCCAAATGTTTAATCTATAGGCTGAAGCAGGAGAGAAAAGGAACTGTGTGAAACCTTTTTTTTTTTTTTTTCCTTCCTCTGAAGTTGCACTCCAGCTCTAATTGCAGTCTCCTGTTTTCCTCTCCTCTTAACCCCTGAATGGCTCAGACTTTATCTGTTGAAATATGGATCCCCAGAGTCTGGCTACCAATTTGAATAATCTTGCCTCTAAAGTTCAGAATATACAAGATTTTTTGTTACATGCTCCTCGGTCTGAACCTAAAATTCCTATACCGGAGTTTTTTTCTGGAGATCGATCTTGTTTTCTAAATTTTAAATACAATTGTAAATTGTTTCTTTCGCTGAGATCTCATTCTGCTGGAGATCCTGCCCAGCAAGTAAAAATTGTTATTTCCTTACTGCGGGGTGACCCCCAAAATTGGGCATTTTCATTGGCACCAGGGGATCCTGCGTTGCTCAATGTGGATGCGTTTTTTCTGGCTTTGGGGTTGCTTTATGAGGAACCAAATTTGGAGATTCAGGCTGAGAAAGCCCTAATAGCCCTCTCTCAGGGGCAAGATGAAGCCGAAATATATTGCCAAAAATTTCGAAAATGGTCTGTGCTTACTCAGTGGAATGAGTGCGCTCTGGCGGCAATTTTCAGAGAAGGTCTCTCTGATGCTGTAAAAGACGTCATGGTGGGGTTTCCTGCGCCTACTGGTCTGAATGAGTCCATGACAATGGCAATTCAGATTGATCGGCGTTTACGGGAACGCAAACCTGTGCACCAGTTGGCGGTGTCTTCTGAAGAGGCACCACAGAGTATGCAATGTGATAGCTTTCTGTCCAGAAGCGATCTACAGATTTATAGGCGCAAAAATCATTTGTGCTTCTATTGTGGAAATTCTACTCATGTTATATCAGCATGCTCTAAACGAACAAAGAAAGTTGATAAATCCTCTGCTATTGGCACTTTGCAGTCCAAGTTTATTTTGTCTGTAACTCTAATTTGTTCGTTATCTTCTATTGTTGCGGATGCGTATGTGGATTCTGGCGCCGCTTTGAGTCTTATGGATTGGTCCTTTGCCAGGCGCTGTGGGTTTGATCTAGAGCCTCTGGAAGTTCCTATACCTTTAAAGGGTATTGATTCTACACCATTGGCTAGTAATAAACCACAATACTGGACACAAGTGACTATGCGTATGACTCCAGACCATCAAGAGGTGATTCGCTTCCTTGTACTGTATAATCTACATGATGTGTTGGTGCTGGGATTGCCATGGTTGCAAACTCATAACCCAGTCCTTGACTGGAAAACAATGTCTGTACTAAGCTGGGGATGTCAGGAAAATCATGGGGACACATCTTTGGTCTCCATTGCTTCATCTATTCCCTCTGAAATTCCTGAGTTTTTGTCTGATTATCGTGAGGTTTTTGAGGAATCTACTCTTAATTCTCTTCCTCCTCACAGAGATTGCGATTGCGCCATAGATTTGATCCCTGGCAGTAAATTTCCTAAGGGTCGTCTATTCAATCTGTCTGTACCTGAACATGCTGCCATGCGAGAGTATATTAGGGAGTCCTTGGAAAAGGGACATATTCGTCCTTCTTCGTCTCCTCTTGGAGCGGGGTTCTTTTTCGTAGCTAAAAGCGATGGTTCTTTGAGACCTTGTATTGATTATAGACTCTTGAATAAGATCACAGTCAAGTATCAGTATCCTTTGCCATTGCTGACAGATTTATTTGCTCGCATTGAGGGGGCGAAGTGGTTCTCTAAGATTGATCTTCGCGGTGCGTATAATTTGGTGCGAATTAAGCAGGGGGATGAGCGGAAAACCGCATTTAATACGCCCGAGGGCCATTTTGAGTATTTGGTGATGCCTTTTGGTCTGTCAAATGCCCCTTCGGTCTTTCAGTCTTTTATGCACAATATTTTCCGTGAATATCTGGATAAATTTATGATTGTGTATTTGGACGATATCTTGATTTTTTCGGATGACTGGGAATCTCATGTTCAACAAGTTAGGAGGGTTTTTCAGGTTTTGCGGACCAATTCTCTGTTTGTTAAAGGTTCAAAGTGTGTTTTTGGGGTTCAGAAGATTTCTTTTTTGGGGTACATTTTTTCCCCCTCTTCTATTGAGATGGATCCTGTGAAGGTTCGGGCTATTTGTGACTGGACGCAACCGACTTCTCTTAAGGGCCTTCAGAAATTTTTGGGCTTTGCTAACTTTTATCGTCGATTCATAACTGGTTTTTCTAGCGTTGTCAGGCCTTTGACTGATTTGACTAAAAAGGGTGCTGATGTTGCAGATTGGTCTCCTGCTGCTGTGGAGGCCTTTCGGGAGCTTAAGCGCCGTTTTTCTTCTGCTCCGGTGTTGTGCCAGCCTGATGTTTCTCTTCCTTTTCAGGTGGAAGTTGATGCTTCCGAGATCGGAGCGGGGGCGGTTTTGTCGCAGAAAAGTTCAGATTGTTCAGTGATGAGACCTTGTGCGTTCTTTTATCGAAAATTTTCACCCGCCGAGCGAAATTATGACGTCGGTAATCGGGAGCTTTTGGCGATGAAGTGGGCATTCGAGGAGTGGCGTCATTGGCTTGAGGGTGCTAAACATCAGGTGGTGGTCTTGACTGATCACAAAAATTTGATTTATCTTGAGTCGGCCAGACGTCTGAATCCTAGACAGGCGCGCTGGTCGTTGTTTTTCTCCCGGTTTAATTTTGTGGTTTCGTATCTGCCAGGTACTAAGAATGTGAAGGCGGATGCCCTTTCTAGGAGTTTTGAACCTGATTCCCCTGGTGATTCTAAACCTACGGGTATACTTAAGGATGGGGTGATATTGTCTGCTGTCTTCCCAGACCTGCGACGTGCTTTACAAGAGTTTCAGGCGGATCGGCCTGATCGTTGTCCGCCTGGTAGATTGTTTGTGCCGGATGAGTGGACCAATAGAGTCATCTCGGAGGTTCATTCTTCTGCGTTGGCAGGTCATCCGGGAATTTTTGGTACCAGAGATTTGGTGGCTAGGTCCTTCTGGTGGCCTTCCCTGTCTCGGGACGTGCGTACTTTTGTGCAGTCTTGCGATGTTTGTGCTCGGGCCAAGCCTTGTTGTTCTCGGGCTAGTGGGTTGTTGTTGCCCTTGCCTGTTCCTAAGAGGCCTTGGACACACATCTCTATGGATTTTATTTCTGATCTCCCTGTTTCTCAGAAGATGTCCGTCATTTGGGTGGTGTGTGACCGCTTTTCTAAGATGGTTCATTTGGTGCCCTTGCCCAAGCTGCCTTCCTCATCTGAGTTGGTGCCCCTGTTTTTTCAAAATGTGGTTCGGCTGCATGGTATTCCGGAGAATATCGTTTCCGACAGGGGATCCCAGTTTGTGTCCAGATTTTGGCGGGCGTTTTGTGCCAGGATGGGCATTGATTTGTCTTTTTCGTCTGCATTTCATCCCCAGACAAATGGCCAGACGGAACGTACTAATCAGACCTTGGAGACTTATTTGAGGTGTTTCGTGTCTGCTGATCAGGATGACTGGGTTTCCTTTTTGCCGTTGGCTGAGTTTGCCCTTAATAATCGGGCCAGTTCTGCCACTTTGGTCTCCCCTTTCTTTTGCAATTCAGGGTTCCATCCTCGTTTTTCATCTGGTCAGGTGGAGTCTTCGGATTGTCCTGGAGTGGATACCATGGTGGATAGGTTGCATCGTATTTGGGGGCAGGTGGTGGACAATTTGGAGTTGTCCCAGGAGAGGACTCAACGTTTTGCTAATCGCCATCGTCGTGTTGGTCCTCGTCTTCGTGTTGGGGACTTGGTGTGGTTGTCCTCCCGTTTTGTCCCTATGAGGGTCTCTTCTCCTAAGTTTAAGCCTCGGTTCATCGGTCCTTATAAGATTTTGGAAATTCTTAACCCTGTGTCTTTTCGTTTGGACCTCCCAGCATCCTTTGCTATCCATAATGTCTTCCATCAGTCATTATTGCGGAGGTATGAGGTACCACTTGTGCCTTCTGTTGAGCCTCCTGCTCCTGTGCTGGTTGAGGGTGAATTGGAGTACGTGGTGGAGAAAATCTTGGACTCCCGTGTTTCCAGACGGAGACTTCAATATCTGGTGAAATGGAAGGGCTACGGTCAAGAGGATAATTCTTGGGTTACAGCTTCTGATGTTCATGCTTCTGATTTGGTCCGTGCCTTTCATAGGGCTCATCCAGATCGCCCTGGTGGTTCTTGTGAGGGTTCAGTGCCCTCTCCTTAAGGGGGGGGTACTGTTGTGATTCGGTTCGTGGGCTCCCCCGGTGGTCTCTTGTGGTACTGGTGTCCTGCAAGCTTTGCCTTCTCAGTTCACCTGTTCCTATCAGGATGTGGGAGTATCCTATTTAACCTTGCTCCTCAGTCATTCTAATGCTGGCCATCAATGTATCCAGAGTGATTCTGTTGCATGTTCCTGCTCCCAGTTTTCTGCTCAGCTAAGTTGGACACTTTAGTCCTTAAGTCTATTTTTGTATGTTTTGTCCAGTTTGCACTTATGTGAATCTCTGCAGCTGGAAGCTCTTGTTGGGCTGAAATTACCACTCCGGTGTCATGAGTTGTCACATGAGTTAAGGTAATTTCAGGATGGTGTTTTGAAGGGTTTTGCAGCTGACCGCGAAGTCCTCTGTTGTATCTTTCTGCTATTTAGTTAGCGGGCCTCTCTGTGCTAAATCTGCTTTCATACTACGTGTGTCTTTTCATCTGCTCTCACCGTTATTATATGTGGGGGGCTGCTATCTCCTGTGGGGACATTCTCTGGAGGTAAGCCAGGACTGTGTTTTCTTCTACCAGGGGTAGTTAGTTCTCCGGCTGGCGCGCGGCATCTAGAGACAACGCAGGAATGCCCCCTGGCTACTTCTAGTGTGATGTGTAGGTTTAGCATCGCGGTCAGCTCTAGTTTCCATCACCCGAGAGCTTGTCCATTTATTCTATGCTTCTGATGTTTCCTTGCCATTGGAAACCATAACATAGTACATTTGAGGAGATTGCCTCGTGGAGTTGCCCTCGCTCTCTGATATCCCTGCTTGATACACCGGTTGGAATACCCACGTGCAGCAAACCTGGATTTTAAGTCAGAGGCCTGTGTTTCAAATTTGGCATCAGATGAACAAATCCGCCTCATCTGGAGAAACTGTCCGACCGGGACGGCCTTTATCGTAGAGGGATTATTAGCCGAGTATGCATGAATCAGTGAATTCACGGATGTCGGCTTACGGTATACATCCGTCTGGATGGACCCATTATGATCAACTTCGAAGCTGACATCCAAAAAATTGACTTTTTTAACATCATAAGTATATGTCAAATAGATGTTCAAAGAATTATGATTCAGTGTCCTCATGAATTCCCCGAGTTGCTGCACCGTCCCATCCCACAAAAAGAAAATATAATCTATATATCTATGCCAGCACAGCACATGGGAGGTGGCCGGTGGGCCCCTGTCGCCAAAAGGGGATCTCTCCCAGGCACCCAGGAAGAGATTGGCGTACGAGGGTGCACAGGCCGCGCCCATGGCTGTGCCGTGCTTCTGTAAATAGAAATGATCTTTATAGACAAAAAAATTATGGGTAAGGACATAGTGCAGCAACTCAAGGATAAATTCGCACAAGGGGCCATCACAGTCGGAGGCCCCCAGGAAGAGGAGGACCACATCGATGCCATGTTGGTGATCAATACATGTGTAAAGGCTCTCCACGTTGGCGGTCACCATCAAAGTATCATGGTCCACAAAAATGCCATCGACCCTAGCCAGGGCGTCCATTGTGTCCCGTACATATGAGGGTAAGGTTTCCACCAAAGGTTTAAGGTAAAAGTCAATAAATTGGCAGATTGGGTTGCAAAGGCCCACGATACCGGACACAATAGGATGCCCCGGAGGGTCAAGGGCATTCTTGTGGATCTTAGGCAGCAGGTAAAAGGTCAGAATTTTTGGAAATTTTACAGATAGACCGTCAAGTACCTGCTTAGTAATCACATCTTTCTCCAGAGCTCTGACCAGAATACCCTGTAGATCGAGAGAGAAAGAGCCCAGAGGATTGTAAGATAATCTAGAGTATGTCTCAGAATCTCTCAGTTGTCTGAAGGCCTCTTGCTCATATTTATCCTGAGGCCAGATCACAGTGTTCCCCCCTGATCTGCTGGTTTAAAGACAATATCAGATAAGGATTGTAGTTGGGATAATGCTATGCGATCTTTGTGAGTCAAATTGACATATCGTCTCCTGGTTGAGAGTTTTTTGAAATCCTCACTAACACATTTAGTGAAAATCTCAATCGCAGGGCTCAGAGACAAGGGGGGGAACCTGGTAGATCTGGGTAAGGATGAAGGTGGAAATCTACTGGTATGGGGACTAACCTGTTCATCCAAGAGGTCCTCCAGATTCTGAAGAGTTTCTCTCTCGATCTCACTCATGGGTTCACATGAAATTTTTTTCTGATGTAATTTTCTCAACAATAGTTTTCGGGAGAATAGAAGCAAATCCTTTATAGCTGTAAAAAAATGAAATTAATTAGTTGGGGAAAAAGAAAGTCCTTTAGATAAAAGCCTTAGCTGAGTATCAGTAAGTTTATGAGATGATAAATTAACTACCTGAAGCCCCCCCTGGGAATCAGATGGCATCCCTGTGTTGGTTTTAGATTTTGAAGTCTGTCTAGTTGTCCGCTTATATGTGGATGTACTTCCTGAAGAGGCATTCTGTTTGGCATTTTTAGATACTGATTCGTCATCATTAGTGTTGAGCATTCCGATACTGCAAATATCGGGTATTGGCCGATATTTGCTGTATCGGAATTCCAATACAGAGTTCCGATATTTTTGCGATATCGGAAATCGGAATCGGAAGTGTGCGGTGCGTATGGTTCCCAGGGTCTGGAGGAGAGGAGACTCTCCTTCAGGCCCTGGGATCCATATTCATGTAAAAAATAAATAATAAAAATAAAAAATATTGATATACTCACCCCTCCGGCGGACCCTGGCTCTTAGCGGTGCCTCCATTCCTAAGAATGCAGGGAGTGAAGGACCTTCGATTACGTCGCGGCTTGTGATTGGTCGCGTGAATGGTCACATGAGTGGTCACGCGACCAATCACAAGCTGCGACGTCATCGAAGGTCCTTCACTCTGCATTCTTAGGAACGGAGGCAGACGCTTGGACCGGTGAGAGCCGGGGCCGTCAGAGGGGTGAGTATATCAATATTTTTTTTTTTTATTCTTTATTTTATACATGAATATGGATCCCAGGGCCTGAAGGAGAGTTTCCTCTCCTTCAGACCCTGGGAACCATTCCGATATTTTTGTGTCCCATTGATATGCATTGGTATCGGGTATCGGTATCGGCGATATCTGATATTTTTTGGATATCGGCCGATCCAATCCGATACCGATACCTTTGCATATCGGAAGGTATCGCTCAACACTAGTCATCATCTTTAATAATTTAACAACTATGCTGAAACCCTATCAGATGATGATATACGAAACTGGTGGACATTAGAACTATTACCTGATTTCTGTTATTTATACTCGTCTCCATCCTTTACTTTACTGCATAAGCACTTTAGAAAAGGATTGAATCCTAGGCACAATTGGGCAGGTGCAATTAGTGGTTCCTGGTATCCCTGCTCTTGTTTCTGCATATGTATCACCTTATATGTGTTTTTTCTGATGATTTGCGTATATAATGATTATTTGTAAACTTTCAATAAAATACGTTTTTTTATTCATTATACCTAAAAACTCTTGTTTCTCTCTGCATTCACATTTTCTAGAGTGGGTAAATTTTCTATGTATTTGAATGGGCTAACTATAGCCCTAGGTGCTGACAATAATATGTCAAGGAGGTTTGTGTGGTTATATTTGGCATTATTGTATTGGAGAGAAGGCACTTAACAATTTACGAGGTGTGTGTCGCAAGCTGGACACAATCTTTACAATATTTAGGGGCTTTACACTGTATGGGAGAGCAATGTATGGGTACTTAACTTGCAGATTTGTAATTCTCTAGAAAAAAAGCCTGGCATGGATGTTTCAAAATAGTCATTGCAGCATTAATTTATTGAGAGGTGCAATTTCTACAATGGGGTCACTTTTGTTTTTTTCTGCTGTTCTTGCACCTTTTTTATTTTCAATCAAATACTTTTTATTGAAGAAAGCAGAAAGGATAACATTACATACATAAGCATGCATTAGAGTGCAAATGATAATAGTTTCCCCATTTTTTAATAAATGTAAATACACCAAACACATCCCTCCCTTCAGGTTGAGATTGATGCTTCTGAGATTGGGGCAGGGGCCGTTTTGTCTCAGAGGGATTCTGTTGGTTCTTTGATGAAACCGTGTGCCTTCTTCTCCCGCAAGTTTTCGCCTGCTGAATGCAATTATGATGTCGGCAATCGGGAGTTGTTGGCTATGAAGTGGGCGTTTGAGGAGTGGCGACATTAGCTTGAGGGAGCTAAGCACCGTATTGTGGTCCTGACCGATCATAAGAATTTGATTTACCTCGAGTCTGCCAAACGGCTGAGTCCTAGACAGGCTCGATGGTCCTTGTTTTTTTCCCGTTTTGATTTTGTGGTTTCGTATCTTCCGGGTTCTAAGAATATTAAGGCTGATGCCCTTTCTAGGAGTTTTTTGCCTGATTCTCCTGCGGTCCTTGAACCGGTCGGCATTCTGAAAGAAGGGGTGGTCCTTTCTGCCATTTCCCCTGATTTACGGCGGGTTCTTCAGGAATTTCAGGCTGATAGACCTGACCGCTGTCCTGTGGGGAAATTGTTTGTTCCTGACAGATGGACTAGTAGAGTGATTTCTGAGGTTCACTGTTCTGTGTTGGCTGGTCATCCTGGTATTTTTGGTACCAGAAATTTGGTTGGTAGATCCTTTTGGTGGCCTTCGTTGTCACGTGATGTGCATTCTTTTGTGCAGTCCTGTGGGACTTGTGCGGGGGCCAAGCCTTGTTGTTCCCGTGCTAGTGGGTTACTTTTGCCATTGCCGGTCCCTGAGAGGCCCTGGACGCATATTTCTATGGATTTTATTTCTGATCTTCCGGTTTCCCAGAGG
Organism: Ranitomeya variabilis; assembly: GCF_051348905.1. Lineage (NCBI taxonomy): Eukaryota > Metazoa > Chordata > Amphibia > Anura > Dendrobatidae > Ranitomeya > Ranitomeya variabilis. Next base: position 539,868,784 of record NC_135236.1, read on the forward strand.
ATGTCGGTTATCTGGGTTGTTTGTGACCGGTTTTCTGAGATGGTTCATTTGGTGCCTTTGCCTAAATTGCCTTCCTCTTCAGAGTTGGTTCCGTTGTTTTTTCAGCATGTGGTTCGTTTGCATGGTATTCCGGAGAATATTGTGTCCGACAGAGGTTCCCAGTTTGTTTCTAGGTTTTGGCTGGCCTTTTGTGCTAGGCTGGGCATTAATTTGTCTTTTTCTTCTGCATTTCATCCTCAGACAAATGGCCAGACCTAGCGAACTAATCAGACTTTGGAGACTTATTTGAGATGCTTTGTGTCTGCCGATTAGGATGATTGGGTGGCCTTTTTGCCATTGGCCGAGTTTGCCCTTAATAATCGGGCTAGTTCGGCTACTTTGGTTTCGCTTTTTTTTGTAATTTTGGTTTTCATCCTCGTTTTTCTTCAGGGCAGGTTGAGCCTTCTGACTGTCCTGGTGTGGATTCTGTGGTTGACAGGTTGCAGCAGATTTGGGCTCATGTGGTGGACAATTTGGTGTTCTCTCAGGAGGAGGCTCAACATTTTGCTAACCGTCGTCGGTGTGTTGGTTCCCGGCTTCGGGTTGGGGTTTTGGTTTGGTTGTCTTCCCGTCATGTTCCTATGAAGGTCTCTTCCCCTAAGTTTAAGCCTCGGTTTATTGGTCCTTATAGGATTTCTGAGATTATTAATCCGGTGTCTTTTCGATTGGCGCTTCCGGCCTCTTTTGCTATCCATAATGTCTTCCATAGATCTTTATTGCGGAAATATGTGGTGCCCGTTGTTCCCTCTGTTGATCCTCCGGCCCCTGTTTTGGTTGATGGGGAGTTGGAGTATGTGGTTGAGAAGATTTTGGATTCTCGCTTTTCGAGGTGGAGGCTTCAGTACCTTGTCAAATGGAAGGGTTATGGCCAGGAGGATAATTCTTGGGTTTTTGCTTCTGATGTCCATGCTGCTGATTTGGTTCATGCTTTTCATCTGGCTCGTCATGATCGGCCTGGGGGCTCTGGTGAGGGTTCGGTGACCCCTCCTCAAGGGGGGGGGACTGTTGTGAATTCTGCTTTTGGGCTCCCTCCGGTGGTTGTAGGTGGTAATGCAGTTGCCCCTGAGTTGCAGTCCTGGTCAGGTGTATCTGCTGATTGCAGTTCTGACTGGGGTATTTAGGCGTGCAGGATTCATTAGTCCTTGCCAGTTGTCAATTGTTGTTGGGAGGTGTTGGACCTCTGCTTGGTTCCTCCTGCCTTTCTGCCAAATCTGCAAAGATAAGTGTCTGGTTTTTTTTTCCTGTGGCACACATGCTATGTGCTTCACAATTCAGTGCTATTCTTTGTATTTTCTTGTCCAGCTTAGATTGTGTCAGTATTTTCTCAGTCTTGTTGGATTCTCTGGAGTGGCAGATATACATTCCATGTCTTTAGTTAGATTGTGGAACTTTTTGTATTATCTGCTGTGGATATTTTTGGAAGGGTTTTAATACTGACCGCCTAGTAGTCTGTCCTATCCTTTCCTATTTAGCTAGAGTGGCCTCTTTTGCTAAATCCTGTTTTCTACCTGCATGTGTCAATTCTTCTCCTACTCACAGTCATTATTCGTGGGGGAAAGTAAAGGGACCGAATAATATTATACGCCCCATTTTTCAGTTTTTGAATTTTCACAAAAATTTAAAATAGCCAATAAATTTTGTTCAACTTCACAATTGTGTTCCACTTGTTGTTGATTCTTATCTTCACCAAAAATGTACATTTGATATCTTTATGTTTGAAGCATGATATGTGGGAAAAGGTTGAAAAGTTCCAGGGGGCCGCATACTTTCGCAAGGCACTGTATACACTTCACTTCATAAGTGCAAAATTAACTTTATTTACAAATTCTTTCCTAGTAGGAGGATTTTCATCTAACCAGTGCAATGTAATAGCCTTCCTTGCAACATAAAGCTGTCTGGCTATTGCTAGCCTACCCCATTCATCTGACGCCACCTCCTCTACTTGTCCTAAAATACACATCAATGGATCTCGAGTAATAGTTGCTTACGTCATTCTTTCCACTAAATTTAGGACCACAATCCAAAATGCCTGTAATCTTGGACAAGACCATAGCATATGAAGAATATCAGCTTCATTAATCGTACATCTCGGGCATCCAGATTCCGCCGTTAGCCCTGCCTTTTTCATCCACACAGGTGTCCTGTATACCCTATGTATAGTGAATAACTGCGACACCTCCCCAGATTCACTTATAGATATTCTAGGGACATATTGATGTTTTAAATGTCTCACTATCTAGCAGCTGCGACACATACCATATACCTATTCTTCTCCACTGTCCTAAATTCCGTAGACTTCGCAATTCAGTCAGGGGCCATACCAAATGGCTGTATATCTCGTGTATTCCCCTATACTCCTCCACAGCTTTATTTTTTTCCACATGCTGTTCTGGCACCTTTGGGGCTTCACAAATGTCATCCACCAACTATTCTAGCAAAATCTGTGCTCCCAAAGCCAAATAGTGCTCCTTCCTTCCCAGCCCTGAGGTGCGGCCTAACAGTAATTTCTGACAACATATGGGGCATCACCACGTTCAGGAGAAATTGCACAATAAATTGTGGTTTTTAGTTTCACCTATTAACCCTTAGGTAATTGACAAATTGGCAGCAAATACAAAAATTACAATTTATCACTAAAATGTCATATTTCCACATCTCAATGTTATAAAATTCGGTGAGGCCCCATGGGTTCAAAATACTCACTACACCCCTAGATGAATTCCTTGAGGGGTCTAGTTTCTAAAATGAGGTCATTTGTGGTGGGTTTTTGCTGCTTTTGAATGTCAAGGGCTCTTCAAATATGACATGGCATTCACAATCTAACCAAGGCACATACCACATACGGGGTATCATCGCGTTTGGGACAAATTGTGAAGCAAATTATGTGGTCCATTTTCTCTTATTATTCATTCTGAAAATTATAAATTTGTGCTAATATAAAATTTTCAATGATGACCTAATGTCATCAAATTCTGTGTAGTACCTGTGGGTTCAAAATGCTCACTCTATCGCTGGATAAAATCTTTGAGGGGATTTGTTTCCAAAATGGGGTAACTTGTGTTTTTTTTTACTGTATAGGCACATCAGGGGGTCTCCAAACCTGACATGACACCCACAGATCATTCCACCAAGTCTTTGTTACAGAACATGACTCTTTCTTTTCCGAGCACTATCGTGCACCCAAAAAGTAGTTTTCCTCCACATATCGTGTATCGGCGTACTCAGGGGATATTGCACAGCAAATATTGGGTTCTATGTTATGATCCTTAGTGGCGGAGGATCACAAATAGACCAGCAAGTGAATAAACTAAGGACAAGCTCTAGGGAGATGGTAACTGGACTGATCGCAAATCTGAACCTATCCAACACAACTAGAGGTAGCCGGTGAACGTGCCTAAAAAATTCCTGGACGTCTCGAGCCAGCCTGAGGAACTAGCTACCCCTAAAGAGAAAGAAAGACCTCGCTTGCGTCCAGAAAATAATCCCCAAAGATATAGAAGCCCCCAACAAATATTAACGGTGAAGTAAGAAGAAGGCACACACGTAGGGACGAAATCAGATTCAGCAAAAGAGGCCCGCTAATACTAGAAAGCAGAAAATAGAGCAGGGGTCTATGCGATCAATAAAAAACCCTTACAAAATATCCATCCTGAGATTTCAAGAACCCACGCACCAACTAATGGTGTGTGGGGAGAAACTCAGTCCACTAGAGCATCCAGCAAGCGAGGGAATAACATTTTAGCAAGCTGGACAAGAAAACATGATAAACACTGCTGATCAAAAAATGAGCAAACAAAACTTAGCTTGTCCTGGATGGACTGGGAGCAAGGTAGTCAGAAGGAATCTGAGTAGCATTGATTACATCGACAGCCGGCAACAAGTGAAAGTAAAACAGAGCTATATAGGAACCTCCCAGAGGATAACGAACCAGCTGATAGCCAGAGACCAGCAGGATAACAAACAAAGCCACCAGGGGGAGCCCAAAGCAAAAGTCACACCATACCACAAGTGACCACAAGAGGGAGCCCGAAAACAGAGTTCACAACAGTACCCCCCCCTTAAGGAGGGGTCACCGAACCCTCATGAAAACCCCCAGGGCGATCAGGATGAGCCACATGGAAGGCACGAACCAAATCGGCCGCGTGAACATCAGAGGCGACAACCCAAGAATTATCCTCCTGACCATAGCCCTTCCACTTGACCAAATACTGGAGCCTCCGTCTAGAAACACGAGAATCCAAGATCTTCTCCACCACGTATTCCAATTCTCCCTCAACCAGCACCGGGGCAGGAGGCTCAACCGGAGGAACCACAGGTACCACATACCTCCGCAACAACGAGCGATGGAACACATTATGAATAGCAAATGATGCCGGGAGGTCCAGACGGAATGACACAGGGCCAAGGACTTCCAGAATCTTATAAGGACCGATAAACCGAGGCTTGAACTTAGGAGAGGAGACCTTCACAGGAACGAAGCGAGAAGACAACCACACCAAGTCCTCAACGCGAAGTCGGGGACCCACACAGCGACGGCGGTTGGCAAAGAGCTGAGCCTTCTCTTGTGACAACTTCAAATTGTCCACCACATGATTCCAAATCTGATGCAACCTATCCACCACAACATGCACTCCAGGACAGTCAGAAGGCTCCACCTGACCCGAGGAAAAACGAGGATGAAACCCCGAATTACAAAAAAAAGGAGAAACCAAAGTAGCAGAACTAGCCCGATTATTAAGGGCAAACTCGGCCAACGGTAAAAAAGTAACCCAGTCGTCCTGGTCAGCAGAAACAAAACATCTTAAATAAGTCTCCAAGGTCTGATTAGTTCGCTCGGTTTGGCCATTCGTCTGAGGATGGAAGGCCGACGAAAAAGACAATTCAATGCCCAACTTAGCACAAAAGGTCCGCCAAAATCTAGACACAAACTGGGATCCTCTGTCAGAAACAATGTTCTCAGGAATCCCGTGCAAACGAACCACATTTTGAAAAAACAGTGGAACCAACTCGGAGGAGGAAGGCAACTTGGGCAAGGGCACCAAATGGACCATCTTAGAAAAACGATCACACACCACCCAGATGACAGACATTCTCTGAGAGACAGGGAGATCTGAAATAAAATCCATGGAAATGTGCGTCCAAGGCCTCTTCGGGACAGGCAAAGGTAACAGCAAACCACTGGCATGAGAACAGCAAGGCTTAGCCCGAGCACAAATTCCACAAGACTGCACAAAGGAACGCACATCCCGCGACAAGGAAGGCCACCAAAAAGACCTGGCCACCAAGTCTCTGGTACCAAATATTCCAGGATGGCCCGCCAACACCGAAGAATGAACCTCGGAGATGACTCTGTTGGTCCATCTATCCGGGACAAACAGTCTCTCCGGTGGACAGCGGTCAGGTCTATCCTCCTGAAACTCTTGCAGCACACGTCGCAAATCTGGGGAGATGGCAGACAAAATCACCCCTTCTCTAAGGATACCAGCCGGCTCTGAATCTCCAGGAGAGTCAGGCACAAAACTCCTAGAAAGAGCATCAGCCTTCTCATTCCTCGAACCCGGCAGGTACGAGACCATGAAATCAAAACGAGAGAAAAACAACGACCAACGAGCCTGTCTGGGATTCAGCCGCTTGGCCGACTCGAGATAAATCAAATTCTTGTGGTCAGTCAAGACCACCACACGATGTTTAGCTCCCTCGAGCCAATGTCGCCACTCCTCAAATGCCCACTTCATAGCCAACAGCTCCCGATTACCGACATCATAATTCCGCTCGGCAGGCGAAAACTTTCTTGAAAAGAAAGCACATGGCTTCATCACAGAGCCATCGGGGCTTCTCTGCGACAAAACAGCCCCCGCTCCAGTCTCGGAAGCATCAACCTCCACCTGGAAGGGAAGTGAGACATCTGGCTGACATAAGACCGGAGCCGAAGAAAACCGACGCTTCAGCTCCCGAAAGGCCTCCACAGCCGCAGAAGACCAATTAGTCACATCAGAACCCTTCTTGGTCAAATCCGTGAAAGGCTTAACAACGCCAGAAAAATTAGCTATGAAGCGACGGTAAAAATTAGCAAAACCCAAGAACTTCTGAAGACTCTTAACAGATGTAGGCTGCGTCCAGTCATGAATAGCCTGAACCTTGACTGGGTCCATCTCAATAGTAGAAGGAGAAAAAATGAAACCCAAAAAAGAAATCTTCTGGACTCCAAAAAGACATTTTGAGCCCTTCACAAATAAAGCATTGTCACGTAGGACCTGAAAGACCATCCTGACCTGCTTAACATGAGACTCCCAATCATCCGAAAAAAACAGAATATCATCCAGATACACAATCATAAACTTATCCAGATATTCACGGAAGATGTCATGCATAAAGGACTGAAAGACTGAAGGAGCATTAGAAAGTCCAAAAGGCATCACCAAGTACTCAAAATGGCCTTCAGGCGTATTAAATGCAGTTTTCCATTCATCACCCTGTTTTATACGCACAAGGTTATACGCCCCACGAAGATCTATCTTGGTGAACCAACTAGACCCCCTAATGCGAGCAAACAAATCAGTTAACAATGGCAAAGGATACTGAAATTTGACCGTGATTTTATTCAAAAGGCGATAATCAATACAGGGTCTCGGGGAACCATCCTTTTTAGCCACAAAAAAGAATCCTGCACCAAGAGGGGATGAGGACGGGCGAATATGTCCCCTCTCTAAAGACTCCTTTATATAACTCCGCATGGCAGCATGCTCCGGCACAGATAAATTGAAAAGTCGTCCCTTAGGAAATTTACTACCAGGAATCAAATTTATAGCACAATCACAGTCCCTATGAGGAGGTAGAGAATTGAGTTTGGGCTCCTCAAATACATCCTGGTAGTCTGATAAAAACGTAGGGACTTCAGAAGGAGTGGACGAAGCAATTGACACCACAGGAGCGTCACCATGAATTCCCTGACAACCCCAAATTGACACCGACATAGCTTTCCAATCCAGGACTGGATTATGAGTCTGCAACCATGGTAGACCCAACACGATGACATCATGCAAATTATGCAGTACAAGAAAGCGAATAACCTCCTGATGAACAGGAGTCATGCACATGGTCACTTGTGTCCAGTACTGAGGTCTATTCGTAGCCAATGGTGTAGAATCAATTCCCCTTAGTGGAATAGGGAATTTTAAAGGCTCCAAATCAAAACCACAGCGCCTGGCAAATGACCAATCCATCAGACTCAGGGCGGCACCTGAATCTACAAAAGCATTAACCGGGTAAGATGACAGAGAATAAATCAGGGTAACAGACAAAATGAACTTAGGCTGTAAAGTACCAATGGTGACAGATTTATCAACCTTTTTTTTGCGTTTAGAGCATGCTGAGATAACATGAGCTGAGTCACCACAGTAAAAGCACAACCCATTTTGCCGTCTATAATTTTGCCGTTCACTTCTGGTTAGAATTCTATCACATTGCATAGATTCATGTGTCTGTTCAGAAGACACCGCCAAATGGTGCACAGGTTTGCGCTCCCGCAAACGCCGATCTATCTGAATGGCCAGAGTCATTGACTCATTCAGACCTGCAGGCGTAGGGAACCCCACCATGACATTCTTAATGGCTTCAGAAAGACCTTCTCTGAAATTTGCAGCCAAGGCACACTCATTCCACTGAGTAAGCACCGACCATTTCCGAAATTTCTGGCAGTACACCTCTGCTTCATCTTGCCCCTGCGAGAGGGCCAATAACATTTTTTCAGCCTGGTTCTCAAGATTAGGTTCCTCATAGAGCAATCCAAGGGCTAGAAAAAGCGCATCTACACTAAGCAATGCAGGATCCCCTGGCGCCAATGCGAAGGCCCAATCTTGGGGGCCACCACGCAAAAAGGAAATGATAATCTTAACTTGCTGAACGGCATCACCAGAGGAACGAGGTTTCAAAGAAAGAAACAACTTACAATTGATCCTAAAATTCAAGAACCTAGATCTATCTCCAGAAAACAACTCCGGAATAGGTATTCTAGGCTCTGACATAGGACTGTGAACAACAAAATCCTGAATACTTTGAACCCTAGCAGCAAGATGATCCAGACTGGAAGCCAAGCTCTGGACATCCATGTCAGCAGCTGAACTCAGAGCCACACCAAGATTAAGAGGAGGAGAGAAGCTAGCCACAGCAGCTGACACACGGCAACAACAACAACAAAATTTTTTTTTTCTCAAGGCTTCTTTTCTCCTGCTTCTGCCATGCAATTAACACTTTATGGTCCGGCTGTACTGTTATGAGCCTTAGTGGCGGAGGATCACGAATAGACCAGCAAGTGAATAAACTAAGGACAAGCTCTAGGGAGATGGTAACTGGACTGATCGCAAATCTGAACCTATCCAACACAACTAGAGGTAGCCGGTGAACGTGCCTAAAAAATTCCTGGACGTCTCGAGCCAGCCTGAGGAACTAGCTACCCCTAAAGAGAAAGAAAGACCTCGCTTGCCTCCAGAGAAATAATCCCCAAAGATATAGAAGCCCCCAACAAATATTAACGGTGAAGTAAGAAGAAGGCACACACGTAGGGACGAAATCAGATTCAGCAAAAGAGGCCCGCTAATACTAGAAAGCAGAAAATAGAGCAGGGGTCTATGCGATCAATAAAAAACCCTTACAAAATATCCATCCTGAGATTTCAAGAGCCCACGCACCAACTAATGGTGTGTGGGGAGAAACTCAGTCCACTAGAGCATCCAGCAAGCGAGGGAATAACATTTTAGCAAGCTGGACAAGAAAACATGATAAACACTGCTGATCAAAAAATGAGCAAACAAAACTTAGCTTGTCCTGGATGGACTGGGAGCAAGGTAGTCAGAAGGAATCTGAGTAGCACTGATTACATCGACAGCCGGCAACAAGTGAAAGTAAAACAGAGCTATATAGGAACCTCCCAGAGGATAACGAACCAGCTGATAGCCAGAGACCAGCAGGATAACAAACAAAGCCACCAGGGGGAGCCCAAAGCAAAAGTCACACCGTACCACAAGTGACCACAAGAGGGAGCCCGAAAACAGAGTTCACAACAGTTCTATATTCTCCTGTTACCCTTGTGAAAATAATAAAATTGTGGCTAAAAAACATATTTGTGGGTAAACTTTGTTTTTTATTTTTACAGTTCCATGTTATATACTTCTGTGAAACACCTGGGGTTTCACGGTGGTCACCAAACATCTAGGCACATTCCTAGAGGGGTCTAGTTTCCAAAATGTGGTCACTTGTGTTGGGTTTCTAAAACGTAGCTCCTTCTCTTTTGAGACCTTCCATGTGTCCAATCAGTTGATTTCCCAAACATTTGGGGTTTCGGCATATTCAAAAGAGATTGCACAGCAAATTTTAGTGTTTATTTCTCCTGTTACCCTTGTAAAAATAACAAATTTGGGTCTAAAGTTAAATTTTTGTGAAAAAAGTTAAATGTTCATTTTTTCCTTCCACATTGTTTAAATTCCAGTGAAGCACCTGAAGGGTTAATAAACTTCTTGAATGTGGTTTAAAGTACATTGAGGGGTGCAGGTTTTAGAATTGTGTCAAGTTTGGGTGTTTTGTGTCACATAGGCCCCCAAAGTCATTTCAAATGTGGTCCTTAAAAATATGGCTTTGTAAATTTGTTGGGAAAATGAGAAATTGTTGATCAACTTTAAATCCTTCTAATGTCCTAACATTAAAAAAAAAAATATTCAAAAATAATGCAGATGTAAAGTAGACACGTTGGAAATTTATTAACGTTTTTGTGTAACATAACTATCTGATTTAAGGGCATAACAATTAAAAGTTTGAAAATTGTGAAATTTTTGAAATTTTCATAAAATTTCTGATATTTTCACAAATAAACCCAAGTCATCTAGAACAAATCTAGCCACTATTAAGAAGTACAACATGTCATGAAAAAAAATCTCAGAATCAGTGGGATTCATTGAACCGTTCCAGACATATTACCATATAAAGTGACACTAATGAGATTTTAAACAATTGGCCTGCTCATTAAAGTCAAAATTGGCTCGGTTGATAAGGGGCTAAGAAGCATTCTTTCATGTAGAATGACCTGTTTTCAAGGCAAAATATAAAAATGAATTTTAAAAAATTATAATTTAAGTAAACTTAAATTGATTTTTTTAATTTAAAAATAGGAAATTTCAGTTGAATTTATGAAGGAAGCAAGAACTGCCAAAAATGAAGGACTGAGAGGGACACAGATGCACTCTGTATTAGACATAAAGGAGGGCCTCATGCACATTCTGTTCAAATTGTCATGTATTGGAAGTCCTAGGCTCATTGAGGCTATGAACTCTTAAGGGTTATATACCAAGGAAATATACTCCAGGCCATGGAATATTCTATGAGTGAGCATTAGTGTTGAGCATTCCGATACCGCAAGTATCGGGTATGGGCCGATATTTGCGGTATCGGAATTCCGATACCGAGATCCGATACTTGCCGCATATCGGATACCGGAATCGGAAGTTCTCAATTCAAACAGTGCAAATTCAGCCAATGAGGAATGATTACAAGTGTGGGCACATCCTGTTCAGCATGGTGGGCATGAAACTACTGGCAAGGCTGTGATTGGCTGCTGAAATGATGTCATGCTGCAGTTTAAAAGTCGCTGGCGCCATTTTGGGCTCACTCTGCTGTGAATTCAGTTAGGCATAGGACGCTGTGTTCTGACTGAGGGCCAGTTGAGATAGCGATTTGCTTCTTTGTGCTTTTCCCAGGCTAATTTAGCAACCGCTGTGTATTCACCTTGCTTTTGCTTTGCAGCGCTGTTTTCACAGCGATCTGCAAGGTCTCTGTGTGTGTGTGTGTGTGTGTGTGAGTGAGTGCAGCCCACTCTGTAGTATGTGTGCAACCATAGCAGGTTGTATTCAGCTCAGGGTGGTTCACTGACTCATACAGTTCTATCCATTCCATTGTCCTTTTTTGCAAATAGTGTAGGCTGCTGCACATTTTTTCAAATAATTCCTATTAGTGGCTTTCCACCCGTATCCAGCTAAATTGTGGAAAATCCCTACATAGGATAACGTAGAGGAGGTTTTTGGGGCCTTGCAGCAGCGCCGTTTACGGCTGTCTACACGGTCTCCGTGTGAGTGCAGCTCGCCCTGTTGTCAGTTCAGCCCCCAAAAAATAAATAAATAATAAAGTTCACCAAACACACCACTTTACAGTTGTGTAGGCCACATTAGCTCATATTAAAGTCTAGTCCACACTTTAGAAAATTAGTGTTTCTTATACCTGTTAGGAGCTGTTCAGGAATAAGCACACTAAGCCGTTAGTACTTTTCTGCTTATCTTTATCAGTCAACCAAGATGAAGAAGGCAGGGAGTAAGGCACGTGGGCATGGGTGTGGACACAGAGCAGGGAGAGGACGTGGGGATTCTGTGCCTGCTGCGGGCACCGGTGACTCATCGTCACCCAGTTTCAGCAGGGAACAGTCCTTCATGCGCAGCTTTGTTGGAGAGCGCCGTATACAGCTGCTGCGTGAAGACCAAATTGAAGCCGTTGTCGGATGGATGGCAGCTAACGCATCGACTTCAATTAGTGCCACATCCTCTCAGACACAGAGCACTGGAGAGCACCCATCTGTCTCTTCACCACCTGCCAAATTGCTCAGGCAGACAGAGAGCCCAGGACAGGAGCCGTCTCTACTTCTGTTCTCTGAATCTCTTGGCTTGGAAACAGGGGGCCAGCCAAGCAGCATTGGAGAAATGGAAGAAGAGGCAGTGTGCAGTGATGCCCAACAGCTTTTTCTCTCTGAGTCTGAAGAGACGGGTGGGCCAGTGCCTCCGGTCACCACACCGCAGAACGCATCCGCTGATGACACTCAGGTGCCACTTTCTGGTGCGTGCTGTGCTGCTGAGACTACCCAGGAGGAGCAGTTGGTGGCAGAGGGTAGTGTAGATGATGAGGTCCTTGACCCATCGTGGCGTGAGGGAAAGAAAGGTGGTGGGAGCAGCTCTGAGGAAGAGATTCCCCGAACGGGCCAAAGAGGGAGAGGGAGGGGGAAGACTGCGGATCCTGTAGCCTCCACTTTGGCACCCGTTAGGAGCATGTCTCTTTCAAAAGCCAAAAAGGGCGCTCCCAAGACTTGCAGTGCCTGGTCCTTTTTTGACACAGTTGCAGATGACATTTGCTTTGTCAAATGCAAGGTGTGTCATCATAAAATCAAAAGAGGGAAAAATGTCAGCAACCTCAATACCGCCAATATGTGGAAACATGTGCGGACCAGGCACACAGCGGAGTTACAAAAACACACTGAAGACCTAGGCCAACCAACAGCGGCACCTACCACCTCTTCAGCTCGTGTTGCCTCTTCCTCCAGCTCACACACAGCTGGTTCGGCTTCCTCCCAAGATCGCCATGGAAGAACCTCTGGCACTGTTGTCCAGAGACCCACTGTAATTCCACCCGCAGCACCACGTTCCCAGTCATCCTCACACTCCCAGCCCAGTCTACAGCCATCGGTAGTACAGGCATGGGAGAAAAGGCAGCCTTTCTCGTCACCCACGAGCACAGGCTCTGACTGCAGGCATTGCCAAACTTCTGTCACTGGAAATGCTGTCAGCTTCCGTGACTTGATGTCATTGGCAGTCCCACAGTACAATGTGCCCAGCTGCTTTTATTTCAGCAGGCAACCCGTCCCTGCCCTGCACAAGCATGTGGAGGGACACATAAAACAAGCGCTACTGAACGCCGTCAGTAGCAAGGTCCACCTCACCACCGATGCGTGGACCAGTCACCATGGACAGGGGCGATACCTTTCCCTCACTGCCCATTGGGTTAATGTTGTTGAGCCGGGTACAGATCATGCGAGTGGCGCAGGACGTGTCCTGCCCACTCCAAGGATTGCAGGAATCCAGTCTGTATGCATTGACTCCTCCTCTTACACAAGTTCCTCAGAATCATCACTGCAGGAGCCGTCACAGTCCACCTCCACATGGACCCGGGCCGTGAACGTTTACCTGTTACGACCGACATGAGCACAGCCGTGGCCAAACGTCAACAGGCCATCTTGAAATTAATTTCTTTGGGGAATCGAAGCCATACAGCGCAGGAGCTCTGGAATGCCATCAAGCAGGAGAGCGATGTGTGGTTTGTGGCAGCGAATCTCCAGCCAGGCATGGTAGTGTGTGATAATGGCCAAAATCTGGTGGCAGCTCTGGGCATCGGCAACCTCACTCACATCCCATGTCTGGCACATGTGCTCAACTTGGTAGTGCAGAGTTTTTTGAGGGACTATCCGGATCTTGATGCACTGCTGCACAAGGTCCGCCTAGAGTGTGCTCACTTGTGGCGTTCCAGCATGGCAAAATCGCGCATTGCGGCTCTGCAGCGCCGATTCCGCCTTCCGGAACATCGCATCATATGTGACCTACCTACCAGGTGGAATTTCACGTTACATATGTTGGAGCGGTTGTGTGAGCAGCAGCAAGCAGTAAAGAAGTACCAGCTGCATCAGGCGCAAAGAAGTCGCACTCCGCGCCGTTCAGACTTCACAACCACAGAGTGGACCACTATGAAGGACGTCTGCCAGGTTTTGCGTCCCTTCGATTATTCCACGTGGATGGCGAGTGCAGATGATGCACTAGTCAGCATGACTGTCCCCCTTATCTGCCTGCTTGAAAAATCACTGCAAGTGCTAAGGGATGATGTTGTGGAAGAGGTGGAGGATTAGGATTCACCATTTCCATCATCTTCTGGACAGTCAGCGCCACGTGGTTCCTCACAAACGCGTAGGCAGGGGACACTTTGTGAGGAGGATGAGGAGGAGTCAATGGAGGAAGACATCGGTCCAGAGGAGGGAGTTACACAATTGTCCAGTAGTCAGTGGGTACAGCGAGGGTGGGGTGATGACGAGCGGGCAGAGATCACGCCTCAAGCAGGGGACAGCGTTTCTTGGCCAGTTGGCAGACTGCAGCACATGGTTGATTACATGCTGCAGTGCCTGAGAAACGACTGCCGCATCGCCCACATTCTCAACATGGCTGATTATTGGGTGTTCACCCTCCTCGATCCTCGCTACTGGGACAACGTACAAAGCCTCATTACACCATTGAACCGGGAGCGTAAAATGCGGGAGTACCAAGACACACTGGTGAATTCCATCATCTTCTCCAGTCCAACTGAGAGAAGTGCTGCTAGTGCTTTACAAAGCAGCTCAGTGCGTCCAGGCAGTGGAGGAGGCTCTGCACAAAGAGGGAGCAGAAGCAGTGCCTCTGCCCAAGGCAAGACCAGTATGGCCCAACTGTGGCACAGTTTTGTGTGCCCGCCACAAATGTCTACACCATCACAGATGGCTCCAGTCAGCAGGAGGCAATGGTTCCGTCAGATGGTGACAGACTACATGTCTTGCCCTCTTGCTGTACTCCCAGACGGCTCTTCCCCTTTCAAGTTTTGGGTCTCTAAGCTGGATACATGGCCAGAGCTAAGCCAGTATGCATTGGAGGTGCTGGCTTGCCCTGCGGCTACTGTATTATCGGAACGCGTCTTTAGTGCTGCAGGTGGTGTACTAACAGACCATCGCATGTGACTATCCTCCGATAACATTGACCGGCTTACTTTCCTGAAAATGAACCAGGCCTGGATCTCGCAGGAATTTGCCACTTCTCTTCCTGATTAAATAATTGGGTGACTGTCTACAGTATCCAGGTCTCCTGTTGTGTTCATCTTTCTACCACCTGAACTGTAATTCCTGGGCTCCAACACCGCCAGTTGAGGCTCAGAAGTGCCGTCTGTACAGTCAAAACATACGACCCAGTGTTATTGGGTGTCAGTAACGTCAGCTGATCCCCAGCTGTGTAGCCGGCAATGTGTCCTGCGACTGACACGCTGACACAACAACTGAAATGTAAGGGAACCTGTCCCCCCCCCAGGCGTTTGTTACTGAAATAGCCACCTTGTGCAGCAGTAATGCTGCACAAGGAAATGGTAACTATTTTTGTTTAGCTCCTTGCACATGCAGAACTTAACACTTTTAAAGTGTGTCCACTGATACCGTAAAACCATCCCGGAGGTGGGACTTTCCTTTGTAATGTGACGCAGCACACCCGTCATTCCTACCCCCTTGGCGCCGTGTGCCGCCTCCTCCGCGTTGTTTAATTCTGTCCCGGAGCCAGCGCTGTTATGTTATCCCTTGGCCAGGCACACTTTGCGGTGCCCGTCTTCTGACATCATTTGGTGTCAGGCTGGCTGCGCCTGTGCGGCCGCGCTGGCCGAGATCCCACCTCGCAGTGTCTTCTGATTTAATCACACTGCGGGCCTGGGATCCATGGGCATGCGCAGTGCATATCTTCACCTCAGGCTGTCACTCATCTCCCTCCACCTTCTTCAGACTGTGCGCCGTCAGCTGATCCCTAATAGCATGCCACGGCCGTGACACTGCACAGTCTGAAGAAGCCGGAGGGAGGGGAGTGAGAGGCGAGGATATGCACTGTGCATGGCCATGGATCCCAGGTCCGCGGTGGGATCACATTAGACGACACTGCGAGGCGGCATGTCAGCCAGCGCGGCCGCACAGGCGCAGCCAGCCTGACACGCTGCCCCTGACACCAAATGATGTCAGAAGACGGGCAGCGCTAAGTGCGCCTGGCCAAGGGATAACATAACAGCACAGGCTCCGGGACGGAATCAAACAACGCTGAGGAGGCGGCGCATGGCACCAAGGGGGTAGGAATGACGGCTGTGCTGCGTCACATTACAAAGGAAAGTCCCACCTCTGGGACGGTCTCACACTATCAGGGGACACATTTTATAAGTGTTTAGTTCTGTGTTTGCAAGGAGCATAATGAAAAGAGCAACCTTTTCCTTTGGCATCCTTTGTGATGCAAAAGCTGGCTCTTTCAGCTACAAATGCCTTTTGGGGGGGTTAAAGGTTCCCTTTCGACTTGCTCCAATCAGGCTTCGGCCTAAACGGTGTTCCTCTGCTCCTCCTGCTGTCCCTGGGCTCTAACACCACCAGTTCGTGCCTGGAAGTGCTGTCCGCACAGTCAACAGTCGCTCCTCTGTTATTGGGGTTCAGTAACGTCAGCTGTTCCCCAGCTGTGTGTGCGGCAATACCTCAAATCTGCTCCTTCTGCTGTCCCTGGGCTCTAACACCGCTAGTTGGTGCCTGGAAGTGCTGTCCGCACAGTCAACAGTCGCTCCTCTGTTATTGGGGTTCAGTAACGTCAGCTGCTCCCCTGCTGTGTGTGCTGCAATACCTCCTATCTGCTCCTCCTGCTGTCCCTGGGCTCTAACACCGCCAGTTGGTGCCTGGAAGTGCTGTCCGCACATTCAACAGTCGCTCCTCTGTTATTGGGGTTCAGTAACGTCAGCTGTTCCCCAGCTGTGTGTGCGGCAGTACCTCAAATATGCTCCTCCTGCTGTCCCTGGGCTCTAACACCGCTAGTTGGTGCCTGGAAGTGCTGTCTGCACAGTCAACAGTCGCTCCTCTATTATTGGGGTTCAGTAACGTCAGCTGCTCCCCTGCTGTGTGTGCTGCAATACCTCCTATCTGCTCCTCCTGCTGTCCCTGGGCTCTAACACCGCCAGTTGGTGCCTGGAAGTGCTGTCCGCACAGTCAACAGTCGCTCCTCTGTTATTGGGGTTCAGTAACGTCAGCTGTTCCCCAGCTGTGTGTGCGGCAATACCTCACATCTGCTCCTCCTGCTGTCCCTGGGCTCTAACACCGCCAGTTGGTGCCTGGAAGTGCTGTCCGCACAGTCAACAGTCGCTCCTCTGTTATTGGGGTTCAGAAACGTCAGCTGCTCCCCTGCTGTGTGTGCTGCAATACCTCCTATCTGCTCCTCCTGCTGTCCCTGGGCTCCAACACTGCTGGTTGCTGCCCGGAAGTGCTGTTTGCACAGAGCCAAACACCTCGCCAATGTGTTAGTGGGGTTCAGTAACGCCTGCTGCTCCCCTGCTGTGTAGCCGGCAACGTGTCATGCGACCGCCACGCTGGCACACTAACAGACATTTACATGCCTCCAGTGCAGGCTTTGGCCTACACTCTGCTCCTCCTGCTGTCCCTGGGCTCCAACCCTGCTGGTTGCTGCCCGGAAGTGCTGTTTGCACAGAGCCAAACACCTCGCCAATGTTTTAGTGGGGTTTCAGTAACGCCTGCTGCTCCCCAGCTGTGTATCCGGCAACGTGTCATGCGACCGCTACGCTGGCACAACTAAAATTTAAGGGAACCTGCCCACCCCCACCCCCACAGGCATTTGTTACTGAAAGAGCCATCTTGTGCAGCAGTAATGCTGCAGAAGGAAAAGGTGGCTCTTTTAATTATCCTCCATTTCAAAGGCTGAACTACACACTTATGAAATGTGTCTCCTCACGCCGTTTAACCGTCCCGAAGGTGGGACTTTCCTTTGTAATGTGACGCAGCACAGCCGTCATTCCTACCCCCTTGGCGCCATGCGCCGCCTCCTCAGCGTTGTTTGATTCTGTCCCAGAGCCTGCGCTGTTATGTTATCCCTTGGCCAGGCACACTTAGCGCTGCCCATCTTCTGACATCATTTGGTGTCAGGCTGGCTGCGCCTGTGCAGCCGCGCTGGCCGAGATCCCGCCTCGCAGTGTCTTCTGATTTAATCACACTGCGGGCCTGGGATCCATGGGCATGCACAGTGCATATCTTCACCTCAGGCTGTCACTCATCTCCTTCCACCTTCTTCAGACTGTGCGCCGTCAGCTGATCCCTAATAGCATGCCACGGCCGTGACACCGCACAGTCTGAAGAAGCCAGAGGGAGGGGAGTGAGAGGCGAGGATATGCACTGCGCATGGCCACGGATCCCAGGCTCACAGTGGGATTACATTAGACGACACTGCGAGGCGGGATCTCGGCCAGCACGGCCGCACAGGCGCAGCCAGCCTGACACCAAATGATGTCAGAAGATGGGCAGCGCTAAGTGCGCCTGGCCAAGGGATAACATAACAGCACAGGCTCCGGGACGGAATCAAACAATGCTGAGGAGGTGGCGCATGGCACCAAGGGGGTAGGAATGACGGCTGTGCTGCGTCACATTACAAAGGAAAGTCCCACCTCCGGGACGGTTAAACGATGTGAGGAGACAGTGTGTAGTTCAGCCTTTGAAAGGAGCATAATTAAAAGAGCCACCTTTTCCTTTTGCATCATTAGTGCTGTACAAGATGGCTCTTTCAGCAACAAACGCCTGGGGTGGGGGTTAAAGGTTCCCTTTCAACTTGCTCCAGTGCAGGCTTCGGCCTACACTCTGCTCCTCCTGCTGACCCTGGGCTCTAACACTGCCAGTTGGCACCCGGAAGTGCTGGCTGAACAGAGCCAAAGACCTCGCCAATGTGTCAGTGGGGTTCAGCAAAGCCAGCTGTTCCCCTGCTGTGTAGCCAGCAACGTGTCCTGCAAACGCCACGCAGACACAAAGCTGCCGCCAGAGCAGGCTTCGGCCTACACTCTGCTCCCTCTGCTCCTCCTGCTGACCCTGGGCTCTAACACCGCCAGTTGGCGCCCGGAAGTGCTGGCTGCACAGAGCCAAACATCTTTCCAATGTGTCAGTGGGGTTCAGCAACGCCTGCTGTTCCCCTGCTGTGTAGCCGGCAACGTGTCCTGCAAACGCCACTCAGACACAAAGCTGCCGCCACTGCAGGCTTCGGCCTACACTCTGCTCCCTCTCCTCCTGCTGTCCCTGGGCTCTAACACCGCCAGTTGGCGCCCGGAAGTGCTGGCTGCACAGAGAAAAACACCCGCCAATGTGTCAGTGGGGTTCAGCAACGTCAGCTGTTCCCCTGCTGGGGCTGGGATTCATGGGCATCGCGAACCGCACCGGCCGACATTAAATGATGTCAGAAGATGGGCAGCGCTAACAGCACAAGGCCAAGGGATAACCGGACAGCGCAGACTCCTGTACAGCAAATACCGATGCTCAGGGATTTTTGACAGCTGTGCTGTGTCTCATTAAGAAGGAAACTCCCGCCTCCAAGACAGTTTGACTTTATAAGGGGCTAAATGTTATACGTGTTTCTTTCAGCGTGTGCAAGGAGCAAAATTAAAAGAGCAACCTTTCACTTGTGCAGCATTACTGCTGCCCAAGCTGTGGCTCTTCTAGTTTGTTACACCTGAGGGGGGGTTAAAGGTTACCTTTAAAATTGGTTCAATTAGGCTTCGGCCTACACTCTGCTCCTCCTGCAGAACCTGGGCTCTAACACCGCCAGTTGGTGCCCGGAAGTGCTGGCTGCACAGAGAAAAACACCCGCCAATGTGTCAGTGGGGTTCAGCAACGCCAGCTGTTCCCCTGCTGTGTAGCCGGCAACGTGTCCTGCAAACACCACGCAGACACAACAGACCTAAAACTGCCTCCAGTGCAGGCTTCGGCCTACACTCTGCTCCCTCTGCTCCTCCTGCTGACCCTGGGCTCTAACACCGCCAGTTGGCGCCCGGAATTGCTAGCTACACAGAGAAAAACACCCGCCAATGTGTCAGTGGGGTTCAGCAACGCCAGCTGTTCCCCTGCTGTGTAGCCGGCAACGTGTCCTGCAAACACCACGCAGACACAAAAGACCTAAAACTGCCTCCAGTGCAGGCTTCGGCCTACACTCTGCTCCCTCTGCTCCTCCTGCTGACCCTGGGCTCTAACACCGCCAGTTGGCGCCCGGAAGTGCTAGCTGCACAGAGAAACACACCAGCCAATGTGTCAGTGGGGTTCAGCAACGCCAGCTGTTCCCCTGCTGTGTAGCCGGATGTTATGGTCTGGTGGCCTAGGAGCAGCATGAGACGTACTCTGGAGAAGGTGGTACCTGTACTGACCGCAGACCCTGAACTTAACACCGCAACTAGAATTAGCCGTGAAATGTACCTAACACTCCCTGGACATCTCGACACAGCCGGAGGACTAATTACCCCTAGAGATAGAAAAGGGAAAACTGTTATGGTTCTCAATGGCAAGAGAACATAGCCCAGCAAACATAAGAACTAGCTCTTGGAAGGATGGAAACTAAACTGACCATGAACTAAACCTGCCGCACAACTAACAGTAGCCGGGTAGCGTAGCCTGCGTTTTATCCCTAGACGCCCAGCGCCGGCCGGAGGACTAACTAATCCTGGCAGAGGAAAATATAGTCCTGGCTCACCTCTAGAGAAATTTCCCCGAAAGGCAGACAGAGGCCCCCACAAATATTGGCGGTGATTTTAGATGAAATGACAAACGTAGTATGAAAATAGGTTTAGCAAAATTGAGGTCCGCTTACTAGATAGCAGGAAGACAGAAAGGGCACTTTCATGGTCAGCTGAAAACCCTATCAAAATACCATCCTGAAATTACTTTAAGACTCTAGTATTAACTCATAACATCAGAGTGGCAATTTCAGATCACAAGAGCTTTCCAGACACAGAAACGAAACTACAGCTGTGAACTGGAACAAAATGCAAAAACAAACAAGGACTAAAGTCCAACTTAGCTGAGAGTTGTCTAGCAGCAGGAACATGCACAGAAAGGCTTCTGATTACAATGTTGACCGGCATGGAAGTGACAGAGGAGCAAGGCTAAATAGCGACTCCCACATCCTGATGGAAACAGGTGAACAGAGAGGATGATGCACACCAGTTCAATTCCACCAGTGGCCACCGGGGGAGCCCAAAATCCAATTTCACAACAGTACCCCCCCTCAAGGAGGGGGCACCGAACCCTCACCAGAACCACCAGGGCGATCAGGACGAGCCCTATGAAAGGCACGGACCAAATCGGAGGCATGAACATCAGAGGCAGTCACCCAAGAATTATCCTCCTGACCGTATCCCTTCCATTTGACCAGATACTGGAGTTTCCGTCTGGAAACACGGGAGTCCAAGATTTTTTCCACAACGTACTCCAACTCGCCCTCAACCAACACCGGAGCAGGAGGCTCAACGGAAGGCACAACCGGTACCTCATACCTGCGCAATAATGACCGATGAAAAACATTATGAATAGAAAAAGATGCAGGGAGGTCCAAACGGAAGGACACAGGGTTAAGAATCTCCAATATCTTGTACGGGCCGATGAACCGAGGCTTAAACTTGGGAGAAGAAACCCTCATAGGGACAAAACGAGAAGACAACCACACCAAGTCCCCAACACAAAGCCGAGGACCAACCCGACGCCGGCGGTTGGCAAAAAGCTGAGTCTTCTCCTGGGACAACTTCAAATTGTCCACTACCTGCCCCCAAATCTGATGCAACCTCTCCACCACAGCATCCACTCCAGGACAATCCGAAGACTCCACCTGACCAGAAGAAAATCGAGGATGAAACCCCGAATTACAGAAAAAGGGAGACACCAAGGTGGCAGAGCTGGCCCGATTATTGAGGGCAAACTCCGCTAAAGGCAAAAAAGCAACATCAGGCTGACGCAACACAGGGGCGGAAGAAAAGCGGCGCTTAAGCTCCCGAAAGGCCTCCACAGCAGCAGGGGACCAATCAGCAACATCAGCACCCTTCTTAGTCAAATCAGTCAATGGTTTAACAACATCAGAAAAACCAGCAATAAATCGACGATAAAAGTTAGCAAAGCCCAAAAATTTCTGAAGACTCTTAAGAGAAGAGGGTTGCGTCCAATCACAAATAGCCTGAACCTTGACAGGATCCATCTCGATAGAAGAGGGGGAAAAAATATATCCCAAAAAGGAAATCTTTTGAACCCCAAAAACGCACTTAGAACCCTTCACACACAAGGAATTAGACCGCAAAACCTGAAAAACCCTCCTGACCTGCTGGACATGAGAGTCCCAGTCATCCGAAAAAATCAAAATATCATCCAGATACACAATCATAAATTTATCCAAATAATCACGGAAAATGTCATGCATAAAGGACTGAAAGACTGAAGGGGCATTTGAAAGACCAAAAGGCATCACCAAATACTCAAAGTGGCCCTCGGGCGTATTAAATGCGGTTTTCCACTCATCCCCCTGCTTAATTCGCACCAAATTATACGCCCCACGGAGATCTATCTTAGAGAACCACTTGGCCCCCTTTATGCGAGCAAACAAATCAGTCAGCAGTGGCAACGGATATTGATATTTAACCGTGATTTTATTCAAAAGCCGATAATCAATGCACGGCCTCAAAGAGCCATCTTTCTTAGCCACAAAGAAAAAACCGGCTCCTAAGGGAGATGACGAAGGACGAATATGTCCCTTTTCCAAGGACTCCTTTATATATTCTCGCATAGCAGCATGTTCAGGCACAGACAGATTAAATAAACGACCCTTAGGGTATTTACTACCCGGAATCAAATCTATGGCACAATCGCACTCCCGGTGCGGAGGTAATGAACCAAGCTTAGGTTCTTCAAAAACGTCACGATATTCAGTCAAGAATTCAGGAATCTCAGAGGGAATAGATGATGAAATGGAAACCACAGGTACGTCCCCATGCGTCCCCTTACATCCCCAGCTTAACACAGACATAGCTTTCCAGTCAAGGACTGGGTTATGAGATTGCAGCCATGGCAATCCAAGCACCAACACATCATGTAGGTTATACAGCACAAGAAAGCGAATAATCTCCTGGTGATCCGGATTAATCCGCATAGTTACTTGTGTCCAGTATTGTGGTTTATTGCTAGCCAATGGGGTGGAGTCAATCCCCTTCAGGGGTATAGGAGTTTCAAGAGGCTCCAAATCATACCCACAGCGTTTGGCAAAGGACCAATCCATAAGACTCAAAGCGGCGCCAGAGTCGACATAGGCATCCGCGGTAATAGATGATAAAGAACAAATCAGGGTCACAGATAGAATAAACTTAGACTGTAAAGTGCCAATTGAAACAGACTTATCAAGCTTCTTAGTACGCTTAGAGCATGCTGATATAACATGAGTTGAATCACCGCAATAGAAGCACAACCCATTTTTTCGTCTAAAATTCTGCCGTTCACTTCTGGACAGAATTCTATCACATTGCATATTCTCTGGCGTCTTCTCAGTAGACACCGCCAAATGGTGCACAGGTTTGCGCTCCCGCAGACGCCTATCGATCTGGATAGCCATTGTCATGGACTCATTCAGACCCGCAGGCACAGGGAACCCCACCATAACATCCTTAATGGCATCAGAGAGACCCTCTCTGAAATTCGCCGCCAGGGCGCACTCATTCCACTGAGTAAGCACAGCCCATTTACGGAATTTCTGGCAGTATATTTCAGCTTCGTCTTGCCCCTGAGATAGGGACATCAAGGCCTTTTCCGCCTGAAGTTCTAACTGAGGTTCCTCATAAAGCAACCCCAAGGCCAGAAAAAACACATCCACATTGAGCAACGCAGGATCCCCTGGAGCCAATGCAAAAGCCCAATCCTGAGGGTCGCCCCGGAGCAAGGAAATCACAATCCTGACCTGCTGAGCAGGATCTCCAGCAGAGCGAGATTTCAGGGACAAAAACAACTTGCAATTATTTTTGAAATTTTGAAAGCAAGATCTATTCCCCGAGAAAAATTCAGGCAAAGGAATTCTAGGTTCAGATATAGGAACATGAACAACAAAATCTTGTAAATTTTGAACTTTCGTGGTGAGATTATTCAAACCTGCAGCTAAACTCTGAATATCCATTTTAAACAGGTGAACACAGAGCCATTCCAGGATTAGAAGGAGAGAGAGAAAGGCTGCAATATAGGCAGACTTGCAAGAGATTCAATTACAAGCACACTCAGAACTGAAGCAAAAAAAAATAAATAAATCTTCAGCAGACTTCTCTTTTCTCTCCTTTCTCTGTCAATTAATTTAACCCTTTCTGGCCGGTCAAACTGTTATGGTTCTCAATGGCAAGAGAACATAGCCCAGCAAACATAAGAACTAGCTCTTGGAAGGATGGAAACTAAACTGACCATGAACTAAACCTGCCGCACAACTAACAGTAGCCGGGTAGCGTAGCCTGCGTTTTATCCCTAGACGCCCAGCGCCGGCCGGAGGACTAACTAATCCTGGCAGAGGAAAATATAGTCCTGGCTCACCTCTAGAGAAATTTCCCCGAAAGGCAGACAGAGGCCCCCACAAATATTGGCGGTGATTTTAGATGAAATGACAAACGTAGTATGAAAATAGGTTTAGCAAAATTGAGGTCCGCTTACTAGATAGCAGGAAGACAGAAAGGGCACTTTCATGGTCAGCTGAAAACCCTATCAAAATACCATCCTGAAATTACTTTAAGACTCTAGTATTAACTCATAACATCAGAGTGGCAATTTCAGATCACAAGAGCTTTCCAGACACAGAAACGAAACTACAGCTGTGAACTGGAACAAAATGCAAAAACAAACAAGGACTAAAGTCCAACTTAGCTGAGAGTTGTCTAGCAGCAGGAACATGCACAGAAAGGCTTCTGATTACAATGTTGACCGGCATGGAAGTGACAGAGGAGCAAGGCTAAATAGCGACTCCCACATCCTGATGGAAACAGGTGAACAGAGAGGATGATGCACACCAGTTCAATTCCACCAGTGGCCACCGGGGGAGCCCAAAATCCAATTTCACAACAGAAAACTATCTTGCCTCAGAGAAAATCCCCAAAGGATAGACAGACCCCCACAAATATTGACTGTGAGAGGAGAGGGAAATAACATACGCAGACTGAAATCAGAATTTAGCAAAGGAGGCCACTTCTAGCTAAATAGAAAGGATAGGACAGAGTACTATGCGGTCAGTATTAAAACACTGGAAAATATCCACCACAGAAAATACAAAATCTCCACATCTAGCTAAAGACATGGAGGGTATATCTGCATCTCCAGAGATACCAGCTTGGCTGAACAAATCCTTATACAGACCAAGCTGGACAAAACAAAACATGGAAAATAACTTGAACGATCAGGCCCACAGCATGTGGACTGCAAAAAACAAAGCCAAAACTTTTCTTTGTTGAAATGAACAGCAAGCAAGAGAGACCAGGCAGGGAAGTGAATCCTCCAAGAAACAATGGACAACTGGCACTAACTAAAGGGTCAAGCAAGACTAAATATCCCAGTCAGAATTGCAATAAGTGGACACACCTGATGAATGCTGTGATCCAAAGACAGCAGCGCTACCACTTATAACCACCGGAGGGAGCCCAAGAGCAGAATTCACAACAGCCGGCAACGTGTCCTGCAAACGCCACGCAGACACAAGAACTGAAATTGAATGGAACCTGTCCCCTCCCCCAGGCATTTGTATGTATAACAGCCACCTTGTACAGCAGTAATGCTGCATTTGTACAAGGTGGCTCACTAAGTTATTCTCCTTGCACACGTCGAACTCAACACGTATAAAATGTGTCCCCCGAGACCATTAAAACATCCCTGAGGTGTGACTTTCCTTTGTAATGACACGCAGCGACCCCCTTGGTGGCGCAGCCCTTCTTCTGACATCATTGTTTGGCTGGCTGCGCCTCTGCGGCCGCCCTGCCCGACACAACGCCCCTCGGTGTCTTATTTATTTAGACTGTGAGGGTGTGATTTATGGGCATGAGCGGTGCATATCTTCGCCTGTCCCTCATCTCCTTCTGCCTTCTTCAGACTGTGCAGCTTCATGGCCGTGGCATGCGATAAGGGATCAGCTGATGCCGCACAGTCTGAAGCAGGTGTAAGGACCCGAGCAAGAGGCAAACATATGTACTGCGCAAGGCCATGAATCCCAGCCCCGCAGTGTGAATAAATGAGAAGACACTGCGGGGCTGGGATTCATGGGCATCGCAAACCGCACCGGCCGACATTAAATGATGTCAGAAGACGGGCAGCGCTAACAGCGCAAGGCCAAGGGATAACACGACAGCGCAGACTCCTGTGCAAATAACGGCGCTCAGGAGGCTGCGCCCAGCACCAAGGTGGGATTTTTGACAGCTGTGCTGCGTCTCATTAAGAAGGAAACTCACGCCTCCAAGACAGTTTGACTGTATAAGGGGCTAAATGTTATACGTGTTTCTTTCAGCGTGTGCAAGGAGCAAAATTAAAAGAGCAACCTTTGACTTATGCAGCATTACTGCTGCCCAAGCTGTGGCTCTTCTAGTTTGTTACACCTGAGGGGGGGTTAAAGGTTACCTTTAAAATTGGTTCAATTAGGCTTCGGCCTACACTCTGCTCCTCCTGCAGAGCCTGGGCTCTAACACCGCCAGTTGGTGCCCGGAATTGCTGGCTGCACAGAGAAAAACACCCGCCAATGTGTCAGTGGGGTTCATCAACGCCAGCTGTTCCCCTGCTGTGTTGCCGGCAACCTGTCCTGCAAACGCCACGCAGACTCAACAGACCTAAAACTGCCTCCAGTGCAGGCTTCGGCCTACACTCTGCTCCCTCTGCTCCTCCTGCTGACCCTGGGCTCTAACACCGCCAGTTGGTGCCCGGAAGTGCTAGCTACACAGAGAAAAACACCAGCCAATGTGTCAGTGGGGTTCAGCAACGCCAGCTGTTCCCCTGCTGTGTAGCCGGCAATGTGTCCTGCAAACTCCATGCAGACACAAGAACTGAAATTGAAGGGAACCTGTCCCCCCCAGGCGTTTGTATGCATAACAGCCACCTTGTACAGCAGTAATGCTGCATTTGTACAAGGTGGCTCACTAAGTTATTCTCCTTGCACACGTCGAACTCAACACGTATAAAACACACAGAGAAAAACACCCGCCAATGTGTCAGTGGGGTTCAGCAACGCCAGCTGTTCCCCTGCTGTGTAGCCGGCATCGTGTCCTGCAAATGCCACGCAGACACAACAGACATCCAAATGCCTCCAGTGCAGGATTCGGCCTACACTCTGCTCCCCCTGCTGACCCTTTGCTCCAACCCCACTAGTTGGGGCTCTAAGAAGACAAGCTTGAATAGGTCCCCATCCTGGTTCCAGTACCGTCAGCTGGTTCCGGGTAGAGCCTTTGGCTTAGGTGCCTCCTTCTGGGTATCCGAGTTCCACCAACGTCAGGTGGTCGTTGGTAGTGCTTTCAGGCACGGGTACCTCCTGCTTAGTAACCGGGTTCCAGTAACGTCAGCTGGTCCTCGGTAGTTCCATTGGCTCTTGGACCTTCGGCTACCCATCCGGGTTCCAGTACCGTCAGCTGGTTCTCGGCAGTGTCTTTTGCTCTTGTACCTTCTGCTCCCCATCCTGGTTCCAGTACCGTCAGCTGGTTCCGGGCAGAGCCTTTAGCTTAGGTGCCTCCCTCTGGGTATCCGAGTTCCACCAACGTCAGGTGGTCCTTGGTAGTGCTTTCAGGCACGGGTACCTCCTGCTTAGTAACCGTGTTCCAGTAACGTCAGCTGGTCCTCGGTAGTTCCATTGGCTCTTGGACCTTCGGGTAGCCATCCGAGTTCCAGTTCCATCAGCTGTTTCTCTGCATTTTCTCAGCCTTCTTGTACCTTCTGCTACATTTCCAAGTTCAAGACCCTAAAGACGATGACCCGGAAGACCACCCCTAAGATGACGACGACACCAGAGACGACAACCACTGAGATGACGACGACCCTGGAGACGACGACGACATGGGAGACCGAGAAGCAGAAGAACAAGAGGCTGCAGAACAAAGAGCAGAAGAACATTAAGCATAACACTAAATATCAGAGCAAAAGATATTATCTAAATTATAAGCAGAAGAAGACTAAGCATTGTATGGGGGTGAGTCCGTTCCTCCTCGTGGTGCCCCTGGAAAAAGCCTGATGCTGCAGGCCAAACTGAACGCGGACAAATCTAACTCTTTTGTGACAGGCAGAACGGAAGGTGTAATCTTCAAACTTTTATAGATAACAACTACGGGAATGCCTGTCACAAATAAGAATATGATGAAGAAGTTGAATATGAAGAAGAATAATAGTTAAATAAAAAGAATATGAACAATGTAACAAAAAAAAATTATAGGTAGAAGATGAAGAAGAAGATGAATAAGGTGAAGAAGAACTTGATGTCAAAGATGCTGATGATGATAAAGAAGAAAGTGTGGGAGAAGTAACAAAGAGGGTGAAGGGCGTGGAAGTAGTGAAACATCAATATCTGACAAAATAAAAAAAATCTTAACATAGTCAATATCTTTGTAACTCCGAACGTCTTAAAAAAAATTAAAATTCCTGCTATTCTATTTGATTGGGCTAAACCTCTATGCCTTTAATGTCTCCACCACCTCCCCCAATACATCCTACATTATTCTTAGTTGTTTTCCTTCATGTAGAATGTAGACTCCTTGCCAGAGAGAGCAAAAATAACCCCAAAATATTCTTTAACTACATAAATAGTAAGAAACTAAAAAATGATAGTGTTGGCCCCCTTAAAAATAGTCTGGGTGAAATGGTGGATGAGGATGAGGAAAAAGCCAATATGCTAAATGACTTTTTTTCATCAGTATTTACAAAAGAAAATCCCATGGCAGCCAATATGACTAGTGATAAAAATTCCCAATTAAATGTTACCTGCTTAACCCAGCAGGAAGTACGGCGGCGTCTAAAAATCACAAATATTGACAAATCTCCGGGCCCGG
Source organism: Ranitomeya variabilis (assembly GCF_051348905.1). Lineage (NCBI taxonomy): Eukaryota > Metazoa > Chordata > Amphibia > Anura > Dendrobatidae > Ranitomeya > Ranitomeya variabilis. The sequence continues at coordinate 539,897,248 of NC_135236.1, forward strand.
ATGGGATACACCCCCGAGTACTGCAGGAACTAAGTACAGTCATTGATAGACCGTTATTTTTAATCTTTAAAGAGTCCATAATAACAGGGTCTGTACCACAGGACTGGCGTATAGCAAATGTGGTGCCAATATTTAAAAAGAGGACAAAAACTGAACTCGGAAATTATAGGCCAGTAAGCTTAACCTCTACTGTGGGTAAAATCCTGGAGGGCATTCTAAGGGATGCTATACTGGAGTATCTGAAGAGGAATAACCTCATGACCCAGTATCAGCACGGGTTTACTAGGGACCGTTCATGTCAGACTAATTTGATCAGCTTCTATGAAGAGGTAAGTTCCGGACTGGACCAAGGGAGCCCAGTGGATGTAGTGTATATGGACTTTTCAAAAGCTTTTGATACGGTGCCACACAAAAGGTTGATACATAAAATGAGAATAATGGGGATAGGGGAAAATATGTGCAAGTGGGTTGAGAGCAGGCTCAGGGATAGGAAACAAAGGGTGGTTATTAATGGAGCACACTCGGACTGGGTCGCGGTTAGTAGTGGGGTACCACAGGGGTCAGTATCGGGCCCTCTTCTTTTTAACATATTTATTAATGACCTTGTAGGGGGCATTCAGAGTAGAATTTCAATATTTGCAGATGACACTAAACTCTGCAGGGTAATCAATACAGAGGAGGACAATTTTATATTGCAGGATGATTTATGTAAACTAGAAGCTTGGGCTGATAAATGGCAAATGAGCTTTAATGGGGATAAATGTAAGGTCATGCGCTTGGGTAGAAGTAATAAGATGTATAACTATGTGCTTAATTCTAAAACTCTGGGTAAAACTGTCAATGAAAAGGACCTGGGTGTATGGGTGGATGACAAACTCATATTCAGTGGCCAATGTCAGGCAGCTGCTACAAAGGCAAATAAAATAATGGGATGCATTAAAAGAGGCATAGATGCTCATGAGGAGAACATAATTTTACCTCTATACAAGTTACTAGTTCGACCACACTTAGAATACTGTGCACAGTTCTGGTCTCCGGTGTACAAGAAAGACATAGCTGAACTAGAGCGGGTGCAGAGAAGAGCGACCAAGGTTATTAGAGGACTGGGGGGTCTGCAATACCAAGATAGGTTATTACACTTGGGGCTATTTAGTTTGGAAAAACGAAGGCTAAGGGGTGATCTTATGTTAATGTATAAATATATGAGGGGACAGTACAAAGACCTTTCTGATGATCTTTTTAATCATAGACCGGTGACAGGGACAAGGGGACATCCTCTACCTCTGGAGGAAAAAAGGTTTAAGCATAATAACAGACGCAGATTCTTTACTGTAAGAGCAGTGAGACTATGGAACTCTCTGCCGTATGATGTTGTAATGAGTGATTCATTACTTAAATTTAAGAGGGGACTGGATGCCTTTCTGGAAAAGTATAATGTTACAGGGTATATACACTAGATTCCTTGATAAGGCGTTGATCCAGGGAACTAGTCTGATTGCCGTATGTGGGGTCGGGAAGGAATTTTTTTCCCCATGGTGGAGCTTACTCTTACCACATGGGGTTTTTTTGCCTTCCCCTGGATCAACATGTTAGGGCATGTTAGGTTAGGCTATGGGTTGAACTAGATGGACTTAAAGTCTTCCTTCAACCTTAATAACTATGTAACTATGTAACTATGTAAGAATGAACCTACAAGGAAAGAAAGGGTTTATTTTAATTCCAATATTTTCGTCCCATTGACTTGCATTGGTATCGGGTATCGGTATCGGCGAGATCCGATATTTTGCCGGTATCGGCCAATACTTTCCGATACCGATACTTTCCGATATCGGAAGGTATCGCTCAACACTAGTGAGCATTATAATACCGATAGGGGTATGTGCACAAATTGACAAAAATTTCTGCACCATTTCTGTATTTTTTGGGAGGAAAAACACAGCTGCAAAAAATGTCTTTTTTGGTGCATTTTGCCGTCTTTTTGGAGCTTTTTTGCAATGTGTTTTTGATGGATTTGAACAATGGTGAAAAACACGGGGCAAAATGCATAGAGAATTGACATTCTGCTGATTATTTTGTGCACCAAGTGTGCAAGTCGAAAATACTTAACTTGTGCGTGACATTTCAGGTTCAGGTTTCTCATTCACTTTGTTTGCTGTCGTCAGGTTTTGCTTCAGATTTTATCACAAATCCACGCTGAAAAACAGAACAAAACTGCACCCAATCTGCAACGTGTGCACACAACCTAAAAATTTTAACATGTTTTTGGAGGCTTATATAGCAACGAAATCTACCCAAGAATAGGTTAAACTGCATATATGAGCAATATAATACCGATAATAACTATAGATATACAAATGTAGTCACGGTGCCATTAGTAGGTCACTAACATACGTAAATAAGTCAAAATGATGTCAGAGTGGACAGAGTCTGTTATCAAGCCTCAAGAATTGTAATCCCCCTGTGCACATTGAACAGCCAAACATGTGTTGGGGTACTGGGTACTAGGGTTGGTGGACTGCACTAAATAAAATAAATAATAAAGCGCAATACCCACCCGGGGTCAGCCGTGCAGAGATGGAAAACTGTTGCTAGTGTATAATGGTGGAATACACGGCGAGCGATTACCCGTACACACTGGGTTGAACGCCCCTCTGTGTAAACAGAACTTGAAACGGAAAGAAGGTGGGCACCTCTTAATAAAATAAAATTACACCATACAGCCAGGTGCTACTCAATGCGCAACCAGGGTTATAAATAGTAAAGAAAAAGAGCGCAAAATATAGTGCACACAAGGCAGTAATAAATAGAAAGAGGCTTTATTACAACAACAATGTCAAGACAGGCAAAAAATGCAATTAGAAACAATTAAAATCATGATGGAGCAACATGCAAGACAATGAAAGGCAAGTAAAATAGGAAATGTGCAAAATTAGGCAATGCTAGGGCATGCTGACTTAGTAAGTATGTTTAGATATTTGTGCGGTCTTTGTTGAGAAACTTGGTGACTGTCAGTTCACCATATTTTAGAATATGTAAAAGTCTATGGATGATCAATATAATACCGATACATTTTTAAACAAGTTTTTTGAGGGTTACATGCCAACGAAACATACTCCAGATCACGGAATAGTCTATAGGTGAGCAATATAATACAGATACAAGTTAAATTTTTTTAGGCTTAAATAGCAACAAAATCTACCCAAAAATATGTAAAAGTCTGTGAATGAGCAATATATTACAACGATCAATTTTTTTACAAGTTTTTGGAGGTTTATATAGCAACAAACTGTACCCAAGAAGATTTAATACCATGCAGATCAGCAATATAATACCGATACATTTTTTAACAAGCTTCTTGAGGGTTATATACCAACGAAATTTACTCCAGATCATGGACTATTGTATGGGACCATGGATTAGTCTATGGATGAGCAATTTAATACAGATAAAATTTTGAACAGGTTTTTGAGGTTTGCATAACAAGGAAATGGACACCAGATCATGGAATATATAGTACGAGTAGCAATATGATAACAATACATTTTTTAACAAGTTTTTTGAGGCTTTTATAGCAATGAAATGCACCCAGAGAGAGGTAATACCGTCTGCGTGAGCAATATGATACCGCTAAATTTTCAACAATTTTTTTGAGGTTTAGATAGCATCTAAATGTACCCAAGAAGATGTAATACCCTAGGGACGAGCAATATAATGCTGATACATCTTTAAAACGTTTTTTGAGGGTTATATAGCACAAAATGTGTTCAAAACCATGGAAAACCCTATGGGTGAGCAACATAAAAATGATAACATTTTTAACAATTTTGTTGAGGCAGCGAAATGTATTCCACAACATGGAATAGTCTATGGGTAAGCAATATAATACAGATAAATTTTTGAACAAGTTATTGGAGTGGTATATACCAAGAAAATGGACTCTAGACCATGGAATAGTCTATGGGTATAATAACAATAAATTTTGAACAAGTTTTTAGAGGGTTTTATAGCAACGAAATTCACCCAAGAAGATTGCTCTCTGGGTGAGCAATATGATACCGATAAATTATGAACAATTTTTGGGAGGATTACATAGCACCTAAATATGCACAGGAAGATGAAATACCCTATGGGTGAGCAATATAATACTGATAAATCTTTAACAAGTATTTTGAGGGATATATACCAACAAAATATATTCCAGACCACGTAATAGTCTATGGGTAAGCAATATAATACCAATACATTTTTTTACAAGTTTTTGAAGTGTTATATTATATATGTTGAGCGATACCTTCCGATATTTGAAAGTATCATATTGGATTGGATCGGCCGATATCCAAAAAATATCGGATATCGCCGATACCGATACCCGATACCAATACAAGTCAATGGGACACAAATATCTGAACGTAATAGGGAGCGATCCTGGATGGTTCCCAGGGTCTGAAGGAGAGGAAACTCTCCTTCAGGCCCTGGGATCCATATTCATGTAAAAAATAAAGAATAAAAATAAAAAATATGGATATACTCAACCTCGGACGGCCCCCGGCTCTCAGCGATGTAACCGGCAGCCTCCATTCCTAAGAATGCAGTGAGTGAAGGACCTTCGATGACGTTGTGGTCACATGAGCGGTCACATGAGCGGTCACGCGACCAATCACAAGACCGCAACGTCATCGCAGGTCCTACACTCACTGCATTCTTAGGAACGGAGGCTGCCGGTTGCACCGCTGAGAGCCAGGGGCCGTCGGTGGGTGAGTATATCCATATTTTTTATTTTTATTCTTTATTTTTTACATGAATATGGATCCAGATTCCAATTTCCGATATCCCAAAAATATCGGAACTCGGTATCGGAATTCCGATAGAGCGAATATCGGCCGATATCCGATATTTGCAGTATCGGAATGCTCAACACTAGTTATATACCAACGAAATGGATTCTAGACCGTGGAATAATCTATGGGTGTGGAATATAATAACGATAAATTTTGTACAACTGGTTTGAGGCTTATATAGCAACGAAATGTACCTAAGAAGATGTAATACCCTATGGGTGATTAATATGATACTGATATATTTGGAAAAGATTTTTGGAGGCTTAACCCTGCTGTTCTGTTCATTTCCACTATACACTTGTACTGCTCTGGTCATTTTTCAATTAAAATGCTGTTTTAGCTACTTAAAAAAAAAAAAATTAATACCTGTTGCATTATTATACTGTATGTGAACATGGTTGGTCATTATGAAAAAAAAAATATATATTTTGTGTTTATAAAGGTTACAAGGGCTTATTGAATTCGGCACAGAAATTACAAATTTGAGCTTAACTAACTAACTCAGGGTATGTGTCCACGTTCAGGATTGCTTCAGGATTTTGTCAGGATTTTATGCAGGTTAAATCCTGACCAAATCTGCACCTGAGGTCACTGGCATGTCTCCTGCATTGTCCTTGAGTTTTTTCTGCAATGTAAGGGTATGTCTCCACGGTACGGATGGGCGGCGGTATCGCTGCAGCGGCGAAGCCGCTCGGCGCTAAGCCCCGCCCCCTTAATGGGACGCGATCATGCCGGATGTGTTAACTCTTCACATCCGGGATGATCGCTCTCTCCCATAGGGCCCTGTGATATGCCTTGCGGGGACGCTGGGTCCCCGCAAGGTGTACGGGCATGCTGCGATCTGAAAAGACGCGCAGCATGTCCGGAGTCGCAGGGCCGCCGCGTGCGGGTTTCCACGCATAGTGGAGACAGGATTTCATCAAATCCCCTCCACTATGCAGGAACATCTGGATGCTGCTTGTTTGACGCTGCAGCGCTGCGCAGCGTCAAACAAGCAGCGTTTCCTGAACGTGGAAACATACCCTAAGGGTGTGTGTCCACGGTCAGTAAACGCTGCTTGTTTGACGCTGCGCAGAGCTGCAGCGTCAAACACGCAGCGTCCAGATGTTCCAGCATAATGGAGGGGATTTTTTGAAATCCCGTGTCCACTATGCGTGGAAACCCGCACGCAGCGGGCCTGCGACTCCGGACATGCTGCGCGTCTTTTCAGATCGCAGCATGTCCGTTCACCTTGCGGGGACGCAGCGTCCCCGCAAGGCATAACACAGGGCCCTATGGGAGGGGTGCGATGATCCCGGATGTGTACAGTTAACACATCCGGCATCATCGCAGCCCAGAAGGGGGCAGGGCTTAGCGCAGAGCGGCTTCGCCGCTCAGCCTTAGGACATGCTGCGTTCTGAAAAGACGCGCCGCATGCGAGTTTTCTCGGGTGTGCCGCATGCGTCTTTTACTGCATAGTGGAGACAGGATTTCATGAAATCCCCTCCACTATGCTGTAACATCTGGACGCTGCATTTTTTATGCATGCTACTCAATGCTGCGTCAAAAACGCAGCGTTTCCTGAACGTGGACACATACCCTAAAACAACTACTACTACTAAAACAACTATAACTAACTATAACTATAACTAAAATTAACTATAGTATAAAATTTAGCTGCGTGCAAACATTTTGAAAAAAAATAGTAAAAATAATAAAAAATAAATAAATAAATAATAGTAATAAAATCAGAAAAAACGGTAACCAGTTTTACAACAATAACATCCACCATTGCACAAAAGCATGCAGTGACAATTATCTTACATCATGACAGTAATCAAACAATGCATTAGCAATATAAAAGTAATTGTTGCTTTACAATATGCAACCTAAGCAACAGAAATGAATAATTTGAGAAGAAAAGCATAGTTTATATTTATAGAGGAAAAGCAGGGTAAATAACATACAGAGAAAAAAAATTGCACAGAACTGTACTGAAAGCCAATGCGTATGGTTTGTACTGAAAGCATGTGTAAATCTGCACCTAAAGCAACTGTTTACTTCATAAACAATAGTAGATGCAATAAGTAGTCTCAAAAGATATTATAACTCATTTGTTTTACTCAAAAAATGGCTGAAATTAGCATAAAATGCTATTCGGTCATTTTTGACCGGGAACAGTACAAGTATAAAAAAAAATGTGTCGCAAAAACTAAACTAAAAATAAAAAAAGTACCCTTAGAAAGAACCCCTCAAATTAGGAAAATAGAAGTAACCACAAGTTTCAGAACCGCATAATGAAGTTTTTAAAAAATATCAAAGTTCAAAAACGGTCGTTTTTGACCGAACATAACAGCAGGGTTAAACAGCAACTAAATGTAGAAGATGTAATACCGTCTGCGTGAGCAACATGATACCAATACATTTTCAAGTTTTTTGAGGCTTATATAGCAACAAACTGTACCCAAGAAGATGTAATACCCTATGTATGAGCAATATAATATCGATAAATTTAGAACAAGTTTTTTCAGGGTTAAATACAGAGATGAGCGAACATGTTCGGAAAACATTAGCAAACCTCAAATTCGGCATAATTCGGCACATTCGGATTTGTGTTCGGTTTCACAAGCATTTTTACGCAAAGTTGGCAAAAGTCGGTCACAGTTCGGCAAATCATGTTGTTTCCACTAATGCTTTTGTATAACTTTGGTTAGGATAGTGGATCTGTATGATGAGAGGGGAGCAAGAGGAGACGTGTTTAATGTAAGGATGGTGTGTGGAGCAGAATCCAGATCCTCGTCACCAGATGTTAACCGCCAAGGGTGGAGGTGTTCCTGATGAGACTCAGATACCAGAGGCACACGTGCACTGTACTGTGAGATAAGGGCAGGAAGAGGAGGAGGGTGACTCTCAGAGTGAGGAGTGTTGTGAATTCCGTCTGGGCTCCCTCTGGTGGCCTTTAGCGATATTGCGGGTCTGGAGATGGTCTCAGCTGCCTCATTTCCTGCTATGCTGGTTCCTATTTAACTCCACCTGCACCTTTGTTTGTTGCCTGCTGTCGTTGTATTCAGTACTGGTTCTGATCTCTCTGGACTTCCTTGTGACCTGTCTCCATCCGGAGAAGCTAAGTCTTGCTAGTTCATGTTTGCTCATTTTTCTCTTGGAAATATGTTTCATTATATGATGAGTTCAGTCCAGCTTGCTTATATGTGATTTTTTGCTTGCTGGAAGTTCTGGGGTGCAGAGTGCGCCCCTCACATCGTGAGTCGGTGTGGGGGTTCTTGTATTTTCTGCGTGGATAGTTTTTGATAGTTTTTGTACTGACCGCACAGATCCCTTGCTATCTTCAGTCTATTTAGCTTTAGCGGGCCTCATTTGCTTAAACCTGTTTTTCATTACTACGTTTGTATTTCCCCCTTAACTCACCGTTATTATTTGTGGGGCTGTCTAAACTTTGGGGTCATTTCTCTGAGGCAAGTGAGGCTTGGCTTTCTCTCTAGGGGTAGTTAGTTCCTCAGGCTGTGACGAGGCGTCTAGGTTTTTAGGTAACGCTCTACCGCTGCCTTTAGTGTGTATTGGATAGGTTCAGTGTTGCGGTCAGTATAGTTTCCACATCCCCAGAGCTTGTCCTAATATTCTGGTTTACCTATCAGGTCAGTTTGGTGATCCTACCACCGGATCATAACAGTACAGCAGGCCAGTAAAGAGTTAATGCATCGCAAAAGAGGGATAAGAGAAATCCTGAGTTAATTTTTTTTTTTTTTCTGCAGTGTGTCTTGCCTCTCTCCTCCCCTTAATCTCTGGGTGGTTCAGAATTCAGCTACAGCTATGGACCTTCAGAGTCTGTCTTCTAGTGTGGATAATCTCACTGCTAGAGTACAAGGCAGTCAGGATTATGTAGTTCGCAGTCCTATGTCAGAGCCTAAGATACCTATTCCTGAGTTTTTCTCCGGAGACAGATCTAGGTTTTTGAACTTTAAAAATAATTGCAAATTATTTCTTTCTCTGAGACCTCGTTCCTCTGGTGATCCGGTTCAGCAAGTTAAAATTGTTATTTCTTTGTTGGGTGGCGACCCTCAAGACTGGGCATTCGCCCTGGCGCCAGGAGATCCTGCATTGCTTAATGTAGATGCGTCTTTTCTGGCGCTGGGTTTGCTTTATGATGAACCTAATTCTGTGGATCAGGCAGAGAAAATCTTGCTGGCTTTGTGTCAGGGTCAGGATGAAGCAGAGGTTTACTGTCAGAAGTTTAGGAAATGGTCTGTGCTCACTCAATGGAATGAGTGTGCCTCGGCAGCGATTTTCAGAAAGGGTCTTTCTGAAGCCATTAAGGATGTTATGGTGGGGTTCCCCACGCCTGCGGGTCTGAGTGAGTCAATGTCTTTGGCCATTCAGATTGATCGGCGTTTGCGGGAGCGCAAACAAGTGCACCATCTGGCGGTATTTTCTGAGCAGAAGCCTGAGTCTATGCAATGTGACAGGATTCTGACCAGAATTGAACGGCAAAATCACAGACGTCAGAATGGGTTGTGCTTTTACTGTGGTGATTCTGCTCATGTTATCTCAGATTGTTCTAAGCGCACAAAAAACTTTGCTAGGTCTGTCACCATTGGTACTGTACAACCTAAATTCATTTTGTCTGTTACTTTAATTTGCTCTCTGTCATCCTACTCAGTTATGGCTTTTGTGGATTCAGGTGCCGCCCTGAATTTGATGGATTTGTCTTTTGCCAGGCGCTGTGGTTTTGTCTTGGAGCCTTTGCAATTCCCTATTCCACTAAAGGGAATTGATGCCACGCCATTGGCCAAGAATAAACCTCAGTACTGGGCTCAAATGACTATGTGCATGACTCCTGCACATCAGGAGGTGATTCGCTTTCTTGTGTTACATAATTTGCATGATGTTGTTGTGTTGGGTCTGCCGTGGCTGCAGGCTCATAATCCAGTTCTGGATTGGAAAGCAATGTCTGTGTCAAGTTGGGGTTGCCAAGGGATTCATGGCGATGCTCCTTTGGTGTCAATTGCTTCTTCTACTCCTTCTAAAGTCCCTGAGTTTTTGTCGGACTACCAGGATGTATTTGATGAGCCCAAGTCCAGTGCCCTACCTCCTCATAGGGATTGTGATTGCGCCATAAATTTGATTCCTGGTAGTAAGTTCCCTAAGGGACGACTTTTTAATTTGTCTGTACCAGAACATGCCGCTATGCGGAGTTATATCAAGGAGTCTTTGGAGAAGGGGCATATTCGCCCGTCCTCGTCCCCTTTGGGTGTGGGGTTCTTTTTTGTGGCCAAGAAGGATGGTTCTCTAAGACCCTGTATAGATTATCGCCTTCTCAATAACATCACGGTCAAATTTCAGTATCCTTTGCCACTGTTGTCCGATCTGTTTGCTCGGATTAGGGGGGCCAGTTGGTTCACCAAGATAGATCTTCGTGGAGCGTATAATCTTGTGCGTATAAAGCAGGGCGATGAATGGAAAACAGCATTTAATATGCCCGAAGGCCATTTTGAGTACTTGGTGATGCCTTTTAGGCTTTCTAATGCCCCTTCTGTGTTCCAGTCCTTCATGCACGACATCTTCCGAGAGTATCTGGATAGGTTTATGATTGTATACCTGGATGATATTTTGGTCTTTTCTGATGATTGGGAATCTCATGTGAAGCAGGTCCGGATGGTATTTCGGGTCCTGCGAGCCAATGCCTTGTTTGTGAAGGGCTCTAAATGTCTCTTTGGAGTCCAGAAGGTTTCCTTTTTGGGCTTTATTTTTTCTCCTTCTACCATTGAGATGGATCCAGTCAAGGTCCAGGCTATTCATGACTGGACTCAACCTACATCGGTAAAAAGTCTTCAGAAGTTCTTGGGTTTTGCTAATTTTTACCGTCGCTTCATCGCTGATTTTTCCAGTGTGGTTAAGCCTTTGACGGATTTGAATAAGAAGGGTTCTGATGTGACGAATTGGTCTCCTGCGGCCGTGGAGGCCTTTCAGGAGCTCAAACGTCGGTTCTCTTCGGCTCCTGTCTTGCGTCAACCGGATGTCTCTCTACCATTCCAGGTCGAGGTTGATGCTTCTGAGATTGGAGCAGGGGCTGTCTTGTCACAGAGAAACTCTGATGGCTCTGTGATGAGGCCATGTGCTTTCTTTTCAAGAAAGTTTTCGCCTGCCGAGCGGAATTATGATGTTGGTAATCGGGAGTTTTTGGCAATGAAGTGGGCATTTGAGGAGTGGAGACATTGGCTTGAGGGAGCCAAACATCGTGTGGTGGTCTTGACTGATCACAAGAATTTGACTTATCTCGAGTCTGCTAAGCTGCTAAATCCTAGACAGGCTCGATGGTCGCTGTTTTTCTCCCGTTTCAATTTCGTGGTTTCATACCTTCCGGGTTCGAAGAACGTGAAGGCTGATGCTCTTTCTAGAAGCTTTGTGCCTGACTCTCCGGGAGTTTCTGAACCGGCTGGTGTCGTCCTCAGAGAAGGGGTGATTTTGTCTGCCATCTCCCCTGATTTGCGATGGGTACTGCAGGAATTTCAGGCCAATAGACCTGATCGTTGTCCACCAGAGAGACTGTTTGTCCCGGATAGATGGACCAGCAGAGTCATTTCCGAGGTTCATTCTTCGGTGTTGGCAGGCCACCCTGGGATTTTTGGTACCAGGGATTTTGGTGGCTAGGTCCTTTTGGTGGCCTTCCTTGTCGCGGGATGTGCGTTCCTTTGTGCAGTCCTGTGGGATTTGTGCTCGGGCCAAGCCTTGCTGTTCTCGTGCCAGTGGTTTGCTGTTACCTTTGCCTGTCCCGAAGAGGCCCTGGACGCATATTTCCATGGATTTTATTTCGGATCTTCCAGTCTCTCAGAAGGTGTCTGTTATCTGGGTGGTTTGTGATCGTTTTTCTAAAATGGTCCATTTGGTGCCCTTGCCTAAGCTGCCTTCCTCTTCTCATTTGGTTCCACTGTTTTTTCAGAATGTGGTTCGTTTGCATGGTATTCCTGAGAATATTGTGTCTGATAGAGGATCCCAGTTTGTGTCCAGATTTTGGCGGTCCTTTTGTGCTAAGATGGGCATTGAATTATCTTTTTCATCGGCCTTCCATCCTCAGACAAATGGCCAAACCGAACGTACTAATCAGACCTTGGAGACTTATCTAAGATGTTTTGTTTCTGCTGATCAGGATGACTGGGTGACCTTTTTGCCATTGGCTGAGTTCGCCCTCAATAATCGGGCTAGTTCTGCTACTTTGGTTTCGCCTTTTTTTTGCAATTCTGGTTTTCATCCTCGTTTTTCCTCAGGTCAGGTTGAGCCTTCTGACTGTCCTGGGGTGGATTCTGTGGTGGATAGGTTGCAACAGATTTGGAACCACGTGGTGGACAATTTGACGTTGTCACAAGAGAAGGCTCAGCGCTTTGCTAACCGCCGTCGCTGTGTGGGTCCCCGACTTCGTGTGGGGGATTTGGTGTGGTTGTCTTCTCGTTATGTTCCGATGAAAGTTTCCTCTCCTAAGTTCAAGCCTCGTTTCATCGGTACTTATAAGATTTTGGAAATCCTCAACCCTGTGTCATTTCGTTTGGACCTCCCAGCATCATTTGCCATTCACAATGTGTTCCATAGGTCATTGTTGCGGAGATATGTGGTGCCTGTGGTTCCTTCTGTTGATCCTCCTGCTCCGGTCTTGGTCGAGGGAGAATTGGAGTATGTGGTGGAGAAGATCTTGGATTCTCGTGTTTCGAGATGAAGGCTTCAGTACTTAGTTAAATGGAAGGGCTATGGTCAGGAGGATAATTCCTGGGTTGTCGCCTCTGATGTCCATGCGGCCGATTTGGTTCGTGCCTTTCATTCGGTTCGTCCTGATCGGCCTGGGGGCTCTGGTGAGGGTTCGGTGACCCCTCCTCAAGGGGGGGGTACTGTTGTGAATTCCGTCTGGGCTCCCTCTGGTGGCCTTTAGCGATATTGCGGGTCTGGAGATGGTCTCAGCTGCCTCATTTCCTGCTATGCTGGTTCCTATTTAACTCCACCTGCACCTTTGTTTGTTGCCTGCTGTCGTTGTATTCAGTACTGGTTCTGATCTCTCTGGACTTCCTTGTGACCTGTCTCCATCCAGAGAAGCTAAGTCTTGCTAGTTCATGTTTGCTCATTTTTCTCTTGGAAATATGTTTCATTATATGATGAGTTCAGTCCAGCTTGCTTATATGTGATTTTTTGCTTGCTGGAAGTTCTGGGGTGCAGAGTGCGCCCCTCACATCATGAGTCGGTGTGGGGGTTCTTGTATTTTCTGCGTGGATAGTTTTTGATAGTTTTTGTACTGACCGCACAGATCCCTTGCTATCTTCAGTCTATTTAGCTTTAGCGGGCCTCATTTGCTTAAACCTGTTTTTCATTACTACGTTTGTATTTTCCCCTTAACTCACCGTTATTATTTGTGGGGGCTGTCTAAACTTTGGGGTCATTTCTCTGAGGCAAGTGAGGCTTGGCTTTCTCTCTAGGTGTAGTTAGTTCCTCAGGCTGTGATGAGGCGTCTAGGTTTTTAGGTAGCGCTCCATGGCTGCCTTTAGTGTGTATTGGATAGGTTCAGTGTTGCGGTCAGTATAGTTTCCACATCCCCAGAGCTTGTCCTAATATTCTGGTTTACCTATCAGGTCAGTTTGGTGATCCTACCACCGGATCATAACAGAGGAGTGTGAGAAGAGAGAGGATGACAATGAGGTTTTAGATCCTACTTGGTGTGAACCCAGAAGGTATGCAGCTGAGTAGCTGAGCAGAGGATGTGGAGGAGGAGGAGGAAGATGAGGATGTTACATTGCAGCTTCCCACACAGCCATGAAGTAATGTAACCACAACAAGCACTGCATCTTCAGCCTCATCTCTAGTTGCGGCAAGCACCAGTTGCGAGTATGAAGTTCACAGGGGCGGCAAGGGTTGTCAAGCCAAGGCGTTTTTTGAGACCACAAACAATATTGAGACCCAATATATGTTATCTGTCAAATTTGCAAAGAAAAAACTCAGTAGAGGCAAATATTAGAATAATTTGACAACGACATGCATGAACTGGCAAATGCGTGATCAAGATGCCTTAGTGCAGGAACCTCACTGCGGACTAGCGGACCTAGCCAACCATTGTCTGTTCCATCAAATCCATCTCCTGCTTCTTCCTCTCCATCACTATTCTGAGTCTTCTCACAAAGATCTCTAGCCACAGAAACTACAATTGTTTATCCATTACAGTCGGGTGAGTGAGAGCTGGTCAGCTGTTACGGAAGTAGACATGACTTCTGCTTTTGTGTTATCTAGCACAACACATCTTTCTCAATCCGCCAAAACATCTCTGTATGCTCTTCACAGTCCATCAGTTTGTCCTTTTCTCCTCGTAATCCGCCCTCTCTCAGGATAGCAGTCAGCCCTCGGTCCTCCAGTATCTTCAGCGCTGCTGGTGGTGTCCTGGTGGATAAGTGCAGCCGGCTGTCCCCTGAAAGTGTAGATCAGCTAACTTTCATCAAGATGAACAAGTCATAGATTTCCAAGGACTTTTGCACCCAAATCGCAGACTGCATAGACTCGGCGATGTTGAAGATTTTAGTGTGCTGCATTGATCTTGCGTAATTGAACTCTATGATATCTTTAGTGTGGCTCCTGTGTCTGCTTTTGCTGCTTCTGCAGATGTTAACACAAATTTGTGGAAGTGTTGGTCGCCATCTGCTGGATTGGCTGTAGTGGAAGAGATGTCTCTCCCTATTATACTATTTCTATGGTGGGAAAATTGATGCCACTTTATTTGCATCTGCCAGTAATTTTTGGAAATGTTAACACTCCTGTTTGTGTGTCCATCTCCTGGGTTGGCTGTAGTGGAAGAGATGTCGCTCCCTATTATGCTATTTCTACTGTGGTGAAATTGATGCCACTTTATTAGTGTATGCCACTGATTTTTGGAAATGTGTATACTTCTGGTTGGGTATCCATCTTCTGGGCTGGCTGTAGTGGAAAATGCGTTGTTCCATTATACTATTTATACTCTCATACAATTGATGCCACTGCGTGTCAGGCCCTCATTTTTTAAAATTTGATGACTCCTGGTTGTGTGTCCATCTGCTGGGTTGGCCACAGTGGAAGATGTGTCGGTCCCTATTATACTATTTCTACTTTGGGGAATTTGATGCCACTTTATTGGTGTCTGCCACTAATTGTTTGAAAAGTGAACACTCCTGATTGGGTCTTTCCATGTGTTGGGTTGGCTGTAGTGTAAGACGTGTCGTTCCCTGTTATACTATTTCCACTGTGGTGAAACTGATGCCACTCTGTTGCTGTCTGCCACCAATTGTTTTAAATTTGAAGACTCCAAAATGGTTCTCCATCTTCTGGGTTGCTGTAGTTGAAGTCATGTCGGTCCCTGTTAAACTATTTATACTTTTGAGAAATTGGTGCTACTTTGGTGGTGTCAGGCCCTAATCCACGACTCCATGTTGGGTGTTCATCTGCTGAGTTGGCTGTAGTGGAAGATGTGTCAGTCCCTATTATACTATTTTTAATGTGGTGAAATTCTTGCCACTTTGGTGGTGACTGCCACTAATTGTTTGAAATGTGAACAATCCTGATTGGGTCTCACTGTCTGCTGGGTTGGCTGTAGTGTAAAAGGTGTCAGTCCCTATTATACTATTTTTACTGTGGTGAAATTGATGCCACTTTGGTGGTGTCTGCCACTAATTTGTGTAAATGTGTAAACTCCTGGTTGGGTCTTCTTCATGTGTGTTGACTATAGCAGTAGGCGTACGAGACCGTCAGGCCTCCACTTCCTTGGAGTTAACTACCTGCAGCGCCCCAGGGTCCTGGTTGTTGCAGTAATATCATTCTCCTCTAGGGGGGAGTGATGTTACGTTTGAAGGCAATAAAGGAGATCTCTTTACCAGGTATCACAAACATGCAACACACTTCACACTCCAGTCCATCAGGAGGAGCTATGCTCCTATTTATTAGGACACTCTTCACAATTAGGTAAAACTGGTCTGGATAGGAAGTTAGGCAGAATCTGGCTGGGCTTCACCCAGTAAGCTGCTATCTGAGCTCCGCAGCATCCTAAGAAAGAGACACGAAAAGAGAACTGTATTGTAGAGGGTGAGAAACGAAGTCATAGCAAAAGGAGAGGAAGCCAGAAGGAGCTCTGCCCTGCACAGGCTGCCTCCTTCTGTGGTGCAGGATCCGGTAGCCAGAACACTGAATGAGCAACAGTCTCTATGCCTTGCTCCAGAGATCGGCAGGACAGCTAATTCCAAGTTACTGATCCGCCCTATACCCAGGAGGCACGGTGGCAACTTGTGGAGGCTGGGGCGTGCTAGAGTCCCTGTAAAAAGCCTCAGGCCACTAGTCATACGGGTTTGTCCTATCCATCCGGGGGACAGAGAGAGAGCGACACAACATCTAGAACATCTACCATAGTTGTGAGGACCTTATGAGAAGCTCAGCAGTAAGGTACTACAACACCCAGGCACTAGAGGAAGGCTACTGATTTCCACCTGGATAAGGGGACTCTGGGCTTGCCTTCAGTAGTGTTGAGCGATATCTTCCGATATTTGAAAGTATCGGTATCGGATTGGATCGGCCGATATCCCCAAAATATCGGATATCGCCGATACCGATACCCGATACCAATACAAGTCAATGGGACACAAATATCGGAACGTAATAGGGAGCGATCCTGGATGGTTCCCAGGGTCTGAAGGAGAGGAAACTCTCCTTCAGGCCCTGGGATCCATATTCATGTAAAAATAAAGAATAAAAATAAAAAATATGGATATACTCAACCTCGGACGGCCCCCGGCTCTCAGCGGTGTAACCGGCAGCCTCCATTCCTAAGAATGCAGTGAGTGAAGGACCTTCGATGACGTCGCGGTCACATGAGCGGTCACATGAGCGGTCACGCGACCAATCACAAGACCGCTACGTCATCGCAGGTCCTACACTCACTGCATTCTTAGGAACGGAGGCTGCCCGTTGCACCGCTGAGAGCCAGGGCCGTCGGTGGGTGAGTATATCCATATTTTTTATTTTTATTCTTTATTTTTTACATGAATATGGTTCCCGATTCCGATTTCCGATATCCCAAAAATATCGGAACTCGGTATCGGAATTCCGATACAGCGAATATCGGCCGATACCAGATATTTGCAGTATCGGAATGCTCAACACTAGCCTTCAGACCGGCCGGACTCTGCCTGCCCTGTGATCTGTGCCCTGGACTGTGGATGCTGAAGCCTTCAGTAAAAAGGTAAAGAGACTGCAACCTTGCGTTCTCGTTCTTCACTGCGCCTCACACCATCCACCATCTATAATCTGGGAAGCCCTGGGGGCAAACTTCACCTGTGGGAAGGTATATCATCTAGCTGCCATAACATCACCCCAGCGGACCCCTAAGCAGCGTCGGTCACCCTGACCGAATACCACAGGTGGCGTCACGAACATTCCCCCTTTAAAGACCTTTCCCTTATTTCAACGGACCTCCCGAGGGCCACGGACAGGGTCAGCCACAGTGACATCCCCTTTGAAAACCGAAGGACCCGATACCGAGTACCCCTAGCCCTACATGGGGGCGATCCATACCCATGTTACTATTCTTAAATTATTTTAACAATAGTAGTCTACGAAACTGATATTTGTGCCACCTGAGTGTGGCTGCGCATCAAAGCAGGTTGAGCTGTTTCCTGTGGTATCAGGGCACCCAGCACAGCAGGCCGACACCGATCCCTCATCCACCTCGTCTTAATTTGAAGTTCAATTAAAAGCTGGAAATGCTGTCCCAAACCCTGATACCTCATACATGTCTGATTGCTGCCGTGCCATGCTAAAATTTGTACTGTGAATGAATTGAGGCCACTTTCCTGGTGTCTGCCCCTCATTTGATGTGTTTTGGCAGCTTTTGCGCCTGTTTGAAGATGTTTATGCATTTGTTTTTGCCTCCCATTGATTTCAATGGAGTTCGGCTATGTTCGGCAAACATTAGATGAATAAATCGGTGAATATTGTAAATTCTGCAATCGTAATCCGAACCAAACATTGAAATATTCACTCATCTCTATCCAAGAGGCATAACTTTTTTATTTTTCTGTCCACAAAGACATATGAGGTCTTGTTTTTGTGGGATACATTGTACATTTGACCCCATTGATTTTACCAGATAGTGTTCTGGACAGCGGAAAAAAAGTTAAAGTTTGGTGAAATTATGAAAGAAAGCACAATTTTGGCATTGATTTTTGAGAATTATTTTTAATGCGTACATTGTGTTTTAAACAATGACTTCCACAATATGATACTCATCATGTTATAGTGTGCCCAAACTAGTCCATTTTTTATCATTTTAGTGTTGAAAAGAAAATTAGAACTTTGAAAAAAATATTTTTGGGGTGTGTGTCACCATTTTCCAAGACTCATACTGTTTTAATTTTTAGGTCATTGGAGCTATGTGAGGGCTTATTTTTTCAGGGCGAGGCAACATTTTTATTGATACCATTTTGTGATATATATGACATAATCATCGCTTGTTACAGCATTTTTTGTAGCAAAATATACAATGGATTAATAGGAAGCTGTAATGTAGTTGGGGACTATTTGACCACTACAGTGGGGAGGGTGACTATTTTAGGCTATGTGCACACGTTGCGGATTAGCCTTAGAAATTTCTGGTGCGGATTCTGCCTCACCTGGCAGAAAACGCAGCTGCGGATTTGTCGCGTTTTTTGTGCATTTTTGCTGTGTTTTTTTTTTTTTTGCGGATTTGATGCGTTTTTTACCCCTGCGGATTTCTATAATGGAATGGGTACAAAAACGCTGCAGATTCGCAGAAAAGAAGTGACATGCTACTTCTTTTAAACCGCAGCGTTTCCGCAGCGGATTTTCCGCAACGTTGTGCACAGCTTTTATTTTTTCTCATTGATTTACATTGTACTGTAAATCAATTGCGGATCTGCAGCGTTTCTGCACTGCAAAAAACGCTGCGGATCCGCAGAGAATCCGCAACGTGTGCACATAGCCTTAGGGTATGTGCACACGATGCGGAAAACGCTGCATATCCGCAGCGTTTCCGCAGCTGCGGGTCCGCAGCAGTTTCCCATGAGTTTACAGTACAATGTAAACCTAGGGGAAACATAAAACGCTGTGCACATGCTGCGGAAAAAAACGCTCGGAAGCGCAGCGGTTTACATTCCGCAGCATGTCACTTCTTTCTGCGGATTCCGCAGTGGTTTTACAGCTGCTCCTATAGAAAACCGCAGTTGTAAAACCGCAGTGATATCTGCAGAAAAACCACGGTAAATCCGCGGTAAACCCGCAATAAATCTGCAGCAAAAATTTTGCTCTGCAGATTTATCAAATCCGCTGCGGAAAAATATGCAGTGGACCAGAATACGTGTGCACATAGCCTAAAGGCAGTAATGTGGCAGCTGAGTCAATGAAGCAGAGGATGCAGTCACATGAGTCTTCTTTGAATAGATCCCACTATCTCTTCTGTTCACTATGACATGAAGTGGCCACAAGCGAATCAGAGAACATATAAAAACATATTTTTTATTCAAGTTATCCATTTTAAACATTTTTCTGTGAGCATTTATGCCTGATTGGGAGCTTTTCTCAGCAAAGTGTGTAGAGGCAAAAGCCCATTAAATTTGATTCACATCCAATGAATTAGTTAATCTTTAATTATCTGCAATGTATCTTATCAAAGAAATCTACTTTCTTTCCAACTTCAGCCACTTCTTCCTCTCCCCTTGTCCCCTGAACACACCATCCATTCTGAAAAAGTAACTCATGCCCTCATTCCTCAATAAAAAATGACTGCCAGATCACTATTGTGGAATTCCATTATAATTTAAGAAGGGAGGATGTAGAAGGAGAGACAAGCAGAGTGAGCCAACAAGCAAGAACAAAAAGGATTACGCTGAGCATTCTTACAAGTCTTCTACCTCACTCCAGTGCTGGATTCATATCTACACTGATCAATACTGCAATGATGTAGGCTGTAGCTGGGGAAAATTGAAGATATAAGTCATGAAATGGAAATATATAGTGTTATTCCGAATGTGTTCTCAAGAAATAGTTTATTCTGAAAAGTTACATGAAAGTACAGTTACCGAGATGGAGCAAACAATTCGCAGGACCCAGTCCATTGGCTATATCAGTAATCTGTGGACTGTCAGATGGGAGCCCTTACGATCACCTTCTATGTGCCAGCATCCATTGCTCGTCCCTTGATGCATGTGCATAATGTCACAATGAAGACATTGTCCCATACAGTCTTATCAAAAGAGAAGCCATTTATGCTATAAGGTAAGAGGCAGTGAGCAGTTCTGCCTTCCAGTGGCCAGAGATTGCTGACAATCCCTCTGGACCAGATTCTGCAAAATGATCCTCTCCTTATTTCCCAGTGACCCTTTATATCAGTCCGTGGATGGCATTCTGGCACCTTCCACTAGACTGATGAGGCTATGTGGAACATCTGGTTGTTCTTCAGAAGTAAAGTATGCTTGAAGGGAAGATATCTTATCTACATAATAAGGGGATTATTGTGAACTAATGTGAATTGCGGAGCTCTAAGCCATTGAGATTAAATTCAGGAACATGATCATATCTAATTTGAGGCACTTTAAAATGATTGAGCCGTGCCCCCAAAGCATCACAGTAAACAACAGAGAGCATCTCTACAAGAATTGCCTCTCCAATCACTTCAGATGCAAGATAATACAGGCTAAAGCTTTTACAGTAAAAAGTGTGCATGTCTGATTCGGTTTTGCATAGCAAATAATAGTTTTTATTTTCAATAGTTATTTGTCAGCTTCAGAGGTGGATTAAAAGGAGGATAATCGGCAACCGCCAAAGGTTTAATGCTGAAATGTCCCTATTATCAGTGTGGAAAGGCAGGTAGCTGAAGATTGCTACCTATAGCATGGCTGCCTGCTATAGACAGTTATATTATTTTATTTGAATAATGTGGATGCAATTGAACAAAACAGCTGATTTGCAAGAAACATTACTGGCTACCATATATAGAAACAAACGTCAGATTAGTAAATTATATACGGCGACTCAATCATAAGTTATTTAAACCGGAGAAACAAGAGTCAAAATTAGCCCAAAAAGAATATAAAAATATAATTTATTGAAATTAAGTAATAACCAACATACACATAATGTATAATAGATGATAATTCACAAAATTATATAAGGTGACTAATCCACAAGTGCAACCAATGTTCCAGGTATACAAAAAAGGACACTAGTAAATCCAATCATAACAAAAGGGTGCCTAGTACGTACACATGAATAGTAGTAAGTCCGATATATGGCACATAAAAGTAAATGGCATAGTCACATAGTTGTACAAACTAGACCTATAGCGCCACCATGTACCATATCTGTACAGATCAAAACATGTGAACTAAAGTGACAAAAGTAAGCACACTAATTACCCATGTCTAGCAAAGTGTCCTATCTGGATCCTGGTACCATACCCCAAAGCGCGTTTCGCATGTGTGTTGCCGCTTCCTCAGGGGGCTTGGCTAAATCCGGCTCTCCATCCGGATTAAATAGGGATTACATCCGATCACGTGATTAGTTAAAGTAAGTGAAAAACAGTGCTCTGAAGTGAACCGCAGGTAGATGTTCTCATTGCGCCTCAGACCTCAATCTCAGCAGGCAGGTCCCGGTCACGTGAGCGGGTCGGCGCCACGCCCACACCACATGACACCGGACCGCCGACAAGAGAGTGGTAAAAGGCAGCAGGTAACATATACCAGCGCTAAAATTGTTAGTAAACTATACCGATATTAGAATAGTGAAATAAAGATGTGAATACTAAGAAGAATACTGCGTAGGCGTGACTTACACTTAGTGCATACAAGCACTCTAAAAAATGAGACTAAAAAAGCACGTGCAATTGTGCCAGTAGTAATATAAAGTGACTAGTGCTTAAAAGTGCCAAATAGACTAAGTGAATTATCCACTATAAAGATAAATACAATAAACTTTATCCCACTATATCAAAGATTAAAATATGCCAACGCCACAACCAACAGATATACAGACATTGAGAACATATTGGGGAGGCAGGATTATATAGTGACCACATAACTCATTAATAACAGGTACAGTGTTGTTTAAATTGTATAACCTATCACATGAATTTATAGGATGTATCAAAATAAATGTCCCAATAATAATAAATATTTGTTCATCCATTTCATGCAGATAGAATGTTCCACTCAAAAACACTGATATTCCTCCATCTCAAACGGGTAAACGGGATCCTTCAATCTTCTATTCTCCCCCATAGGTACATCAACGTCTTAAATCATATGAATGTGGACATGAGTATAAACGCACTAAAATGTATAAAAGAATAGAGACACCAAATTAAAACTGATGATAATGAATGGCAGAGATTACGCAACAAATCTAACCAACAGACAAAAATTTAAAGAAATGAGGAAAAGCCATGCGCCTCATTGAGGCCTTTAGGTGTCATAGTTCCCAAAGTAGAGATCCAACGACATTCACGTTGTGCCAAGATACGCTTGATATCCCCGCCTCTAACACCACACTGGACATGGTCAATCCCACGTGCCATGAAGGACTTAGGATCACAGTCATGGAACTGCCTGAAATGGCGCGGTATAGCCTTGAGTTTTACCATATCTGTCTCCTTTGTTGCAGCCATTATATCGCGCACATGTTCGCGTATGCGTGTACCAAGACGGCGGGAAGTCAGCCCGATGTATACTTTTGGGCAACTACACACGGCATAATACACAACCTGTGTAGTATTGCAAGTTATGTGGTAGTTAATAGTAAAGGTCCTCCCACCGTGACTTGAATCAAAAGAGGCAATGCGGCTGATGTTGGGGCATGAAATGCAGTTACCGCATGGAAAACAGCCCTTAGGTGGACCGCCAGATCCAAAATTATACTCACACGGCTTAGGGACATAGTGACTTGATACTAGTAAATCCTTCAAATTTTTGCTCCGTCTGGCAGTCATTGAAGGATACTCTTTAAGGCATTTGGAAAGTGATGGGTCACTTCTGAGGATGCCCCAATATTTTTGGAGGCAATTCCTCATCGTGGTCCATTCACTATTAAAAGTGGAAATGAATCTTACTAGATCTTGTTGTTCAGCCTTTCTTTTGTTATAGTTATTCCTAGGGCACAGTAATTCCTCACGTGGTGTATATTTGGCCCTTAAATATCTTTTCTTAATGTTCCTTTTACTATATCCCCTAGTTTGAAATCTGGCCCTGAGATCCAACGCCTGCACTTCAAATTTAGTGGCTAAGGAACAGATCCGCTTCATCCTAAGATGCTGACCAACCGGGATGGCTTTGATGGTGCTATATGGGTGACCCGAATCAGCATGCAGAAGAGAGTTGACTGACGTGGACTTTCTGAAAACATCTGTCTGTAAATATCGCTCACCATCTACCTCAATTTTGATGTCCAGAAAGTCCACCTCGGTCTTACTCATCTGGTATGTCAATTTGATGTTGTATGTGTTGCATAAACTTATGCAATGCGTCATCAGGTCCCTGCCATATAATGAACAGGTCATCGATATAGCATAGCCAGCACCTCACATGGTCCGTGACCTGCGGGCCCCCCCACCAAAAATCTCTCTCTCCCAGTACCCCAGGAAGAGATTGGTGAAGGAGGGTGCACAGGCCGCGCCCATGGCAGTCCCACGCTGCTGTAAGTAGAAAACATCCTTAAAAACAAAAAAGTTTTTAGTCAATATGAAAGTCAGCAATTCCATGACCAGATCACAAATGGCACCATCCCAGTTGCTCGCATCCAGGAAAAAGCGGACCGCCTCTAACCCATCACTGTGACCAATACAGGTGTATAGTGATTGTATGTCCGCAGTCACAAGGCACATGTTGTCCTCCAACTGTATCCCATTGATCCGACGCAGGACATATGACGTGTCCCTGGCATAAGAGGGGAGCGACTCAACCAATGGCATTAGATAGTAGTCCACGAATTTGCATATAGGGTCGCTCAAGCATCCCATGCCAGAGACTATCGGATGCCCTGGCGGGTCAATGGGATTTTTGTGAATCTTTGGAACGAAGTACAGCGTTGGAACCCTAGGGGATTTGATAAGTAGACTATCCAGCACATGTTTAGGAATGATGCCCCTGTCATAAGCACTAACCAGAATACTCTCCAGTTCACAAGAAAATTTGTTTATTGGATTAGAGTCAAGTTTTTTATATGTCTCTTTGTCCCTAAGATGTTTATTAGCTTCCCTCTCATAGAGAACACTAGGCCACAAAACCACATTTCCCCCCTTGTCTGCTGGTTTTATAACTACGTCCTTGTAGCTCCTAAGTTGTTCTAGAGCCAATCTTTGATTTGCCGTCAAGTTATCATGCATACGTTTTGTAGATATTTTCTGAAAGTCTTGAACAACCATCCTAGTAAATATCTCTACTGCTAGACATAGAGACAAGGGGGGAAATGTGGTTGTACAACTGTCTAGTCAATTTAAGTAGGGGAGTCTACAAACCAACAACCAAAAGAAACAAACCTACCCCTTAAAAACATTAATCTTTATTAATACTCCAGTCTAATACCAATAATTATCAAAAAATGGATAAAAAACATCCCAGTTAGGGGACCTAAAGATTCTGGGATTAGAGACACTGCCTATCTATATCTCATTTATGTGCAAAAAATAACACAATAGAAAAAATCAACAAAACGTGAAAAATAACACTAAAAAACCAAAAAACATGAAAAAAACATAAAAAATGAAAATATTGGATATAGTATGCCTATATTGACCCTAATGTGCCCTCAGGTCTGATACCTTCCTTGCAGCGGAGGTTGGCACCCTAGATTTTCGACATGGCGCCCCCGCTCAACGGCGGCTGTCCCTTATTTCCCTAGGTACCCCTACAAATCTAATAACCACAGACAACAAATCCCATATATATGGATCAAATTAGATCCATAGAAAACTCTATTAAATACGCCAAATGCTGCACCTGATACTTAGACTAAAATTAGTTCAATAGTGGATATACAATAGTCAATAGAACTGCGCCTAAGTTGTTTTATATATACTAGTAGTAATTATATCTAGCCAGCATCCCTATAATATAAGCTTGTCCTAGATTAAGGCTTAGATTTTAGTAACTCCTCATCTGTGTTTTAGAGGAGAATGTATTCATATGTCAATCACTTATCATAAAGGGAATATGCTCCCAAAAATCTAATATTATTACCAGCAAAAGTTTTTAGCACAGTACTGAGCAGGTTAGCTATCACCCATATATTATTTTGTTTAAAGGCAGTTCAACTCCACACTCACAATTCCCTCATTTATAGACAGCGGGAATATGTATAAGTTATGTGCAACACTGACAGATCAAGTGCTTAATATCCCATAAATTGCATCATAACACTAAGCTCAATGCAGATTAACCACTTAGCTCCTTATTCATCAGATGTTCCCTCATAGCCGCCATGTCAATCCATTGGCTCCTGTACACGCTGTCCCGACGCGTTTCTCCCCCATCTATTCACTCAGGGGGTTCATCAGGGGACTTTAGATTATTGTGCCATAATAGGTCATAGAGCCACAAGCAGGAACCAAGATACTGGACTCCACCGTCTGTGCTATCTACTACCCCATCCACTCACTTATATAGCATAATCATAGACGCTCCACCCACCTCCATATGGCAGCGGCGTCCTTCTGAACCCGGCGCCATGCTTCACGTGTTAAGTTACAGGAAGTCTCGTGACATGAAGCGATCACCACAGCGCCAGTGCGCCCCTACTGATGATGTTCTCTGGACCGCATATGCACACACTGATGACATGCTTATAGTGCTGTGGAACGCACCGCCATATCCAGACCTACTGCGCAGCTGCAGAAAGGCCTTACCGCTCGCAGAGGTATACTGACAGCGTACTCAGCAACTGTCTTGCGCTTTATATCTAATTTCTAAACAGTGATACACCATATATTGCAGCTACATCTGTATGCCATATTTCCTAATCCAAAACCAAATAGTGCTTTCCGTACAGCATAGGAATACATAATATAAATAATAAATTGTAACCTATTTGATGGACTGCCAATTAACTAGTGTGCAGATGTATCTCACTATGCGATACAGAGTAACAGGTGTCATTACATCACGTTGGGTGGTGATTGTCCGATAGACCAAATCTACTTATACTTCCCGGGTATTATTAACATATCTCAACGAGAGGATATGGGCTACTTGTGGAGGTTACATGGCACTGTATTAGAGAGACAAATTACCTATATACGTTTAACTGCCACATATAAGCCTCCCACTTATCCCTAAAGGATGTTCTGGCCAGGGGTATACCCACCACCTGGATTTTAACATAACACACTAACAATATAAAACAGGCTACGTTGTTTCCTCTCATGGGAGATGTATTAACCATTAGGTCTTAAATGAAACTCGAGAAGGTCAACTGCTCATTTAACCCATTTGGATGGACAGTCTCCATCCAGAAGATCCATCTTGTTTCTCTCTGTAGGATCTTTGGGGAATTTCCTAAATTCATGAAACCCGACTTTGCCAAAAGTCGGCGACTTCTGAAAATGGCCGACCCGTTTCGCTGAACCCTAGTTAATACATCTCCCATGAGAGGAAACAACGTAGCCTGTTTTACATTGTTAGTGTGTAATGTTAAAATCCAGGTGGTGGGTATACCCCTGGCCAGAACATCCTTTAGGGATAAGTGGGAGGCTTATATGTGGCAGTTAAACGTATATAGGTAATTTGTCTCTCTAATACAGTGCCATGTAACCTCCACAAGTAGCCCATATCCTCTCGCTGAGATATGTTAATAATACCCGGGAAGTATAAGTAGATTTGGTCTATCGGACAATCACCACCCAACGTGATGTAATGACACCTGTTACTCTGTATCGCATAGTGAGATACATCTGCACACTAGTTAATTGGCAGTCCATCAAATAGGTTACAATTTATTATTTATATTATGTATTCCTATGCTGTACGGAAAGCACTATTTGGTTTTGGATTAGGAAATATGGCATACAGATGTAGCTGCAATATATGGTGTATCACTGTTTAGAAATTAGATATAAAGCGCAAGACAGTTGCTGAGTACGCTGTCAGTATACCTCTGCGAGCGGTAAGGCCTTTCTGCAGCTGCGCAGTAGGTCTGGATATGGCGGTGCGTTCCACAGCACTATAAGCATGTCATCAGTGTGTGCATATGCGGTCCAGAGAACATCATCAGTAGGGGCGCACTGGCGCTGTGGTGATCGCTTCATGTCACGAGACTTCCTGTAACTTAACACGTGAAGCATGGCGCCGGGTTCAGAAGGACGCCGCTGCCATATGGAGGTGGGTGGAGCGTCTATGATTATGCTATATAAGTGAGTGGATGGGGTAGTAGATAGCACAGACGGTGGAGTCCAGTATCTTGGTTCCTGCTTGTGGCTCTATGACCTATTATGGCACAATGATCTAAAGTCCCCTGATGAACCCCCTGAGTGAATAGATGGGGGAGAAACGCGTCGGGACAGCGTGTACAGGAGCCAATGGATTGACATGGCGGCTATGAGGGAACATCTGATGAATAAGGAGCTAAGTGGTTAATCTGCATTGAGCTTAGTGTTATGATGCAATTTATGGGATATTAAGCACTTGATCTGTCAGTGTTGCACATAACTTATACATATTCCCGCTGTCTATAAATGAGGGAATTGTGAGTGTGGAGTTGAACTGCCTTTAAACAAAATAATATATGGGTGATAGCTAACCTGCTCAGTACTGTGCTAAAAACTTTTGCTGGTAATAATATTAGATTTTTGGGAGCATATCCCTTTATGATAAGTGATTGACATATGAATACGTTCTCCTCTAAAACACAGATGAGGAGTTACTAAAATCTAAGCCTTAATCTAGGACAAGCTTATATTATAGGGATGCTGGCTAGATATAATTACTACTTGTATATATAAAACAACTTAGGCGCAGTTCTATTGACTATTGTATATCCACTATTGAACTAATTTTAGTCTAAGTATCAGGTGCAGCATTTGGCGTATTTAATAGAGTTTTCTATGGATCTAATTTGATCCATATATATGGGATTTGTTGTCTGTGGTTATTAGATTTGTAGGGGTACCTAGGGAAATAAGGGACAGCCGCCGTTGAGCGGGGGCGCCATGTCGAAAATCTAGGGTGCCAACCTCCACTGCAAGGAAGGTATCAGACCTGAGGGCACATTAGGGTCAATATAGGCATACTATATCCAATATTTTCATTTTTTATGTTTTTTTCATGTTTTTTGTTTTTTTAGTGTTATTTTTCACGTTTTGTTGATTTTTTCTATTGTGTTATTTTTTGCACATAAATGAGATATAGATAGGCGGTGTCTCTAATCCCAGAATCTTTAGGTCCCCTAACTGGGATGTTTTTTATCCATTTTTTGATAATTATTGGTATTAGACTGGAGTATTAATAAAGATTAATGTTTTTAAGGGGTAGGAAAATGTGGTTGACCTGGGACCACAATCCTGTGGGAAAGTACTCACCATACCAGATGTCTGTTCCTCCAGGAGATCCTCCAATGCCCATAGAATGTAAGTCCGCAAGGACAGGGTTCTCTCCCCTCTGTACCAGTGTGTCACTGTAAACCTGTTTACTGTAAATGATAGCTATAACCCTGTATGTAACCCCTTTCTCATGTACAGCACCATGGAATTAATGGTGCTATATAAATAAATAATAATAATAATAATAATAATAATAATAATTAGTACCTCCCTTTCCATGTCCACATCAGTCAATTCATGGCCACCCTTTTCAAATAATTTCTTGAGGATCAATTTCCTTGAGAAAAGGTAGAGATCCTTGGTGGCTGTAAACAAATCGAATCTATTAGTAGGGGAAAAGGTTAAACCCCTTTGTAACACATACAATTGATCCCCAGAGAGGACATGTTGGGAAAGATTAATTACCTCCAAACCTTTTTTCTCTTTTTTATATTGTAGATTATTCTGAGAGTTTTTTTTGTTTCCCACCATTCCTCTCACGATTAAAGCCAGAATTGCGCAGATCATAGAACCTTGGTTGTGTTTTGTTAGATTCGGGCTGACTTCCCGCCGTCTTGGTACACGCATACGCAAACATGTGCGTGATATAATGGCTGCAACAAAGGAGACAGATATGGTAAAACTCAAGGCTATACCGCGCCATTTCAGGCAGTTCCATGACTGTGATCCTAAGTTCTTCATGGCACGTGGGATTGACCATGTCCAGTGTGGTGTTAGAGGCGGGGATATCAAGCGTATCTTGGCACAACGTGAATGTTGTTGGATCTCTACTTTGGGAACTATGACACCATTCTATCTGCATGAAATGGATGAACAAATATTTATTATTATTAGGACATTTATTTTCATACATCCTATAAATTCATGTGAAAGGTTATGCAATTTAAACAACACTGTACCTGTTATTAATGAGTTATGTGGTCACTATATAATCCTGCCTCCCCAATATGTTCTCAATGTCTGTATATCTGTTGGTTGTGGCGTTGGTATATTTTAATCTTTAATATAGTGGAATAAAGTTTATTGTATTTATCTTTATAGTGGATAATTCACTTAGTCTATTTGGCACTTTTAAGCACTAGTCACTTTATATGTAGTACACTGGCACAATTGCAAGTGCTTTTTTAGTCTCATTTTTTAGAGTGCTTGTATGCACTAAGTGTAAGTCACGCATACGCAGTATTCTTCTTAGTATTCACATCTTTATTTCACTATTCTAATATCGGTATAGTTTACTAACAATTTTAGCGCTGGTATATGTTACCTGCTGCCTTTTACCACTCTCTTGTCGGCGGTCCGTTGTCATGTGGTGTGGGCGTGGTGCTGACCCACTCACGTGACCGGGACCTGCCTGCTGAGATTGAGGTCTGAGGCGCAATGAGGACGTCTACCTGCGGTTCACTTCAGCGCACTGTTTTTCACTTACTTTAACTAATAATGTGATCGGATGTAATCCCTATTTAAACTGGATGGAGAGCCGGATTTAGTCACGCCCCCTGAGGAAGCGGCAACACTCGAACGCGAAACGCGCATTGGGGTACGGTACCAGGATCCAGATAGGACACTTTGCTAGACATGGGTAATTAGTTTGCTTACTTTTGTCACTTTAATTCACATGTTTTGATCTGTACAGATATGGTACATGGTGGCACTATAGGTCTAGTTTGTACAACTATGTGACTATGCCATTTACTTTTATGTGCCATATATCGGACTTACTACTATTCATGTGTACGTACTAGGCACCCTTTTGTTATGATTGGATTTACTAGTGTCCTTTTTTGTATACCTGGAACATTGGTTGCACTTATGGATTAGTCACCTTATATAATTTTGTGAATTATCATCTATTATACATTATGTGTATGTTGGTTATTACTTAATTTCAATAAATGATATTTTTATATTCTTTTTGGGTTAATTTTGACTCTTGTTTCTCCGGTTTAAATTACTGGCTACCAGTCTAGTGCCTTGCCTAAAATGCAAATATTACAATGATGTCATCGCAACGCCTGCATCATTCAGTAAGATCCCTACCAGAAAAAGCCAATGCCAGGAATTGTGGGAATGTAAGGAGATGAGTACATTTTTTTTCTTACTGTCCTGCTGTGTGGATGAAGTAACAGTAATAATGCAATTATATATTTAATTGACAAGAGAAGAGCTCACGATAGTGAGTATTGGAGTGTTTATTACATTTATACAGGGGTGTGTAGAACTACGTATATAGTTTAAATAATAGTTGAAATATAATTATGTTTTCAAATGTTCATAGTTTTCTTGAATCTTTGATAGCTCTCCCTTAAAAAAGTTAATCTGGGTTAAGTTCTGGTGATCGATGTAGTCATTCAACCAGGCCTCATCTGCCTATCTATCTATTTTCCAGCGTATAAGACAACCATTTAACCCCTGAAAATCTTCTTAAAAGTCGAGGGTCGTCTTAAACATCGGATCTTGTCTTATAGGGCGGGTGCATATGGTGGGTGGGGGGAGTGGTCCTGATGATGAAGAAAGGGGGAATCTCACTGGGAAGGTGTAAGTGGCGTATCCCCCATTACCTCATTGTAGCAAAGCAGCGATGCTCTCTGTGCTGTGGAGGCATCGTCGGCATATCTATGTGCAGCATCAGGGCTCCGCCGGCATTTCCTCAAAGCCCGGAAAATGGCCGCTGGGGGCGGCGCATGCTCAGATTCAGATCTTGTCCCAAAAAGGAGCTGCACAAAAGCAGCTGCACAGACTGTTCACTGCCTCTCACCTTATAGCATAAGCTGCTGATGCCCCCATCACGGAGACCCCACGCTGCACATAGTCGAGCCGCCGGCGCCACCCCCCAGCACAGAGAGCATCGCTGCTACAATGAGGTAATGGGGGATACTCCACTTACACCTTCCCTGTGAGACTCCCCCTCTCTTTGTCATTGGGACCACTCCACCCCACCCTATGCACATTGGTCACCCGCCCTATAAGATGACACACGGCGTATAAGAAGACCCCTGACTTTTAAGAAGATTTTATATTTTAACTAGAAAAGTTGGGGGGACATCTTTTACGCCCAGTAGTCTTATACGCCGAAAAATACGGTACTTATATTGATAAAAAATAATATGAATAGACAATGTATGCCTACATATGTACCCTCCTGTATACAGTTATATGAAAAAGTTTGGGCACCCCTATTAAACTTAAGCTTAATGTTTTATAAAAATTGATTTTTTTGCAACAGTTATTTCAGTTTCATATATCTAATAACTGTTGGACACAGTAATGTTTCTGCCTTGAAATGAGGTTTATTTTACTAACAGAAAATGTGCAATCTACATTCAAACAAAATTTGTCAGGTGCATAAGTATGGGCACCCTTATCATTTTCTTGTTTTAAATACTCCTACCTACTTTTTACTGACTTACTACAGCACTTTTTTTGGTTTTGTAACCTCATTGAGCTTTGAACTTCATAGCCAGGTGTATGCAATCATGAGAAAAGCTACTTAAAGTGGCCACTTGCAAGTTGTTCTCCTGTTTGAATCCCCTCTGAAGAGTGGCATCATGGGCTCCTCAAAACAACTGTCAAATGATCTGAAAACAAAGATTATTCAACATAGTTGTTCAGGGGAAGGATACAAAAAGCTGTCTAAGAGATTTAACCTGTCAATTTCCACTGTGAGGAAAACATAGTAAGGAAATGGAAGAACACAAGTACAGTTCTTGTTAAGGCCAGAAGTGGCAGGCCAAGAAAAACATCAGAAAGGCAGAGAAGAAGAATGGTGAGATCAGTCAAGGACAATCCTCAGACCATCTCCAGAGAGCTGCAGCATCAACTTGCTGCAGATGGTGTCACTGTGCATCGGTCAACTATACAACGCACTTTGCACAAGGAGAAGCTGTATGGGAGAGTGATGCGAAAGAAGCCGTTTCTGCAAGCACGCCACAAACAGAGTCGGCTGAGGTATGCAAAAGCACATTTGGAGAAGCCAATTTCTTTTTGGAAGAAGGTCCTGTGGACTGATGAAACCAAGATTGTGTTGTTTGGTCATACAAAATGGCATCATGCATGGCGGCAAAAGACACAGCATTCCAAGAAAACACTTGCTACCCACAGTTAAATTTGGTGGAGGTTCCATCATGCTTTGGGGCTGTATGGCCAATGCCGGCACCGGGAATCTTGTTAAAGTTGAGGGACGCATGGATTCCTCTCAGTATCAGCAGATTCTTGACAATAATGTTCATAAATCAGTGACAAAGTTGAAGTTACGCAGGGGATGGATCTTTCAGCAAGACAATGATCCAAAACACCGCTCCAAATCTACTCAGGCATTCATGCAGATGAACAATTACACTGTTCTGGAATGGCCATCCCAGTCCCCAGACCTGAATATCATTGAACATCTGTGGGATCATTTGAAGAGGGCTGTCCATGCTCGGCGACCATCAAACTTAACTGAACTGGAATTGTTTTGTAAAGAGGAATGTTCAAAAATACCTTCATCCAGGATCCAGGAACTCATTAAAAGCTACAGGAAGCGACTAGGGGCTGTTATTTTTGCAAAACGAAGATCTACTAAATATTAATGTCACATTTCTGGTGAGGTGCCCATACTTATGTACCTGTCAAATTTTGTTTGAATGCAGATTGCACATTTTCTGTTAGTACAATAAACCTCATTTCAAGGCAGAAACATTACTGTGTCCAACAGTTATTAGATAAATGAAACTGAAATATCTGTTGCAAAAAAACCAATTTTTATAAAACATTAAGCTTAAGATTAATAGGGGTGCCCAAACTTTTTCATATAACTGTATTTATTCGGTAGGTGGGAAACAAAGTAAATCATATTTTTTAATACAGGGGAAAGGGGGAAGGGGGCATAGAGGATAAATTATTTATATTTGTAATGGGTGGGGGAGGAGTGGTTATTTAGCTTGTTGTGAAAGGGGTTACTCTGGACCATTATTTTTTTACTATGGGCCTGAGAACCAGCAGTCAGGTAGTTACTAATAAAAATGGACAATTTTGAAAATGTTTGCCAGTCTCAAAGTTCGAACGAACATTGCACATTCAAATTTGTGTTCGGATTCCTGAGCATTTTCCTCAAAATCGTCAAAATTTGGTTAAAGTTAGGTAAATGATTGAGTTTCTACTAATGCTTTTCTAGGACTTTGGCTAGGGTAGTGGTGCTGTATGATGAGCGGGGGGACGAGTTTGATAAGGGAAAGTAGTGGGGAGATGTCAGAGTAGCGGTGGACTGTATTTTTTAATTAACTTAATGTGTGGAGATTCAGGGCGCAGAAACCATCCATAACGTCCAGATACAAGGGCTTCTGTCATTGGCTGTCAAGCTCACGTCTCTCTCCATATAAAACGCAAACATGTTGTTTTTGCTCTATTTTGTTAGTGTAAAAGCTAGTGTTGAGCGATACCGTCCGATACTTGAAAGTATCGGTATCGGAAAGTATCGGCCGATACCGGCAAAGTATCGGATCCAATCCGATACCGATACCCGATACCAATACAAGTCAATGGGACTCAAGTATCGGACGGTATTCCTGATGGTTCCCAGGGTCTGAAGGAGAGGAAACTCTCCTTCAGGCCCTGGGATCCATATAAATGTGTAAAAGAAAGAATTAAAATAAAAAATATCGCTATACTCACCTGTCCGACGCAGCCTGGACCTCAGCGAGGGAACCGGCAGCGTTGTTTGTTTAAAATTCGCGCTTTTACTTGGTTACGTGAAGTCCCGGCTTGTGATTGGTCAGGGCGGCCATGTTGCCGGGACGCAGACCAATCACAGCAAGCCGTGACGAAATTACGTCACGGCTTGCTGTGATTGGTCCGCGTCCCGGCAACATGGCCGCCATTAACCAATCACAAGCCGTGACGTCACGGGAGGCTGGACACGCGCGCTTTTTAAAAAGCGCGCGTGTCCAGCCTCCAGTGACGTCCCGGCTTATGATTGGTCACAGCGCCATGTTGCCGGGACGCGGACCAATCACAGCAAGCCGTGACGAAATTACGTCACGGCTTGCTGTGATTGGTCCGCGTCCCGGCAACATGGCCGCCATTAACCAATCACAAGCCGTGACGTCACGGGAGGCTGGACACGCGCGCTTTTTAAAATGGGCGCGTGTCCAGCCTCCCGTGACGTCCCGGCTTGTGATTGGTTGCGCCGCGGTCAACCAATCACAAGCCGGGAGGCTGGACACGCGCGCATTTTAAAATTTTAAAATGCGCGCGTGTCCAGCCTCCCGGCTTGTGATTGGTTGATCGCGGCGCAACCAATCACAAGCCGGGACGTCACGGGAGGCTGGACACGCGCCCATTTTAAAATGCGCGCGTGTCCAGCCTC
Source organism: Ranitomeya variabilis (assembly GCF_051348905.1). Taxonomy (NCBI): domain Eukaryota; kingdom Metazoa; phylum Chordata; class Amphibia; order Anura; family Dendrobatidae; genus Ranitomeya; species Ranitomeya variabilis. Next base: position 539,932,004 of record NC_135236.1, read on the forward strand.
CCGTGACGTCACGGCTTGTGATTGGTTGCGTCTCCCATGTGACTGCGACGCAACCAATCACAAAGCCGGGACGTAATTTTAAAATCCTTAAGGACCTGAAATTACGTCACGGCTTGCTGTGATTGGTTGCGTCGCCCATGTGACTGCGACGCAACCAATCACAACGCCGGAACGTAATTTTAAAATCCTGAAGGACCTGAAATTACGTCACGGCTTGCTGTGATTGGTTGCGTCCCGGTCACATGGGCGGCACGCAACCAATCACAAGCCGGGACTCACGTAAAGGAAAGAAAAGCGCGAATTTTAAACAAAGAACGCTGCCGCTTCCCTCGGTAAGGTGCAGGCTGCGTCGGAGAGGTGAGTATAGCAATATTTTTTATTTTAATTCTCTCTTTTACACATTTTTACATTAATGTTGTTTCGATACCGATACCCGATATCACAAAAATATCGGATCTCGGTATCGGAATTCCGATACAGCAAGTATCGGCCGATACCCGATACTTGCAGTATCGGAATGCTCAACACTAGTAAAAGCGCAGAGAGGCTGCTCCTGCTGCTGCAAGTAGTCAGATAGTTCAGATAGATATACAGGTCCTTCTCAAAAAATTAGCATATAGTGTTAAATTTCATTATTTACCATAATGTAATGATTACAATTAAACTTTCATATATTATAGATTCATTATCCACCAACTGAAATTTGTCAGGTCTTTTATTGTTTTAATACTGATGATTTTGGCCTACAACTCCTGATAACCCAAAAAACCTGTCTCAATAAATTAGCATATCAAGAAAAGGTTCTCTAAATGACCTATTACCCTAATCTTCTGAATCAACTAATTCACTCTAAACACATGCAAAAGATACCTGAGGCTTTTAAAAACTCCCTGCCTGGTTCATTACTCAAAACCGCCATCATGGGTAAGACTAGCGACCTGACAGATGTCAAGAAGGCCATCATTGACACCCTCAAGCAAGAGGGTAAGACCCAGAAAGAAATTTCTCAACAAATAGGCTGTTCCCAGAGTGCTGTATCAAGGCACCTCAATGGTAAGTCTGTTGGAAGGAAACAATGTGGCAGAAAACGCTGTACAATGAGAAGAGGTGACCGGACCCTGAGGAAGATTGTGGAGAAGGACCGATTCCAGACCTTGGGGAACCTGAGGAAGCAGTGGACTGAGTCTGGTGTGAAAAGGTGTGTGCAGGAAATGGGCTACAGGTGCCGCATTCCCCAGGTAAAGCCACTTTTGAACCATAAACAGCGGCAGAAGCGCCTGACCTGGGCTACAGAGAAGCAGCACTGGACTGTTGCTAAGTGGTCCCAAGTACTTTTTTCTGATGAAAGCAAATTTTGCATGTCATTCGGAAATCAAGGTGCCAGAGTCTGGAGGAAGACTGGGGAGAAGGAAATGCCAAAATGCCTGAAGTCCAGTGTCAAGTACCCACAGTCAGTGATGGTGTGGGGTGCCATGTCAGCTGCTGGTGTTGGTCCACTGTGTTTCATCAAGGGCAGGGTCAATGCAGCTAGCTATCAGGAGATTTTGGAGCACTTCATGCTTCCATCGGCTGAAATGCTTTATGGAGATGAAGATTTCATTTTTCAGCACGACCTGGCACCTGCTCACAGTGCCAAAACCACTGGTAAATGGTTTACTGACCATGGTATTACTGTGCTCAATTGGCCAGCCAACTCTCCTGACCTGAACCCCATAGAGAATCTGTGTGATATTGTGAAGAGAAAGTTGAGAGATGCAAGACCCAACACTCTGGATGAGCTTAAGGCCGCTATTGAAGCATCATGGGCCTCCATAACATCTCAGCAGTGTCACAGGCTGATTGCTTCCATGCCACGCCGCATTGAAGCAGTCATTTCTGCCAAAGGATTCCCGACAAAGTATTGAGTGCATAACTGAACATTATTATTAGATGGTTTTTTTGTTTGTTATTAAAAAACACTTTTATTTGATTGGACGGGTGAAATATGCTAATTTATTGAGACAGGTTTTTTGGGTTATCAGGAGTTGTAGGCCAAAATCATCAGTATTAAAACAATAAAAGACCTGACAAATTTCAGTTGGTGGATAATGAATCTATAATATATGAAAGTTTAATTATAATCATTACATTATGGTAAATAATGAAATTTAACACTATATGCTAATTTTTTGAGAAGGACCTGTAGATAGGATCCTATATGAAATCGACCTTCCAGCATCTAAATCATTTGTGCTAATAGTGTGGGCCAGAGACCAGGCCACATTTCAGAATCTAAATCATTTGTGCTAATAGTGTGGTCCAGCATAATGAAATATTCTTCAAAACACACACATATATCTAACTATATAATCGTCTAAGGGATACTTCCATCTGTTTGTCTGTCTGTCTTTCTGTCTGTCTGTAATTGAAATCCCACGTCGATGATTGGTCATCGGCCTGCCAGCCGCGACCAATCAGCGACAGGCTTAGTCCGGCCGCAAATTGGCCCCTCCCTACTCTCCTCAAGTCAGTGCCCCCTCCCTACTCCCCTCCAGTCAGTGCCAGTGTGTCGCCCCATGTCGGACCAACTTATTACTATTGATGCTGCCTATGCAGCATCAATAGTAAAAAGATATAATGTTAAAAATAATTAAAAAAAAAAAAAAATTGTGCTATTCTCACTTTCCGACGTCCACCGATGCGCGATGCTGCCGCAAGCTTCCATTCCCAGAGATGCATTGCGAAATTACCCAGATGACTTAGCAGTCTTGCAATTTCGCAATGCATCACTGGGAACGGAAGCTGGCGGCCGCATTGCGCGCGTCGGGACAGCTTCGGTGGACGACAGAGGGTGAGTATATAACTATTTTTATTTTAATTCTTTTTTTAATAGGGATATGGTGCCCACACAGCTATATAATATGTGGGCTGTGTTATATACTATGTGGGCTGTGCTATATATATTATGTGGGCTGTGCTATATACTGCCTGGCTGCTATATACTACATGGGCAGTGTTATATACAGCGTGGGTTGTGCTATATACTACTTGGGCTGTGTTATATACTGTGTGAACTGTGTTATATGCTGCGTGGCCTGTGTTATATACTATGTGGGCTGTGTAATATACTACGTGGGCTGTGCTATATATTATGTGGGCTGTGGTATATACTGCCTGGCTGCTATATACTACGTGGGCAGTGTTATATACTGCATGGGCTGTGCTATATATTACGTGGGCTGAGCTATATACTATGTGGCTGCTATATACTATGTGGCTGCTATATACTACGTGGCTGTGCTATATACTACATGGCTGTCTGTGTTATGTGGGCTGTGCTATATAGTATGTGGCTGCTATATACTATGTGGCTGCCATATACTACGTGGCTGTGCTATATACTACGCGGCTGTGCTATATACTACATAACTGTGGTATATACCACATGGCTGTCTGTGTTATATACTACGTGGCTGTGCTATATACTACGTGGCTGTGCTAAGTGCGACGTACATACATATTCTAGAATACCCGATGTGTTAGAATCGGGCCACCATCTAGTATATATATATATATATATATATATATATATATATATATATATATATATATATATATATATATATATATACTTATATATATTTATATATACAGCTCTGGAAAAAAAGACCACTGCAAAATGTTCAGTTTGTCTGATTTTTCTCTTTATAGGTATATTTTTGAGAAAAAAGTGAATTGTTCTTTTATTCTATAAACTTCTGACAACATGTCTCTGAATTTCCAAGCAATAAATTTAGTATTTTTTTTCTAACAAAGAAAAATTATCAGATTAAAAAAAAACCCAGTGCTTTCAGATCTCAAATAATGCAAAGAAAACAAGTTCATAATCATTTAGATACAACAATACTAATGTTTTAACTTAGGAAGAGTTCAGAAATCAATATTTTGTGGAATAACCATGATTTTTAATCACAGCTTTCCTGTGTCTTGGCATGCTTTCCACCAGTCTTTCACACTGCTTCTGGCGCAAACATTTAAGCAGTTCTTCTTTGTTTGATGGCTTGCGACTATCCATCATCCTCTTGATTACATTCCAGAGGTTTTCAGTGGGGTTCAGGTCTGGAGATTGGGCTGCCCATGACAGGGTTTTGATGTGGTGGGCTCTTAATTTTTGCCAGAGCTGTATACTGTATACATAGATTACAGTAGATAGACAGATAGATCAATGAAAAGCTGTCAATTCATCTGCCAGGTACATTAAAATCACAACGTGACAGGTTAGAAGAGAATAGATAGAATAGATATATATACACATAGAATAAATAGATATAACTATGTCAGTGACAAATACAATTAGTACAGTACATGTGCAGCTTACTGTACATGTATTCAAATAATAAATGATTATTTTTCTAAAAAAAATGGCATGGGCTCCCATGTAATTTTCACAACCAGCAGAGGGAAAGCCGATGACTGGGGGCTGAAATTTATAGCCTGAGAAGAGAGTAACACCCATGGAGGTTCCCAGGCTATTAATATCAGCTCACTGCTGTATACTTAGCCTTTACTGGTTATTAAAATGGGGACCCTACAAAAAATACGTAGGGTCCCTCTATAATAAATTACCAGCAAAGAAGACAGCTACGGGCCAAAATATATAGGCTAGGTAGGGGACATGTATATTGGCTCTCTCCAGATTGAGAGCTGATGTTTTTAGTCTGAAGAGGGACAATATCTATGGCCCCTTCCTAGGCTATTAATATCAGCCCACAGCTGTCTGTCTAGCCATTGCTGGTTATTAATTATAGGGTGACCCTACATCATTTTTGGGGGGTCCCTCATTTTAATAACCAGTAAAAGCTTTGAGCAGATATTAGTAGCCTGGGAAACTCCATGGGTATTACACCCTTCCCAATCTATAGACATCTGCCCCCAGGTGTCCTCTTTTTCTTTGCTGTGTAATAAAATGTCAGGGGATCCCACGCCATTTTTTCAGAAAACAATTTATTATGTAATAAAATGTATGAACAGTAAGTTACACAAGCACTATATTTGTTGGCATATTTATATCTCTCTATTCTACTATGTGTATATATCTATACACATCTATATATATATATATATATATATATATATATATATATTTATTCTATTCTGTTGGGTCACAATCTGATTTTATGGTTCGCAGATGAATTGTTTTTCAAAGGACATAGGTGTGTAAAAATCTAACAACACTCACATGATTCGAGTGCCGTGCGATTTTTTTTCTCACACCCAATGAATTGCATTGGGGAGTCTCATCCGAGATGCGAGAACAATCGCAGCATGCTGCAATCTTTTTCTCAGTCTGATTTCAGCTGAAAAAAATTGCAGATGAGCTGTTACTCATACCTTAAAGCTCTACTGAACAAAAACATTGGCTCACCCTACCCAAAAACAACTGATAGCATCTGTTACTGAATGGGCTGCTCATCTCCCTTTCTTTGGCAGCCACACAGCTGTTTGACTTGTAGATGAGGGCCAAAAAGAGCTTGTGCTCCAGTGGATGGCAAGTGCTGCATTAAGTGACCTCTCTTCCTATTCATTCACCTTGACATCATACCTTTGTTTCCCCCCCCCCATGTCACAACTGTCCAACTGACCCAGAGTACAAATGATGTCTGTGACATGCTGGTGTAGCGCAGGCACATTTTTGTTAGAGAAATAATGGTGACTGGGCAACTGATGCTGAGGGACTGTGACAGCCATCAGCTTTTGGAAACCATCTCTATGCACTAGGTGGAAAGGCATCATTTCCATGGCCAAAATATTGGAGATGGTGAAGTTCAAGCTTTTAGCTTTGGCATGTGTAGGAAGAAGCAATCTTTTATGTGACCACTAGAGTTAAGCGACTTTTACTTTTTTAGGATCGAGTCGGGTTTCGCAAAACCCGACTTTGTCAAAAGTCGGGTCGGGTGAAATCGGCAGATTATTGCAAAAAGTCGGGGCCCGACCGAAACACGAAACCCAATCCAAGTCAATGGGGAATCAAAGTCGGCAATGAGTGGAGGACAGGAAAACACCTACAGTGCCCATTTTAATGCCAAAAACATCAATTATTGTTACTTAAGCTTGTCAATCTTAATTTACCTTATAATAATAGTTAGGCATTGAAAATTGGGGGTCATTTGGCTAAAGTTGTGGGGGGTAAGGGCTGGCTCAAGTTTTTTGTGGGCCCAGGAAACGTGGACTACGTCACGGCGGTGGAGCAGGGAGAAGTAAGTATTTAAACTTTGCAAGTGCTGTGATCCTGAGCAAGCAGGGGAGCCCACCCGATCGCATTGGCAGTGGCACAGGGCCCCTCAAAGTACGGCGGTGGGTTTGACAGCAGTGGTGCCTCCCACCGGCAGAGACACTTTTGCGTACTATGAGGGGCCCTGTGCCAGTGACGTCGCCAATGAGTATGCCCCCCCACCTGATGAAGAAACCTGCACTTTCATCTGCACCTTCCTGTTTGTCCTCGTGTAAGGTGGTATAGTATGCAGAAAGGGAACCTGACTTTCAGCAGGGTCAGATTCTGGCTGTGTAGAGTGCAAGGGGAATGTAGTGGTCTGGGTCAATGTACCAGCAGACTCATCTAGCAGTGGCTGGGCAATGGGCAGGATGAGGAGGAAACACAGATATAGGCCCAAATAATAAAGTGGGCTAACTGCAGTTCAAAATTGGTAACAGGACTAACCAGGCAGCATTGCTTTGTTCATCGGAGGACAACTGTAAGGAGTGGCTGACACAGTTAGTAGGCCCAAATAAGTAAGTAGGCTAAATGCAGTTCAAAATTGGTAACAGGACTAAACAGTCGGCATTGCTTTGTTCAGTGGAGGACAACTGTAATGAGAGGCTGACACAGTGAGTAGGCCCAAATAAGTAAGTAGGTTAAATGCAGTTCAAAATTGGTAACAGGACTAAACAGGCGGCATTGCTTTGTTCAGTGGAGGAAAACTGTAATGAGTGGCAGACACAGTTAGTAGGCCCAAGTAATAAAGTTGGCCAAATGCAGTTCAAAATTGGTAACAGGAGTAAACAGGTGGCACTGCTTTGTTCAGTGGAGAACAGCAAGGAGCGGCAGACACCGTTAGTAGGCCCAACCAAACAAGTAGGCCAAATGCAGTTTAATAGTCGAAACAGGAGTAAAGTGGCAGCTCAGCTTTGTTCAGTGGAGGAGAACAACAAGTAGCGGCAGACACCGTTAGTAGGCCCAACCAAACAAGTAGGCCAAATGCAGTTTAATAGTCGAAACAGGAGTAAAGTGGCAGCTCAGCTTTGTTCAGTGGAGGAGAACAACAAGTAGCGGCAGACACCGTTAGTAGGCCCAACCAAACAAGTAGGCTAAACGCAGTTTAATATTCGAAACAGGAGTAAACTGGTGGCTCAGCTTAGTTCAGTGGAGAACAACAAGCAGCGGCAGACGCCGTTAGTAGGCCCAACCAAACAAGTAGGCCAAATGCAGTTTAATATTCGAAACAGGAGTAAAGTGGCGGCTCAGCATTGTTCAGTGGAGGAGAAAAGCAAGGAGCAGCAGACACCGTTAGTTGGCCCAACCAAACAAGTAGGCCAAATGCAGTTTAATATTCGAAACAGGAGTAAAGTGGCGGCTCAGCTTTGTTCAGTGGAGGAGAAAAGCAAGGAGCGGCAGACACCATTAGTAGGCCCAAACAAACAAGTAGGCCAAATGCAGTTTAATATTCGAAACAGGAGTAAACAGGCGGCATAGCTTTGTGCAGTGGAGGACAACTGTAATGGGAGGCTGACACAGTTAGTAGGCCCCAAAAAGTAAGTAGGCTAAATGCAGTTCAAAATTGGTAACAGGAGTACACAGGCGGCATAGCTTTGTTCAGTGGAGGACAGCTGTAATGAGTGGCGTAGACACAGTTTGTAGGCCCACATTAAAAAAGTAGGCTCCAAGCAGTTTGAAAATGGTAACAGGAGTAAACTGGCGGCATTGGTTTGTTCAGTGGAGGTCAACTGTAAGGAGTGGCGTGGACAGACTTAGTAGGCCTAAAATAAAAAAGTAGGCTAAATGCAGTTCAAAACTGGTAACAGGAGTACACAGGCGGCAGAGCTTTGTTCAGTGGAGGACAACTGTCAGGAGTGTGCAGACAGACTTAGTAGGCCAAGCAAACGGCACTCGCACGGGTGCTTGCGCAAAGTGGTGACCACGGCCCTGTGGGGGGAGTCAGCCCATTTTAGGAGGTTAAAAAATGGCCTATGGTGGACATTCAGCAGCTGCAAATGGAAGAATTGGAGCAGTCAGTAAGAGGAGACCAAAAGCAAGACATTTTTCAGGCAAGCTACGTGTCAGCAGGGGTAGGTGGGGCAAAATAATTTGAAATCCATGGTTGGTTCATTTTAATCAAGGTTAGATCATCAACATTTTGGGTAGCCAGACGAGTCCTTTTTTCAGTCAGTATGGAACCAGCAGCACTGAAGACTCTTTCTGAAAGTACACTAGCAGCAGGGCAAGCAAGCTCCTGTAATGCATAGTCTGCCAATTCAGGCCAGGTGTCTATTTTAGATGCCCAGCAATCAAAGGAGAATGACCTGTGAGGAAGATCATCGATAAGGGAGGAAAAATAGTTTGTAACCATACTGGACAAATGCAGTCTCCTGTCACTTTGAATCAATGCAGCAGTACCTGTCATGTCTGCGGTCATTGCAAAATCACTCCACAACCTGGTCATAAAACCCGTCTGTCCAACGCCACTATTGATTTGTGCACCTCTAACACCTCTGCCATGTTGCCCCCTACAGCTCGTGTGAGAACCATCACCGCCGCTGTGTGCTGGGAATGCCTGATCCACAAGGTCAACAAGAGTTGCTTGTTTGGTAGCCAATATTTGCTCAAGGTTCTCATGTGCCATGATATTTTGTAATTTTCCTTTATATCATGGATCCAGGAGGCAGGCCAACCAGTAATCGTCATCAGTCATCATTTTGATAATGCGGGGGTTCCTTTTTAGGATACGTAAGGCATACTCAGCCATGTGGGCCAATGTTCCAGGTGTCAATTCACTGCTTGTGCTGGGTTGAGGAGCACTTTCTTGCAAATCAACATCACTTGTCTCCCGCAAAAAACTGTACCTGACCTTGCAACGCCACCAGTTTCTATTGCCCCTTGAGAAGCATCCTCCTACCATAGATATTCATCCCCATCATCCTCCTCCTCCTCCTCTTCATCCACCACCTCGTCCAGGAGAGTTCCCTGACCAGACAATGGCTGACTGTCATCAATGCTTCCCTCCTCCTCGGCTGCAGACGCCTGCTCCTTAATGTGCATCAAACTTTGCATCAGCAGACGCATTAGTGGGATGCTCATGCTTATGATGGCGTCGTCTGCACTTACCAGCCATGTGCCTTCCTCAAAACACTGAAGGACTTGACAGAGGTCTTGTAGCTTTGACCACTGCACACCTGACAACTCAATGTCTGCCATCCAAGTGCCTGCCCGTGTATGTGTATCCTCCCACAAATACATTACAGCACGCCTCTGTTCGCACAGCCTCTGAAGCATGTGCAGTAAGGAGTTCCACCTTGTTGTAACGTCGATTACTAGGCGGTGCTGGGGAAGATTCAGCGATCGCTGATGGTTCAGCATACGGCTGGAGTGTACGGGTGACCGGCAGATGTGCGAACAAAGTCTTCGCACCTTCAGGAGCAGGGCTGGTAACCCCAGATAATTTTTCAGGAAGCACTGCACCACCAGGTTCAAGGTGTGAGCCAGGCAAGGTATGTGTTTCAGTTCTGAAAGGGCTATGGCAAACATAAAATTCCTTCCGTTATCACTGACTACCTTGCCTCACTCAAGATGTACACTGCCCAGCCATGACTGAGTTTCTTGCTGCAAGTAATCGGCCAGTACTTCCGCAGTATGTCTGTTGTCACCCAAACACTTCATTTCCAACACAGCCTGCTGACGCTTACCACTAGCTGTTCCATAATGGGACACCACGTGTGCAACACTGGCAGCTGCGGATGAAGTGGTCGTGCGACTGCACTCTGTATACGAGCTTTCATTTCTGGAGGAGGAGGAGGGGTAGCGAACGCCTACAGCCAACTGTTTCCTAGACTGTGGGCTAGGCAGAACTGTCCCTCTATGGCTGTCCCCTGTGGACCCTGCATCCACCACATTACCCAGTGTGCCGTGATGGACACGTAACGTCCCTGGCCATGCCTACTGGTCCATGCATCTGTTGTGAGGTGCACCTTTCTACTTACTGATTGCCTGAGTGCATGGACAATGTGGTCTTTGACATGCTGGTGGAGGGCTGGGATGGCTTTTCTCGCAAAGAAGTGGCGACTGGATAGGTCACAGCATGGTACTGCATAGGCCATCAGGTCTTTGAAAGCTTCGCTTTCAACCAACCAGTAGGGCATCATCTCTAATGAGATTAGTCTTGCAATGTGGGCGTTCAAACCCTGTGTACGTCGATGAGAGGATGAGTACTTTCTTTTCCTAACGAGAGTCTCTTGTAGGGTGAGCTGGACTGGAGAGCTGCATATGGTGGAACAAGTGGTGGTGGTGGACATGGCAGATTGAGAGAGGGTTGGTGATGGTATTCTTGATGTTGACCTACATTTAGTGTTTCCTACTAAAAACCTTATGATTCCCTGACTGCTTTGGCCTTGCGACAATGCCTCCACATTTGCTGCTGGTGGTGTCCTAACCGGTGGGCTTACAGTGAGGGAAGCAATGTAGTGCTGCTGACTACCTTCATTCTGCATTCTTCTCCTGCACCAACGGTATGGGACATTTGGTAGTTGGTCCAGGCTTCCAAGTGCATGCTGGTTAAATGTCTACACATGCACGTTGCATTTAAATTTTGGGGATTCTTCCCTCTGCTTAAGGTCTTTGAGCATTTCCTACAGATAACTTTGCACTGATCATTCGGATCTTGGTTAAAAAATTGCCACACTCCACTATTCCTACTATGGAATACCTTTTAAGGCATTGCACGCTGTGCTACTTTCACCGGATGGCCACGCTGTCCTACAACTGTTTTTTTGGTTGGCAAACGTTTTTGGCCTGAGACGGGCCTGCCAGATGAAAGGTGTTGCAATGTAGATGGCTGCTGCGGATCATACTCCTCCGCTTCTGAGCTATTGTCAGCGGCACCCTCTTCCCCCAATGGCTGCCAATCTGGGTCAACAACTGGGTCATCTATCACCTCCTCTTCAATGTCATGTGCACCTTTCTCTGTGTCACCATGTAAGGTGCTATAGCATTCGGAACGGGGCACCATAGTCTCATAAGGGTCAGATTCTGCCTTAGTATACTGCAAGGGCAATGTAGTGATCTGAGTCAATGGAACAGCATAGTAATCTAGCTGTGGCTGTGCATCAGTGCACTTTATGTCCTATTCATCTTGTAATGGGCTGTTAACAATTTCCCTTTCTAACCCAGGCACGGTATGTGTAAAGAGCTCCATGGAGTAACCTGTAGTGTCACCTGACGCATCCTTCACTTTTGGTTTGGGTGAAGGACACAAGGAAGCGACTTGTTCCTGGCCTGGAGCATCCACTGACGACTCGCTGCTTTTAAATTTGGAACTTTCTGCAGAGGAGGCGAAAGAGCTAGATGCTGAGTCCACAAGGAAAGCCAAAACTTGTTCCTGCTGCTCCGGCTTTAAAAGTGGTTTTCCTACTCCCAGATAAGGGAGCCTTCAAGGCCTTGTGTAGCCAGAAGATGACGCTGGCTCAACAACTCGAGCCTTAGCTGCTATTTTGCTTTTCCCACTACCACCAGATGCTCCATCACCACCACCACCACCACCATCATCATTACCAGCTGGCAACGACCACCCACGGCCTCTTCCACCAGACTTCCTCATTATTGGGAAAATGTAACCAAAATAACAACCATTATATGGCACTGTAAAACCAGGTAGAAGGTGTATCTAAACTTGTTGAGAATTTAAATCTCCCTTTTTTGGGGGGAGACTGCAGCAAAACTCAGGCCCTGTGTATTACACTACACAATGTAAGTGGCAGAACATGGCTGGCAGATATACGACAAACAAAACTGACGTAGATTCACTTAGTGGCAATTTAAATCTCCCTTTTTTGGGGGGGGAGACTGCAGCAAAACTCAGGCCCACTGTATTACACTACACAATGTAAGTGGCAGAACGTGGGTGGCAGATATACGACAAAAAGAACTGACGTAGATCCACTTAGTGCCAATTTAAATCTCCCTTTTATTATGGGGAGACTGCACCACATCTCAGGCCCAGTGTATAACACAACACAATGTAAGTGACAGAAAGTGGCTGACTGATATACGACAAACTAACAGAACGGACGTATATCCAGTGCGTGACAATTTGAATCTCCCTTTTTTTGGGGGGAGACAGCACCAAAACTCAGGCCCAGTGTGTAACACAACGCAATGTGAGTGGCAGCAAGCGGCTGGCTGATGCACCACAAACTAAGAGGACTGAGGTATATCCACTTTGTGAGAATTTCAATCTCACTTTTTTTTTGGGACACAGAACCCAAACTCAGGCCCAGTGTATTTTTCAATGCAATGTGAGTGGCAGCAAGTGGCTGGCTGATACACCACAAACTAAGAGGACTGAGGTATATCCACTTTGTGAGAATTTCAATCTCCCTTTTTTTGGGGGGAGACAGCACCACAACTCAGGCCCAGTGTATAAAACAACACAATGTAAGTGGCAGCAAGTGGCTGGAAGATATCTCAAAAAATCCAAGGACTGTAGTACAATTTCAATCTCCTTACAATGATCTCAGAACAAGTATGGCAGCAACAAAAAGGACTGCTGCACACAAAAGTGTGGACAAATAATCAAGATAACTGCAGAAAGGAGCAACAGGATTTTTGCTTTTAAAAAAGCAGTTGGTTTGCACAGCAGCGGTGCAAACAGCAATGCAGCTATCAGGGAGCCTTATAAGGCAGCGTAATAAGCTACAGAGCTGATGCACAAAGATATAGCCTCCACTGTCCCTGCAAAACAAAGGTGGTGTTGGACAGTGGAAATTGCTACAGCACAAGCGGTTTGGGGGTTAATCTTCCCTCCCTAACTATACCCCTGCTTCTGACGAAGCTGCAGCAACCTCTCCCTATGCTGAGATCGGCAGAAGTAAGATGACGGTCGGTGTGCACGCCCCTTTATAGCCCCTTTGATGCCGCAGAAAGCAAGCCAATCACTGTCATGCCCTTCTCTAAGATGGTGGGGACCGAGACCTATGTCATCACGTTGCCCACACTCTGCGTCCTCCTTCATTGGCTGAAAAATGGCGCTGAACGCATCATACGAAACGTGACTTTGGCACGAAGATCGCCGACCTCATGGCAGATCCCACAGTGGGATCGGGTCGGGTTTCACGAAACCCGACTTTGCCGAAAGTCGGCGATTTTTGAATTTGTCCGATCCGTTTCGCTCAACCCTAGTGACCACAACTGCGTGACCGAGGGTTGGCTGCTATGCTGAGAGAGGGTGGAGTAGGGTGAACAAGACAAACTGCTTGACTGTGAGTAAGGTGCAGGCAGAGATGTTTTAATGATTGAGAAAGATGTGATATGGTCAGTGTCTGAGATTGGTGAAAAACAGCTGGCATATCCACTTGCATAACAGCTGACGGACTCTCTCTCATCACGACTGTTGCTGGTAAACAAGGGGGGGGAAGAAGCAGCAGATATGGATGATGGGGTGGCTGATGGTTGGCAAGGCCCACTAGGCCATATTTTGAGCAGTGATATTCCAAGACTAACGCATGTTGACCGCGGATTTGCCAGTTCACTCATGCAGTTGTCAAATTATTGGAATTTTTACCTCTAGTGAGTCTTTTTTTTACATTGGCAGATAATGTGAGATGCATCATCCTTTTAGGTCTCAAAAAAATCTCAGGTTAGGCAACCCTTGCCGCTCATGCAAACTAAAGAACCACGACCACTGCCACTGTCAGAGTTGTGGTTGGAGATGCAGTGCTTGTCATGGTTGCATCACTCTGTGTTTGTTTACTCCACCTCTGCTGCTAAGCTAATCAGCTGCATGCCTCTGAGTTCACACCAAGTGGGATCTACAACCTCATCATCTTCCTCTCTGTTTTTCCACTCCCCATCCTGAGAGTCACTCTCCTCCTCTTACTACCCTGATAGCACAGTACAGTTTGCGGGCACCTCAGGTATCTGAGTCTCATCAGGATCAACTCTACCCCCCTACCAACCCTGCTGTAACTAAATAAGTAAAGAGCAAAAGTCCATTTAAATAACACAGGTTCTTAGTAATACTGTTTTGATCAAAAATAGCATAAAAGCCATCCCACCGTTGACAAGGTGACCCTGATCGAGACAGTCCTACACTGTCTAATATTAAAAACCTTACCATGTATCAAAGTTGACTTCAATGTGTGAATAAGGGCAGACTAAAGGACTTAGTCCAGACCTGTTGGCACCTGTCTGGGGGAGCCTTTAAATGTAATTTCCAGTTCAGGAGAGGGAGGCCACACCCTGGCTTGCACAGAATGCAAAATTACACTGCGTCGCAAGTCTATGGAGAAAAAAACGCATCCTGCAAGCACTTTTGCAGGATGTGTTTTTTCTACAAAATGATGCATAGCGACGTGCAGTGCATGACGCTAGTGTGAAAGTAGCCTTAATCGTTTTGGGCCTAGGAGCAGTCAGCGGAGTAGCCCGCCTGTGAAGCTAGCTACACCGCCTGTGTATCTAAATTTTTACTGCATCTATCTCAGTAAATCGTTTTGGGCCTAGGAGCAGTCTCTGCACATCAGCGGAGTAGCCCGCCTGCGAAGCTAACTACACCGCATGTGTATCTAAATTTTTACTGCATCCAACCCAGTAAAACATTTTGGGCCTAGGAGTAGTGTTTGCACGTCAACGGAGTAGGCCACCTGTGAAGCTACACCGCCAGTGTATCTAAATTTTTACTGCATCTAACCCAGTAAATCGTTTTGGGCCTGGGAACAGTGTCTGCACGTCAGCGGAGTAGCCCGCCTGTGAAGCTAACTACACCGCCTGTGTATCTAAATTTTTACTGCCTCTAACCCAGTAAATCGTTTTGGGCCTAGGAGCAGTGTCTGCACATCAGTGGAGTAGCCCACCTGTGAAGCTAACTACACCTCCTGTGTATCTAAATTTTTACTGCATTTAACCCAGTGAATCGTTTGGGCCTAGGAGCAGTGTCTGCACGTCAGCAGAGTAGCCCGCCTGTGAAGCTGACTACACCACCTGGGTATCTAAATTTTTACTGCATCTAACCCAGTAAATCGTTTTGTGCCTAGGAGCAGTGTCTGCACGTCAGCAGAGTAGCCCGCCTGTGAAGCTGACTACACCACCTGTGTATTTAAATTTTTACTGCATCTAACCCAGTAAATAATTTTGGGCCTAGAAGCAGTGTCTGCACCTCAGCGGAGTAGCCCACCTGTGAAGCTAACTACACCGCCTGTGTATCTAAATTTGTACTGCATCTGGAGCGCCCCCAAGTGCAGCAGGTACTCGGTACCGGGTCCTTCGGTTCACAGGGGGATGTCACGGTGGCTGACCTGGTCCATGGCCCTTGGGACGTCCGTTGTAAAAGAGGGAAAGGTTTTTAAAGGGGAAATGTTCGTGACACCACCTGTGGTATTCGGTCAGGGTGACCGACGCTTCTTTAAGGGGTCCGCTAGGGTGATGTTATGGCTGCTAGATGTTATACCTTCCCACAGGTGAAGTATGTCCTCAGGGCTTCCCAGTGTGTAGATGGTAGATGGTGTGAGGCGCAGTGAAGAACGAGGACACAAGGTTGGCCAGCTGGTACCACGGAGAGGAGGCGCTGCTACGGGGCCTATCAGCAGTCCCTCGGTCACCAGGGCAGGGTTGGCGTCCTTACCTGCCACATCGGTGTTTTTGGTGCCTGTCGGTTCCATTGGAGGCGGAGTCTGCGGCGGTGCTGGCAGCGGGTCCGGAAGCCGTGCTGGAAGCGGTGCTGGTGGATCCTCCGCAAGCACTGTACGACATGTGGCCTTAGCGCTCAGCCACATCTGCATGAGCTGGTCTATTAACTCCTCCACGCCGGTCTGCAGGAAGTCAGGGCCAACGGGTGATGCCTGGCCGCGGTGTCTCTCCAGGTGGCTGGGGGAGACCTCTACTTCCACCCCACGCTCTGGTTCCGGGCGGCAGCCCATGGCATCGTCCTCGTGGCTTGCTCCTTCCTGGTTTTTTTCCTGCTTTCTTCTCTGGAGCGGTTTCTTTTTCTTTGTCACCATTGAGGATCAGGAGGCGGATCTCAGCTGCTGACGGACACGTTCTAAAGGTACAGAGAAATTTAGACAGCCATTATTTTTCACGCTTTTCAGTTAGTTCACACCCATGATGGCATGCCCTTCTTCTTCTCCTGCGCTCCTCGTGGCGCTGTAATGGCGGCGGTTTTGGCAGGAATTTTGGCGGTCTTTTGCAATACACAGTTTTTTAGTAAATCACAGTTCAAGCACGATTCTGGCACACTCTCTAGGCGCACATGACCTGATTTTCAGACTTAAGTAGATCCTCTTCGTGACGCCAAAAGGTTGGAGTGCCCCCAAGGGCAGCGGGTACTTGGTACCGGGTCCTTCGGTTCACAGGAGGGGATGTCACGGTGGCTGACCCGCTCCATAGCCCTTGGGACGTCCATTGTAAAAGTGGGAAAGGCCTTTAAAGGGGAAATGTTCATGACGCCACCTGTGGTATTCTGTCAGGGTGACCAACGCTGTTGTAAAGTGTCCGCTGGGGTGATGTTATGGCTGCTAGATGGTATACCTTCCCACAGGTGAAGTATTTCCCCAGGGCTTCCCAGTGTATAGATGGTGGATGGTGTGAGGCGCAGTGAAGAACGAGGACACAAGGTTGCAGTCTCTTTACCTTTTTACTGAGGGTTTCAACATCCACAGTCCAGGGTACCAGACCACAGGGCAGGCAGAGTCCGGCCTGTTTGGAGGCAAATCCAGAGTTCCCTTATCCAGGTAGAAAACAGTAGCCTTCATCTAGCGCCGTGGTGTTGTAGTACCTTACTGCTAAGCGTCTCATAAGGTCCTCACAACTGTTGTAGATGTTATCGGTGTGATGTATCTCTCTGTCTCCCAGATGGATAGGACAAACCCGTATGACCGATGGCTTGAGGCTTTTTACAGGGACTCTATCATGCCCCGGCCTCTCGTGGGTGCCACCTTGCCTCCTGGGTATAGGGCGGGCAGGTAACGTGAAATTAGCTGTCCTGCCGGTCTCTGGAGCAAGGCATAAAGGACTGTTGCTCCCTCGGTGTTCCGGCTACCGGGATCTTGCGCCTCAGAAGGAGGCAGCCTGTGCAGGGCAGAACTCCTCTGATATCCACTCCTTTGCTATGACTTCCTCACCCTCTCTACAATACAGTTCTCCTTCAGTGTGTCTTTCTGGAAACTGCCGCACTCAGGGTAGGCGCAGCTCTGTGTCCTTCTGTCTCAGCCTCTGAAAGGATGCCACCCCTGTCAGGGACCAACTACCTGAGCAAAGCTCAGCCAGCAACTCACTAACTTCCTATCCAGGCAACCAGTTTTATCTAAGTGTGAAGAGTGCCCTAATAAATAGGAGCATAGCTCCCCCTGGTGGCCTGGAGTGCGATGTGTGTTGTATGTTTGTGATACCTGGATTCAGTTATCTTTCATTGCCTCCAAACGTAACATCACTCCCCCCTAGAGGAAAATGAAATTAATGCAATGACCAGGACCCTGGGGCGCTGCACATCTAACCCAGTAAATCGTTTTGGGCCTAGGAGCACAGTTTGACCACTCAGCTCGGTTTCCATCCATCATTTTTTGTGCCAACAACTACAGATACAGAGTTGCCAATTAGTAAAGCACCAACATGATTGGCAAAAGGCGTGCTGCTGGTGGAAAGGGTAATAGGAATGTTGGATAGGCAAAAAAAAATTGTGTCCATGGGGTAGGTGGTAAAGCAACAGTAACATCTGCAGAAGAAAGACCATCTTCTAGCCAAAGTAAGATGTCTACTTCTTTTCGTGGACAATCTGATATGATCCCTTTCTTACGACCATCGCTACGAGCATCGCTACAAATTCCAGATGAGGCACAAAAAGAGCAGGTGCTTCAACAGATATCAAGTGCTCCTTCAAGTGGGCTCTCCTCCAACTCAACTTCAACATCATAAATACTCCAGTCCTCAGAGGTGTCACCCCAATCGCACTTGCTTGCTCACAGCTTCCAAGTCTCCAGCCGCCCGTCTGAGTATGGGATAACACAGATGGTTGAGTCTGCAGAGCTGCTTACTCATACTATAGCCTGGGACTCAGAGGTCTGCTCCAGAGCTTCTGTGAATCCAGACGAGGAAATGATCTGCACTGATGCCCAGAATCTTTGTGAGTCGGATCCAGGCCCAGATGAAGAAGGTTCTGAGCATAATGTAGACCCTCGTTCCCAAACTGTAACTCCTGCTGGTGGAGACAATGAGGAAGATGATGATGAGACTGAGATACCTGATTGGAACAAAAACTTGACTTTTTGGTCAGGGCAGGAAGAGGTTGCTCTGAGGACGATGGGTGTGAGAACACACAGGGTGATGATAAAGAGGTTGGAGACCCCACTTACTGTCAACCCACAGTCCACCAGTCCATGAGGTCAGCAGAGGAGGTGGAGGAGCATGCTACTGACGAGTCTGACTACGAGGTTAGGTTGAGCCTAAGCACGGCAGCCAGCCCTCGGTCCCTCAGATGTGGACAAGTAAAAGATCATTTCCTCATAGCCATGACAAAGCTAAGAGGTTGAATTTGACCATCTGCAAGCTGTTGGCTACAGAAATGCGGCCTTTCCGCCTGGTGGACACAGAGGATTTTCGAGACGTTATGTCCGTCGCAGTGCCCCAGTCGCCACTATTTCTCAAAGAAAGCTGTGCCTGCGCTACACCAGCATGTCGCACACAACATCACCGCTTCCTTGAGAAACTCTGTGTGTGACAGGGTGCATTTCACCACAGACACTTGGACAAGTAGACATGGACAGGGGCGTTACATGCCGGTGACTGGGCACTGGGTAACTATGGTGACATCAGGAGAAGGGGCTGCTGTCCAAGTCTTGCCATCCCCACGAGTTGCTCGTTGATCCTCTGTATCTAGAAGTTCCTCCACTGCTTCTGCTGTTGTGAATTCCGTTCTCGGGCTCCCTCCTGTGGTCATGAGTGGTACTGTGTGAGTTTGTTCTTGGGCTCCCTCTGGTGGCCTTTAGCGATATGGCTGGTCTTGGCTGGGCTCAGCTGTTTCATCTCCTGCTAGGCTGGGCCTATTTAACTCACCTGGACCTTTACTTGTCACCTGCTGTCGGTGTATTCAGTCCTGATCCTGTGCTCTCCTGAATATTCCTTGTGACCAGTCTCCTGCTCTGAGAAGCTAAGTTTGCTTGTTCAGTTTCTCATTATTTCCTTGTAAACGTTTCTCATTATATTATGAATTCAGCCCAGCTTGCTTTTATGTGATTTTTTGCTTGCTGGTTAGTTCTGGGGTGCAGAGTGCGCCCCTCACATCGTGAGTCGGTGTGGGGGTTCTTGTATTCTCTGCGTGGTTTACTTTTGATAGTTTTTGTACTGACCGCACAGACACCTATCTATTTTCTGCCTATCTAGTATTAGCGGGCCTCATTTGCTAAATCTGTTTCATCTCTACATTTGTGTTTTCCCCTTAACTCACCGTTATTATTTGTGGGGGGCTATCTAAAACTTTGGGGATATTTCTCTGAGGCAAGTGAGGTCTTTGCTTTCTCTCTAGGGGTAGTCAGTTTCTCAGGCTGTGACGAGACGGCTAGGTTTTCAGGTAACGTTCCACAGCTGCCTTTAGTGTGTTTGGATAGGATCAGGATTGCGGTCAGTATAGCTTCCACATCCCCAGAACTTGTCCTATATATTCAGGGTATATGTGTCAGGTCAGTTTGAGATCCTACCACCAGGACCATAACAGTACAGCAGGTCCGAAAGTGTTAATGCAGCAAAAGAGGGAGAAGAGAAATCTTAAGGTCATTTTTTTTTTTTCCCTCTGCACTGTGTTTAGTTTCTTTCCTCCCCTTAATCTCTGGGTGGTTCTGTATGCAGCTACTAATATGGAGTTTCAGAGTCTGTCTTCTAGTGTGGATCATCTCACTGCAAGGGTACAGGGCATTCAGGATTATGTAGTCCGCAGTCCTATGTCAGAGCCTAAAATACCTATTCCTGAGCTGTTCTCCGGAGATAGATCTAGGTTTTTGAACTTTAAGAATAGTTGTAAGTTATTCCTTTCTCTGAGACCTCGCTCATCTGGCGACTCTGTTCAGCAAGTCAAAATTGTTATTTCTTTGTTGCGGGGTGACCCTCAAGATTGGGCATTCTCTCTGGTGCCAGGAGATCCGGCACTGCTTAATGTTGATGCGTTTTTTCTGGCGCTTGGAGTGCTTTATGAGGAACCAAATCTGGTAGACCAAGCAGAGAAGGTTTTGCTGGCTCTCTCTCAGGGTCGGGATGAAGCAGAGGTTTATTGTCAGAAGTTTAGGAAGTGGTCAGTGCTCACTCAGTGGAATGAGTGCGCCCTGGCGGCGATTTTCAGAAAGGGTCTTTCTGAAGCCCTTAAAGATGTTATGGTGGGGTTCCCCACGCCGGCGGGTCTGAATGAGTCAATGTCTTTGACCATTCAGATTGATCGGCGTTTGCGGGAGCGCAAACCTGTGCACCCTCTGGCGGTATTTTCTGAGCAGAAACCTGAGCCTATGCAATGTGACAGGATTCTGACCAGAGTTGAACGGCAAAACCACAGACGTCAGAATGGGTTGTGCTTTTACTGTGGTGATTCTGCTCATGTTATCTCAGCATGCTCTAAGCGCACAAAAAGGGTTGCCAAGTTTGTCACCATTGGTACTGTACAACCTAAATTCATTTTGTCTGTTACTTTGATTTGCTCTCTGTCATCCTACCCAGTTATGGCTTTTGTGGATTCAGGTGCTGCCCTGAATTTGATGGATTTGTCATTTGCCAGGCGCTGTGGTTTTATCTTGGAGCCTTTACAATTCCCTATTCCACTAAAGGGAATTGATGCTACACCATTGGCCAAGAATAAACCTCAGTACTGGACTCAATTGACCATGTGCATGGCTCCTGTACATCAGGAGGTAATTCGCTTTCTGGTGCTACATAATTTGCATGATGTTGTCGTGTTGGGTCTGCCATGGCTGCAGGCTCATAATCCAGTCCTGGATTGGAAAGCAATGTCTGTGTTAAGTTGGGGTTGCCAGGGGATTCATGGCGATGCTCCTTTGGTGTCAATTGCTTCTTCTACTCCTTCTGAAGTCCCTGAATTTTTGTCGGACTACCAGGATGTATTTGATGAGCCCAAATCCAGTGCCCTACCTCCTCATAGGGATTGTGATTGTGCCATAAATCTGATTCCTGGTAGTAAGTTCCCTAAGGGACGACTTTTTAATTTGTCTGTACCAGAACATACCGCTATGCGGAGTTATATAAAGGAGTCCTTGGAGAAGGCACATATTCGCCCGTCCTCGTCCCATTTGGGTGTGGGGTTCTTTTTTGTGGCCAAGAAGGATGGTTCTCTGAGACCCTGTATAGATTATCACCTTTTAAATAACATCACGGTCAAATTTCAGTATCCCTTGCCACTGTTGTCCGATCTGTTTGCCCGCATTAGGGGGGCCAGTTGGTTCACCAAGATAGATCTTCGTGGAGCGTATAATCTTGTGCGCATAAAGCAGGGTGATGAATGGAAAACAGCATTTAATACGCCCGAAGGCCATTTTGAGTACTTGGTGATGCCTTTTGGGCTTTCTAATGCCCCCTCTGTGTTTCAGTCCTTCATGCACAACATCTTCCAAGAGTACCTGGATAGATTTATGATTGTGTACCTGGATGATATTTTGGTCTTTTCTGATGATTGGGAGTCTCATGTGAAGCAGGTCAGGATGGTATTTCAGGTCCTGCGAGCCAATGCCTTGTTTGTGAAGGGCTCTAAATGTCTCTTCGGAGTCCAGAAGGTTTCCTTTTTGGGCTTTATTTTTTCTCCTTCTACTATCGAGATGGATCCAGTCAAGGTCCAGGCTATTCATGACTGGACTCAACCTACATCTGTGAAGAGTCTTCAGAAGTTCTTGGGTTTTGCTAATTTTTACCGTCGCTTCATCACTAATTTTTCTAGTGTGGTGAAGCCTTTGACGGATTTGACCAAGAAGGCTTCTGATGTTACGAATTGGTCTCCTGCGGCCGTGGAGGCCTTTCAGGAGTTGAAACGTCGGTTTTCTTCAGCTCCTGTCTTGCGCCAGCCCGATGTCTCTCTTCCCTTTCAGGTCGAGGTTGATGCTTCTGAGATTGGAGCAGGGGCTGTTTTGTCGCAGAGAAGCTCTGATGGCTCTGGGATGAGACCATGTGCTTTCTTTTCAAGAAAGTTTTTGCCTGCCGAGCGGAATTATGATGTTGGTAATCGAGAGTTGTTGGCAATGAAGTGGGCATTTGAGGAGTGGCGACATTGGCTTGAGGGAGCCAAGCATCGTGTGGTGGTCTTGACGGATCACAAGAATTTGACTTATCTCGAGTCTGCCAAACGGTTGAATCCGAGACAGGCTCGATGGTCACTGTTTTTCTCTCGTTTCAATTTCATGGTTTCATATCTTCCGGGTTCGAAAAACGTGAAGGCTGATGCCCTTTCTAGGAGTTTTGTACCTGACTCCCCGGAAGTTTCTGAACCGACTGGTGTTCTCAAAGAGGGGGTGATTTTGTCTGCTATCTCTCCTGATCTGCGACGGGTGTTGCAGGAGTTTCAGGCCAATAGACCTGACCGTTGTCCAGACTGTTTGTCCCAGGCAGATGGACCAGTAGAGTTATTTCCGAGGTTCATTCTTTGGTGTTGGTGGGTCATCCTGGGATTTTTGGTACCAGGGATTTGGTGGCGAGATCCTTTTGGTGGCCTTCCTTGTCGCGGGATGTGCGTTCCATTGTGCAGTCTTGTGGGATTTGTGCTCGGGCCAAGCCTTCGTGTTCTCGTGCCAGTGGATTGCTTTTGCCTTTGCCTGTCCCGAATAGGCCTTGGACGCATATTTCCATGGATTTTATTTCGGATCTTCCTGTCTCTCAGAAGATGTCTGTCATCTGGGTGGTTTGTGATCGTTTTTCCAAAATGGTCCATTTGGTACCCTTGCCTAAGTTGCCTTCCTCCTCCGATTTGGTGCCACTGTTTTTTCAGAATGTGGTTCGTTTACATGGTATTCCGGAGAACATTGTGTCCGACAGAGGATCCCAGTTTGTGTCCAGATTTTGGCGATTCTTTTGTGCTAAGATGGGCATTGAATTGTCTTTTTCGTCAGCCTTCCATCCTCAGACGAATGGTCAAACCGAGCGAACTAATCAGACCTTGGAAACTTATTTGAGATGTTTTGTTTCTGCTGACCAGGATGATTGGGTGATCTTTTTGCCATTGGCTGAGTTCGCCCTCAATAATCGGGCTAGTTCTGCTACTTTGGTTTCACCTTTCTTTTGCAATTCTGGTTTTCATCCTCGTTTCTCCTCGGGTCAGGTTGAGTCTTCTGACTGTCCTGGGGTGGATTCTGTGGTGGATAGGTTGCAGCAGATTTGGAACCATGTGGTGGACAATTTGACCTTGTCCCAAGAGAAGGCTCAGCGATTTGCTAACCGCCGTCGCTGTGTGGGTCCCCGACTTCGTGTGGGGGATTTGGTATGGTTGGCTTCTCGTTATGTCCCGATGAAGGTTTCTTCTCCTAAGTTCAAGCCTCGTTTCATCGGTCCTTATAAGATTTTGGAAATCCTCAACCCTGTGTCTTTTCGTTTGGACCTTCCAACATCGTTTGCCATTCATAATGTGTTCCATAGGTCATTGTTGCGGAGATATGTGGTGCCTGTGGTCCCTTCTGTTGATCGTCCTGCTCCGGTCTAGGTCGAGGGGGAGTTGGAATATGTGGTGGAGAAGATCTTGGATTCTCGTATTTCGAGACGGAGGCTTCAGTACTTAGTGAAATGGAAGGGTTATGGTCAGGAGGATAATTCCTGGGTTGTTGCCTCCGATGTCCATGCGGCCGATTTGGTTCGTGCCTTTCATTTGGCTCATCCTGATCGGCCTGGGAGCTCTGGTGAGGGTTCGGTGACCCCTCCTCAAGGGGGGGGGTACTGTTGTGAATTCCGTTCTCGGGCTCCCTCCTGTGGTCATGAGTGGTACTGTGTGAGTTTGTTCTTGGGCTCCCTCTGGTGGCCTTTAGCGATATGGCTGGTCTTGGCTGGGCTCAGCTGTTTCATCTCCTGCTAGGCTGGGCCTATTTAACTCACCTGGACCTTTACTTGTCACCTGCTGTCGGTGTATTCAGTCCTGATCCTGTGCTCTCCTGAATATTCCTTGTGACCAGTCTCCTGCTCTGAGAAGCTAAGTTTGCTTGTTCAGTTTCTCATTATTTCCTTGTAAACGTTTCTCATTATATTATGAGTTCAGCCCAGCTTGCTTGTATGTGATTTTTTGCTTGCTGGTTAGTTCTGGGGTGCAGAATGCGCCCCTCACATCGTGAGTCGGTGTGGGGGTTCTTGTATTCTCTGCGTGGTTTACTTTTGATAGTTTTTGTACTGACCGCACAGACACCTATCTATTTTCTGCCTATCTAGTATTAGCGGGCCTCATTTGCTAAATCTGTTTCATCTCTACATTTGTGTTTTCCCCTTAACTCACCGTTATTATTTGTGGGGGGCTATCTAAAACTTTGGGGATATTTCTCTGAGGCAAGTGAGGTCTTTGCTTTCTCTCTAGGGGTAGTCAGTTTCTCAGGCTGTGACGAGACGTCTAGGTTTTCAGGTAACGTTCCACAGCTGCCTTTAGTGTGTTTGGATAGGATCAGGATTGCGGTCAGTATAGCTTCCACATCCCCAGAACTTGTCCTATATATTCAGGGTATACGTGTCAGGTCAGTTTGAG
This sequence comes from Ranitomeya variabilis, assembly GCF_051348905.1. NCBI lineage: Eukaryota > Metazoa > Chordata > Amphibia > Anura > Dendrobatidae > Ranitomeya > Ranitomeya variabilis. Next base: position 539,956,930 of record NC_135236.1, read on the forward strand.
ATCCTACCACCAGGACCATAACATTCTGCCTCCTCAAACTCCTCTCGGTCCTCCACCTGCACCCAAAGCCTGTTTGGTAATGCCACCTGCGTTCTAACTGCGCAGAAGGAATCCTGCACATCTCCTTACTATGCTGTCACCAGGGCTCAACGGCATCAGGCGGTGTTTACCTTGAAATGTCTGAGAAATGTGATTCACACAGCTGAGGAGTTGTAGTCAGCTCTGGAGACCGAGTTCCATCAATGGTTGTCTCCACTGAACCTGCAGCCAGGGAAGGCCGTGTGTGACAATGCTGCAAACCTGGGTGCGGCCCTTCGCCGGGGCAATGAAACACACACGTACCATGTATGGCTCACGTTTTGAACCTGGTTGTCCAGCAATTTTTATCCAACTATCCCGGACTAGATGGGCTTCTGCAGAGGGCACGGTCGCTGTGTGCTCACTTTCGCCGTTCGCATCCTGCAGCTCAACGACTTAAATCTCTACAGAAGTTGTTGGGCTTGCCAGTTCACCGGCTGAAATGCAATGTGCCCACACGGTGGAATTCAACTCTGTAAATGTTGCAGCGACTGTGGCAGCACCGACGAGCCCTGGTGCAATACGTTATGACGTATAGCTTGGGCCAACGAGATCCAGAGGTGGGGCAAATCACGCTGCAGGAGTGGTCTCAGATAAGGGACATATGCACCCTTCTGCACAGTTTTGAAATAGCGACGAAGATGTTTAGTGCTGACGATGCCATTATCAGCATGACTATTCCAGTCATTTACATGCTGGAGCACACCTTAAACAATATTTGGAGTCAGGTGGTGGGACAAGAGGAGGAGGAGGAGAAACAGGAGTAGTCGTATGCGGAAAGGGATAATATCTTCAAGGTCCACACGGTCGGCAGCACCACAAAGGCGGCTGGCATTGGAGGGTGGGGGAGAGGGATTACCGAATGTGCATGGTAGCAGCCAAACTGTTGAGGAAGGTGAAGGAGGCGAGGAAGAAGTGGAGGACGAATTGGCGCTGGGCATGGAAGACTCATCAGATGAGGGAGACCATGATCAAATTTCTGTTGTGCAAGGTTGGGGGGAGAGGGCAGAGGAAGGAAGCATGATTCTCACCTCACTGCCACCAAGACAACAAGGACTTGGTCCTCCTGGATGCGCAAGACACATGAGTGACTTCTTGCTGAACTACCTGCAACACGACCCTCGGATTGTCAGAATCCGAAGTAATGCCGACTACTGGGTTGCCACACTCTTAGATCCCCAGTACAAAAGTAAATTTGTTGAAATAATTCCTGCCATAGAAAGGGATTCACGCATGCAGGAGTAACAGCAGAGGCTGTTACAGAATCTTACATCTGCTTTTCCACAAAACACCAGTGATGCATGTAGTGAATCTCTGAGTTCTAACTTTCCAACCGTGGGACTGTTGAGTCATCACTCAAACCGTAACAGTAACATCGTATCTGGTGGTAACAGCAATTTTTTCCAATCGTTCCAAGCATTTTTTAGACCATCCTTTGCAAGGCCACAGGAGACAAGAAGTCTGACGCATAGCCAACGCCTAGAGAGGATGGTACAGGAGTATCTCCAAGTTAACATCGATGCCATGACTGTGGAACTGGACTCTTGCTCATTTTGGGCTTCCAATCTGGAAAAATTGCCTGAGCTCATCACTCACGCCTTGGAGATATTGTCGTGCCCCGCAGCCTGTGTTCTCTCAACGTGTGTTCAGCGCTGCTGGTGGTGTGCTGACAGATAAGCGCACGCGGCTATCCAGTGACAATGACTTTTCTACCTCCTGGGGAGACTAAAAGCTTAATGATTTTTGAAAATCACCTCACCAACCATTTTAAGAAACTCTTGCTAAATTGATGCCACTTAAGTGGTGTCTGTTGCCCAATTTTTGGAAAAAATGGAGACTCTTTTTGGAGTCCCCTTGCTGTGTTTTACATGACGTTGCCATCGTCAATTCCAGGTGGGTGGGGTAGCTCCCACCCCCTTTTAACCTTTAGAAACTACATACACTATGGCTTGGGGTAACACAGATGGTTGAGTCGGCAGAGCTGTTTACTCATACTATGGCCTGGGATTCAGAGGTCTGCTCCAAAGCTTCAGTGTCTGCTAGTCAGCAGAGTAGTCCACCCATGAAACAAACTACACTGCCTGTTTATCTAATTACTAATTTTTAACTGCATCTAGACCAGGAAATCCTTTTGGGCTTGGTAGCATTTTGTGCTACTCAGCAGAGTACCCCACCCATGAAGCAAGCTACACCGCCTGCTTATCTAAGTACTAGTTTTTAACTGTATCTAGCCAAGGAAATCCTTTTGGGCCTAGTGCATTTTGTGCTACTCAGCAGAGTACCCCACCCATGAAGCAAGCTACACCGCCTGATTATCTAATTACTAATTTTTAACTGCATCTAGCCCAGGAAATCCTTTTGGGCCTAGTAGCATTTTGTGCTACTCAGCAGAGTACCCCACCCATGAAGCAAGCTACACCGCCTGCTTATCTAAGTACTAGTTTTTAACTGTATCTAGCCCAGGAAATCCTTTTGGGCCTAGTAACATTTTGTGCTACTCAGTAGAGTACCCCACCCATGAAGCAAGCTACACCGCCTGTTTATCTAAGTACTAATTTTTAACTGCATCTAGCCCAGGCAATTCTTTTGGCCTAGTAGCAGTTTCTGCTACTCAGCAGAGTACCCCCCCCTTGAAGCAAGCTACACCACCTTCTTCCTTTCTCAATCTAACCCCTCGGCTCTGGGGTGTCCGTTCTCCCTCCAGCTCTCTCCTTCTCAGAGGTGGACTACCGCGTGTATTCCCGCTGTGGTGACTCTTTTGGGCCCAGGCATAAGAAGTCGTCGAGGTCATGGATAATATGTGCCCTCTTAGAGTGCCCATGACGACCCATTCGAGGAAGCAACTAAACGCCTCAAATAGTGAGCTGGATATGGAGCACCCCATGGGCAAACAGCGATCTATGTAGTATGCTCCTTCACAGAAGCAGCCCAATTGGCGGACAGTATTCAGAGGCACAGGTAGTAACCGGAACGCCCCCTCAATGTCTGTTTTGGCCATTAGGGTGCCCCTTCCAAACTTCTTGACCCGCCTGATTGCCTCGTCAAAGGAGGTACAGTATATAGTAGTGTACTTGGTTCCGCGTCGATGTTGTCGTTTACTGACCTGCCCCTTGGATATGACAAATGGTGGATTAGTCAGAACGTATTGGGTTCCTTTTTTGGCATGACTCCCAATGGGGATACCACTACGTCTTCTAAGGAAAGTGTTCTGAATGGACCCGCCGCCATTTTACCTAAAGATTTTTATTTTTTTAATTTTTTGTCACGACGTCTGGGTGTTGGTAGGCTGATCTTAGATTTTTACTCCAGCCTTTCTTGATTTTAGAAGGGCATGACATGCCTATATCTGTAAAAAAACTGACCGTCACATCCATACACAGACCAAGTGTGAACAGGAGCTAAACCTAGAGTCGCCAACTCCTATACATTCAAGCAAATAAGGTAGCACACTGTAGCGCTGAAACATGCAAACATGAAACATGAAAATTTAACTGCACCACTGCACTAGAAATATGAAAAATGAGAGTGTTTAGCGCATAAAAAAGGCCAATTTTATGTGTACCTGGTAGCCACTTTATGGCATCTCTCTTATACCAGGTCCTACGATTTCCTTCCTCACTGAGAATAAACGTCTCCATCTGAATGGGTGCCTATGAAAACCTCTTATGAGCCTACTATTCTCTCTCTCTGTGGAGGGGTAATGGACCTGCTGCAATTCAAACACCTGTGACTAGGAGGTGGAGTGCTCGGTCAGAAGGCAAAATAATACATTTGAAAAAAATGACCGTCACATCCATACACAGACCAAGTGTGAACAGGTGCTAAACCTAGAGTCGCCAAATCCTATACATTCAAGCAAATAAGGTAGTACACTGTAGCGCTGAAACATGCAAACATGAAACATGAAAATTTAACTGCACCACTGCACTAGAAATATGAAAAATGAGAGCGTTTAGCGCATAAAAAAGGCCAATTTTATGTGTACCTGGTAGCCACTTTACGGCATCTCTCTTATACCAGGTCCTACGATTTCCTCAGTGAGGAAGGTATAACAGAGCCCAAATCCAGTTCCCTTCCACCGCATAGGGACTGTGATTGTGCTATTGACTTGATTCCAGGCTGTAAGTTCCCTAAGGGCCGACTTTTCAACCTGTCTGTGCCAGAACATACCGCCATGCGGAGCTATGTTAAGGAGTCCTTGGAGAAGGGGCATATTCGGCCATCTTCTTCACCATTGGGAGCAGGTTTTTTTTTTGTTGCCAAAAAACATGGCTCCTTGAGACCCTGTATTGATTATCGCCTCTTGAATAAGATCACGGTCAAATTCCAATACCCTTTGCCTTTGCTTTCTGATCTGTTTGCTAGGATTAAGGGGGCTAGTTGGTTTACTAAGATTGACCTTCGAGGGGCATATAATCTTGTTCGTATTAAGCAGGATGACGAATGGAAAACTGCGTTTAATACGCCCGAAGGTCATTTTGAATACCTTGTGATGCCATTCGGACTCTCTAATGCTCCATCTGTGTTTCAGTCCTTCATGCATGATATATTTCGGAATTATCTTGATAAATTCATGATTGTAAATTTGGATGATATTTTGATTTTTTCAGATGATTGGGAGTCTCATGTGAAACAAGTCAGAATGGTATTTCAGATCCTTCGTGATAATGCCTTGTTTGTGAAGGGGTCTAAGTGCCTCTTTGGAGTACATAAGATTTCTTTTTTGGGCTTCATTTTTTCTCCCTCATCTATAGAAATGGATCCGGTTAAGGTTCAGGCCATTCATGATTGGATCCAGCCCACATCCGTGAAAAGCCTTCAGAAATTTTTGGGCTTTGCTAATTTTTATCGCCGTTTCATTGCCAACTTCTCCAGTGTGGTTAAACCCCTGACTGATTTGACGAAGAAAGGCGCTGATGTGACAAATTGGCCCTCTGCGGCTGTTTCTGCCTTTCAGGAGCTTAAACGCCGATTTACTTCTGCCCCTGTGTTGCGTCAGCCGGATGTTTCTCTTCCTTTTCAGGTTGAGGTTGACGCTTCTGAGATTGGGGCAGGGGCCGTTTTGTCTCAGAGGAATTCTGATGGTTCCTTGATGAAACCGTGTGCCTTCTTTTCTCGAAAGTTTTCGCCTGCGGAACGCAATTATGATGTCGGCAATCGTGAGTTGTTGGCTATGAAGTGGGCATTTGAGGAGTGGTGGCGACATTGGCTTGAGGGGGCCAAGCACCGTATTGTGGTCTTGACTGATCTTAAGAATCTGATTTACCTCGAGTCTGCCAAACGGCTGAATCCTAGACAGGCCCGATGGTCCCTGTTTTTCTCCCGTTTTGATTTTGTGGTCTCGTATCTTCCGGGTTCTAAGAATGTTAAGGCTGATGCCCTCTCTAGGAGCTTTTTGCCTGATTCTCCTGGGGTCCTTGAGCCGGTCGGCATTCTGAAGGAAGGGGTGATTCTTTCTGCCATCTCCCCTGATTTACGACGGGTTCTTCAGGAATTTCAGGCTGTTAAACCTGACCGCTGTCCAGTGGGGAAACTGTTTGTTCCTGACAAATGGACTAGTAAAGTGATTTCGGAGGTTCATTGTTCTGTGTTGGCTGGTCATCCTGGGATTTTTGGTACCAGAGATTTGGTTGGTAGGTCCTTTTGGTGGCCTTCTTTGTCACGGGATGTGCATTCTTTTGTGCAGTCCTGTGGGACTTGTGCGCGGGCCAAGCCTTGCTGTTCCCGTGCTAGTGGGTTGCTTTTGCCTTTGCCGGTCCCTGAGAGGCCTTGGACGCATATTTCTATGGATTTTATTTCGGATCTTCCGGTTTCCCAGAGGATGTCGGTTATCTGGGTGGTTTGTGACCGGTTTTCTAAGATGGTTCATTTGGTACCTTTGCCTAAGTTGCCTTCCTCTTCTGATTTGGTTCCGTTGTTTTTTCAGCATGTGGTTCGTTTGCATGGCATTTTGGAGAATATTGTGTCTGATAGAGGTTCCCAGTTTGTTTCTAGGTTTTGGCGGGCTTTTTGTGCTAGGCTTGGCATTGATTTGTCTTTTTCTTCTGTGTTTCATCCTCAGACAAATGGCCAAACCGAGCGAACTAATCAGACTTTGGAAACTTATTTGAGATGCTTTGTGTCTGCTGATCAGGATGATTGGGTGGCTTTCTTGCCATTGGCCGAGTTTGCCCTTAATAATCGGGCTAGTTCTGCTACCTTGGTTTCACCCTTCTTTTGTAACTCTGGTTTTCATCCTCGTTTTTCTTTGGGGCAGGTTGAGCCTTCTGATTGTCCTGGGGTGGACTCTGTGGTTGACAGGTTGCAGCAAATTTGGGCTCATGTTGTTGACAATTTGGTGTTGTCTCAGGAGGGGGCTCAGCGTTTTGCTAACCGTCGTCGGTGTGTTGGTTCCCGGCTTCGGGTTGGGGATTTGGTCTGGTTGTCTTCCCGTCATGTTCCTATGAAGGTTTCTTCCCCTAAGTTTAAGCCTCGGTTTATTGGCCCTTATAGGATTTCTGAGATTATCAATCCAGTGTCTTTTCGTTTGGCCCTTCCAGCCTCTTTTTCCATCCATAATGTTTTTCATAGATCTTTGTTGCGGAAATATGTGGTGCCCGTTGTTCCCTCTGTTGATCCTCCTGCCCTGGTGTTGATTGATGGGGAGTTGGAGTATGTGGTTGAGAAGATTTTGGATTCTCGTTTTTCGAGGCGGAAGCTTCAGTATCTTGTCAAATGGAAGAGTTATGGCCAGGAGGATAATTCTTGGGTTGTTGCCTCTGATGTTCATGCTGAGGATTTGGTTTGTGCCTTTCATTTGGCTCGTCCGGATCGGCCTGGGGGCTCTGGTGAGGGTTCGGTGACCCCTCCTCAGGGGGGGGGTACTGTTGTGAATTCTGCTCTTGGGCTCCCTCCGGTGGTTATAAGTGGTAGTGCTGCTGTCTCTGGATCGCAGCATTCATCAGGTGTGTCAAGTTTTTGCAATCCTGACTGGGCTATTTAGCCTTGCTTGACCCTTTAGTCAGTGCCAGTTGTCCATTGTTCCTGGAGGATTCACATCCTTGCCTGCTCTCTCCTGCTTTGCTGTTCCTTTCAACAAAGATAAGTTCTGGCCTTGATTTTTGCTGTCCACATGCTGTGGCCTTATTGTTCAGTTCTTTTCCATGTTTTTGTCTTGTCCAGCTTGGTCTGAATAAGGATTTGTTTAGCCAAGCTGGTATCTCTGGAGATGCAGATGTACCCTCCATATCTTTAGTTAGCTGTGGAGATTTTTGTATTTTCTGTGGTGGATATTTTCTAGTGTTTTAATACTGACCGCATAGTACTCTGTCCTTTCCTTTCTATTTAGCTAGAAGTGGCCTCCTTTGCTAAATTCTGATTTCAGTCTGTGTATGTTTTTTCCCTCTCCTCTCACAGTCAATATTTGTGGGGGGCTGGCTATCCTTTGGGAATTTTCTCTGAGGCAAGATAGTTTTCCCTTTTTTATCTCTAGGGGTAATTAGTCCTCTGGCTGTGTCGAGATGTCTAGGGAGTGATAGGTACATTCCACGGCTACTTCTAGTTGCGGTGTTAAGTTCAGGGTCTGCGGTCAGTACAGGTACCACCTTCTCCAGAGTACATCTCATGCTGCTCTTAGGCCACCAGATCATAACACCCATTGTACATTTTCACATGGTGCTACAGATCCGTGTGGATCCACGGCATCACGTTACTTTTCACGGAGGCCAAAACCGCATCTCAATGCAGACTTTGTCTCCATGAAAAATACATTTTGCCACTGATCCACACAGATCCAGGGCAAACAGTGACACCTGGATGCCTTGAAATTCAATGGGGCTGAAAATTGATCTGTGTGCATCCAGTTTATGACGGATTCACACGCATAAAAAAATATATATAATATATAAAGTGTGAAACCATCCTAAGAGGTAAGAGATTGTGTCTCCAAGTTTGCCACCAAAAATATGACCCATAGAAACACCCCTTTTCAGGAGGGGACACAGACAGAAGCGGGCCCTATGCAAGAACAATATAAGGGGTCTTTAGGACCCAATAACTCATCATTTCTTTTCAAAAGCTTTTGATACGGTGCCACACAAAAGGTTGATACATAAAATGAGAATAATGGGGATAGGGGAAAATATGTGTAAATGGGTTGAGAGCTGGCTCAGGGATAGGAAACAAAGGGTGGTTATTAATGGAGCACACTCGGACTGGGTCGAGGTTAGCAGTGGGGTACCACAGGGATCAGTATTGGGCCCTCTTTTTTAACATATTTATTAATGACAGGGGAGGACAATTTTATATTACAGGATGATTTATGCAAACTAGAAGCTTGGGCTGATAAATGGCAAATGAGCTTTAATGGGGATAAATGTAAGGTCATGCACTTGGGTAGAAGTAATAAGATGTATAACTATGTGCTTAATTCTAAAACTCTGGGCAAAACCGTCAATGAAAAAGACCTGGGTGTATGGGTGGATGACAAACTCATATTCAGTGGCCAGTGTCAGACAGCTGCTACAAAGGCAAATAAAATAATGGGATGCATTAAAAGAGGCATAGAAGCTCATGAGGAGAACATAATTTTACCTCTATACAAGTCACTAGTTCGACCACACTTAGAATACTGTGCACAGTTCTGGTCTCCGGTGTATAAGAAAGACATAGCTGAACTAGAGTGAGTGCAGAGAAGAGCGACCAAGGTTATTAGAGGACTGGGGGGTCTGCAATACCAAGATAGGTTATTACACTTGGGGTTATTTAGTTTGGTAAAGAAGACTAAGGGGTGATCTTATTTTAATGTATAAATATATGAGGGGACAGTGCAAAGACCTTTCTGATGATCTTTTTAATCATAGACCGGTGACAGGGACAAGGGGGCATCCTCTACATCTGGAGGAAAGAAAGTTTAAGCATAATAACAGACGCAGATTCTTTACTGTAAGAGCAGTGAGACTATGGAACGCTCTGCCATATGATGTTGTAATGAGTGATTCATTACTTAAATTTAAGAGGGAACTGGATACCTTTCTGGAAAACTATAATGTTACAGGATATATACACTAGATTCCTTGATAGGGCGTTGATCCAGGGAACTAGTCTGATTGCCGTATGTGGAGCCGGGAAGGAATTTTTTTCCCCAATGTGGAGCTTACTCTTTGCCACATGGGTTTTTTTGCCATCCTCTGGATCAACATGTTAGGGCATGTTAGGTTAAGCTATGGGTTGAACTAGATGGACTTAAAGTCTTCCTTCAACCTTAATAACTATATATAACTATATATAACTATATATAACTATAACATAATGCACAATTCCTTCTGCTTTGGACATAGACATGGATCCCCTTGCCTCTTGGACTGCTGTGCAGCTGCACAGGCAGCATCCATGGTATATCTGCCTCTGCCTCTTTTCATTCCTCTCCATACCTCGATTACACCCTCCTCACACCTCCTCCTCATCAAATCCAGCAGGTTTCAGTGGGATTTGCTAATCTCTAGGCATCTGGGAGACAGGGGGCACCTATCATGAGTTGACCTGAAATTGGTTGCCTCCGGTGCCTCCACCTGCTGGTAAACAGAGGGCGACATCCACAAGGGGCCTAGTGGTAGCATGGGCCCCTCGTGGATGCCACTCCCGCTTCTATAGTTTGAATGAATAATCACTGAGCACCCCTGTACTGAGCCGTGCAGAGTGGCAGACACACGCTGAGGAGACTGGAGCAGCAAGGAGAGAGGTGAGTATTTACTCTTTTTTTTGTAAATCCACGAGTACACTGATGGAAGACTATGGGGATGGGCATGATAATATATGGAGGACTATATTGAAAATTATGGGATGCATTATATTATATGGAAGACTATGTGATTGTGTTATACTATATGGAGAACTATGGGGGTTCATTATACTATATAGAGGACTTTGGGGTAGAATATACTATGTGGAGGACTATGGGGGGTGCAATATACTATAAGGCGGACTATGGGGTGCATTATACTATGTGGAGGACTATGGATGGTGCAATATAATATATGGAGCCAATTATACTATATGGAAGCCATGACAATACTTGGAGGGATATGAGGAAGCCTTTATATTTTATAGAGGGCTATTTGAGGGCTGTGTTGGGGGCCATTATACAGTGTCAATTTCAAGAGGTGTAGGGGACATTATACTGTATGTAGGTCCATTATACTACATGGAGGGCTGTGTGGGGGTCACAGTTGGGGATGATACTGTACTGGGGTAGTTGAGAGAGGTACAGTAGGTTCATCATACAGTGTTTGTGAAGGGCACTATGGAAGAATTCACTGTGGGTGATTATACAGTGTTTGTGGGGCACTTTTGTTGGCATCATACTTCATGGGGCAATGAAAAAAAGAATGTAGGGGCTTAAATAGGAGGAGAATTACTTTGTAAGGGTTGTAGAGTTGTGATATATGTACCTACTGTATGTGACCCAGACAAATATATATATTTTTTGGGTGGGGGAGCCCAATCAGAACTTCTGCTATTGGGCTCCATGATTTCTATGCATGCCTCTGGTGCAGGATGCATTGTCCCTTTCACATACGCCTCTGCTGCAGGACTGATTGGTCATAACTTAAACATCACATCCAATGCTGCCCCTTGGTACATACAGGCATCCAGCGATGTTTCTCCCGATCATCTGTTGGTCAGTGGCGCTCATTCCCCTCCCTGCTCCCATATCTCTTGCTCAACCTAATTGGAAGCCCCTGCTATTAGCTCCGGACAGCCCTGTGTGCGGCGCTTGTGATTGGCTAAGAGAATGAGACGTGGTCTGTTGGGGAAGTTGCGCCATTTCACCAGCTTAGTGCGGTGGCGGCTTGTTGATGCTCAGACTGCAGATTGTTGCATGTGGTGTGTGGACAGTGCTGCATGGTGGACATGTCTGACTAGTTAGTGCCAGGCAGTGGCCACATTGGAGCTGCCCAAAGTTTTGTAGGCATGTGCCAGAGATAATAGGTTGGCAATCAGTGCTGCCTTCTGTGCTATAAGGATGCAGGACTGTGTCTGCCTACAGGTCCACGGCTCTGCAGCCCTCATTGTGCGCCCACAGGAGGGTGGTTGGAGAGTTGTGATGCTGGGGGAAACAAGGGGAATTGGGCTGCCACCTCTCAGGACTGTACTGTGCGTGATGATAAGGTGAAAGAAGAGGAGAGGCATTTTTCTAAAAAATGTGAAAAATAAAACCTCCTTCAAGCACAAGAAGCCCAGTTTACCCCTGGGACCTTGTGCTAATATTGATCTCCACCGTGGAAAGCAAATTCCTGGCCAAGTGGCAAAGGCCATATGAGATGGTTCAGAAGTTGAGTGATGTCAACTATAAGGTCCACAAACCAGGGAGAAGGAAGATGTACCAAGTGTACCACATCAACCTGCTGAAACCGTGGCAAGACAGGTCTGGTAGAAGCAACGTGCCTTGGGGCCCATCCTGAAGCAAAGGTGGCAGAGAAACTGTTGCAGGCCCATAAACAACAGTGCCGTGAGCTGTTTCAGTGGAACTGAGACCTGTTTTCAGAGTTACCGGGATGTATGCAGGTGGTGGAGCATGAAATCCTGATTGAACCACATGTGAGGGTGAACCAAAGGCCGTATCAGATTCCTGAAGCCCGCTGTGAGGTGATCTCCCAGAAGGTGAAGAGAATGTTGAGCCTGGGTGTCATCGAAGAGTGAAAGAGCGGCTGGTCCAGCCCTATTGTCCTGGTGCCGAATCCGGATGGAGAGTGACGCTTCTGTAATGATTACAGAAAGCTCAATGAGGTGTGCAAGTTCAATGTGTATCCAATGCCCCGGTTGATGAGCTTATTGAGAGGCTAGGGTCATCCAGGTATATCACCAACCTGGACCTAACAAAATCTCCTGTCTCCATGTGCCAAGGAGAAGATGGCCTTCAATATACTCGGATGTCGTTCGGACTACAAGGAGCCCCAGCCACCTTCCAGAGGGTTATGGAGGAGGCAAAGTACAAAGGCTATATCGTTGGAATGGGCGAGATGCCCTCTCTATAATCCTCTTCTTAACCAGTGAAGGTAGCAAAACCCCCAGCTTGGGGCAGAGGAGGGAGGGATATGTGACAGAGTCACTGGGGAAGTGATGGAGGGGAGATACGTGTCACAACGCATGATGGTGTCAGTGATGTAAAACCAGAGTAGTTTCCTCCAGCACACTTCGTGTTGAGAGGATTAAATGAAAGTTATATTATGGGCTGTTTTTAATGGACCTTCATAGAGCGGGTGGAAGGTGGTCCACCATATCTCCATCTGCAGAGTCCTGACAGGACCTGTGTGATGTCAGGATCATGTCATCAACCACATGATGGAGGAGTCCCAAGTACAGATGAGCAAATATTTCAATGTTCGGTTCGGAGCACGATCGCCAAATTTGCAATGTTTGCCGATTTTAATAGTCAATTTAATCACTGAATATAGCCGAACATACACAGCACAAAAGCTGGTGTTTCCCACCCTGTGTTTGTGAAATCATCCCCACTGGTCAGAGAGCTGTGGTTCCCACACTGTCAGAAGACAGCTTGAGCGCTCAGATGTGATCCGAGGTATAAATTTTACCTCCAGTCACTGGTGTCAGCTGATGGGACTACAGCTCCCATCATCCAATACCTGCTGTTGATAATAAGAGAGAGAGCAGGAGTGGCGGATGAGTGTATTCATTTGCCGGCTCCTAAGCTGTAAATAATAAAAAACAAAATGGCCTTGGTTCCCCTGTATTTTTGATAACTAGCCAGTAGTGTTGAGCGACACCGTCCGATACTTGAAAGTATCGGTATCGGATAGTATCGGCCGATACCCGAAAAGTATCGGATATCGCCGATACCCGATACCAATACAAGTCAATGGGACACCAAGTATCGGAAGGTATCCTGATGGTTCCCAGGGTCTGAAGGAGATGAAACTCTCCTTCAGGCCCTGGGATCCATATTAATGTGTAAAATAAAGAATTAAAATAAAAAATATTGATATACTCACCTCTCCGGAGGCCCCTGCACCTCACCGCTGTTAACCAGCAGCCTTCTTTGCTTAAAATGAGCGCGTTTAGGGCCTTCCATGACGTCACGGCTTCTGATTGGTCGCGTGCCGCTCATGTGACTGCCACGCGACCAATCACAAGCCGTGACATCATTCTCAGGTCCTAAATTCCGAATTCTAGGTATTTAGGACCTGAGAATGACGTCACGGCTTGTGATTGGTCGCGTGGCGGTCATATGAGCGGCACGCGACCAATCACAAGCCGTGACGTCATGGAAGGTGCTGAACGCGCTCATTTTAAGCAAAGCAGGCTGCCGGTTACTACCAGGGCGCGTCAGAGGGTCAGTATATCCCTATTTTTTATTTTAATTCTTTATTTTTTACATGGATATGGATCCCAGGGCCTGAAGGAGAGTTTCCTCTCCTTCAGACCCTGGGAACCATACACTGGGAACTTCCGATTCCGATTCCCGATACCACAAAAGTATCGGATCTCGGTATCGGAATTCCGATACCGCAAGTATCGGCCGATACCCGATACTTGCGGTATCGGAATGCTCAACACTACTAGCCAGGCAAAACTCACAGCTGGGGGCTGCAACCCTCAGCTGTCAGCTTCAGCAAGGTTGGCTATGAAGAATAGAGGGGTCCCCATGCTGTATTTTTTAATTATTTTAATTAATAATTTAAAAAACGCTGTGGGGTCCTATGGCACTCGTGCTGAAATCAGGAAGGTGAAGTGAGTTCATTGGCCCTGAACTTGCAGGACCAGTCAGATGGCACCGCAAGAAGGAGAACTTTCTCACACTAGTGGTGCCCTCAGACAGGGAAGAGCAGTTCACAGGAGGATCATGCAGCCTTCCTTCTAGATGTAGCAGAGCTGGACCCGTCGTGGGACAAATGGGTTAAAAGCATTTCTGCGGAAAGGTGAGGAATATTGTTGTTTGTTTTTTTACCTCTTTTGCAGATGACCAGGGCATCGGGGAAATGGGCAGGTTCGTAAGTATGCTTAAATTAAGATTATTAAAGGAGTCTTTGTCTTTCTTTCAATTAAAGGACTTTTTTTCTGGGTGTCTGTGTTTTCTAAAAATGTGACTATGGGGTTAGTAATGGGGGCATGTTATTGACGCCTCACCATTACTAACCACGGGGCTTAATGCCACCTGACAATACAAAAGTGACATCAACCCCCAACTATCACCCCACTTGCCATCGTTACAGGGCAAGTGGGAAGAGCGAGGCTAAGTGCCAGAATTGGCGCATCTTAGAGATGCACCTTTTATGGGGCAGATGAGAGCTGATATTTTTTGCCTGGGGGAACAGTATCCATGGCCCCTTCCAAAGCTATTAATATCAGTCCGCAGCTGTCTGCATAGCCTTTGCTGGTTATTAATTATAGGGGTACCTCATGCCATATTTTTTGTCAGGTCCCCTATTTTAATAGCCAGTAAAGGCTAATTATACAGCTGTGAGCTGATATTACTAGCCTTAGTAGGTCCATGGGTATTACCCACTTCCCAGGCTATAAATGTCTGCCCCAGCCATTGGCTTTCCCTCTACTGGTTACAAAAATTGCATTGAAGCCCACGCCATTTTTTTCATAAAATTAATCTTTAATTAATTAAATACAGTACAGACCAAAAGTTTGGACGCACCTTCTCATTTAATAATTTTTCTGTATTTTCAGGACTATGAAAATTGTACATTCACACTGAAGGCATCAAAACTATGAATTAACACATGTGGAATTATATACTTTACAAAAAAGTGTGAAACAACTGAAATTATGTCATATATTCTAGGTTCTTCAAAGTAGCCACCTTTTGCTTTGATGACTGCTTTGCACACTCTTGGCATTCTCTTGGTGAGCTTCAAGAGGTGGTCACCAGGAATGGTCTTCCAACAATCTTGAAGGAGTTTGCAGAGATGCTTAGCACTTGTTGGCCCTTTTGCCTTCACTCTGCGGTCCAGCTCACCCCAAACCATCTCGATTGGGTTCATGTCTGGTGACTGTGGAGGCCAGGTCATCTGGCGTAGCACCCCATCACTCTCTTTCTTGGTGAAAAAGCCTTTACACAGCCTGGAGGTGTGTTTGGGGTCATTGTCCTGTTGAAAAATAAATGATGGTCCAACTAAACGCAAACCGGATGGAATAGCATGCCGCTGCAAGATGCTGTGGTAGCCATGCTGGTTCAGTATGCCTTCAGTTTTGAATAAATCTCCAACAGTGTCAACAGCAAAGCACCCCCACACCATCACACCTCCTCCTCCATGCTTCACGGTGGGAACCAGGCATGTAGAGTCCATCCGTTCACCTTTTTTGCATCGCACAAAGACACGGTGGTTGGAACCAAAGACCACAAATTTGGACTCATCAGTAGGGTTGAGCGAAACGGATCAGACAAATTGAAAAATCGCCTACTTTCGGCAAAGTCAGGTTTCATGAAACACGACCTGATCCCAGTGTGGGATTGGCCATGCTGTCGGCGATCTTCGCGCAAAAGTCGCTTTTCGTATGACGCTTTCAGCGCCATTTCTCAGCCAATGAAGGAGGACGCAGAGTGTGGGCAGCGTGATGATATAGGTCTCGGTCCTCACCATCTTAGAGAAGGGCATGACAGTAACTAGCTTGCTTTCTGCTGCGTCACAGGGGTTATAAAGGGGCATGCAGAACGACATCTTACTTCTGCCAATCTGAGCATAGGGAGAGGTTGCTGCAGCTTCGTCAGAAGCAGGGATATACTTAGGGAGGGAAGATTAACCCCCAAACCGCTTGTGCTGTAGCGATTTCCACTGTCCAACACCACCTTTTCTTTATAGGGACAGTGGAGGCTAGATTTTTGTGCATCAGCTCTGTAGCTTATTACGCTGCCTTATAAGGCTCCCTGATAGCTGCATTGCTGTTTGTACTCCACTGTGCAAGCCAACTGCTTTTTTAAAAGCAAAAATCCAGTTGCTCCTTTCTGCACAGTTCTATTGTTTATTTGTCCACACTTTTGTGTGAAGCAGTCCTTTTTATTGCTGGCTGCCATACTTATCCTGAGATCATTGTAGAGAGATTGTTATTGTAGCACAGTCCCTTTTTTTTTATATATCTTCCAGCCACGTTCTGCCACTTACATTGTGTAGTGTAATACAGTGGGCCTGGTTTTTGCAGCAGTCTCCCACAAAAAAAAGGGAGATTTAAATTGCCATTAAGTGGATCTGCGTCAGTTCTGTTTGTCGTATATCTGCCAGCCACGTTCTGCTACTTACATTGTGTAGTGTAATACAGTGGGCCTGATTTTTGCAGCGATCTCCCACAAAAAAAGGGAGATTTAAATTGCCACTAAGTGGATCTGCGTCAGTTCTGTTTGTCGTATATCTGCCAGCCACGTTCTGCCACTTACATTGTGTAGTGTAATACAGTGGGCCTGGTTTTTGCAGCAGTCTCCCACACAAAAAAAGGGAGATATAAATTGCCACTAAGTGGATCTGCGTCAGTTCTGTTTGTCGTATATCTGCCAGACACGTTCTGCCACTTACATTGTGTAGTGTAATACAGTGGGCCTGATTTTTGCAGCAGTATCCCACACAAAAAAGGGAGATTTAAATTGCCACTAAGTGGATCAGCGTCATTTCTGTTTGTCGTATATCTGCCAGCCACTTTCTGCCACTTACATTGTGTAGTGTAATACAGTGGGCCTGATTTTTGCAGCAGTCTCCCACACAAAAAAGGGAGATTTAAATTCTCAACAAGTTTATATACACCTTCTACCTTGTTTTACAGTACCATATAATGGTTGTTAGTTTGGTTACATTTTCCCAAAAATTAGGAAGTCTGGTGGAAGAGGCCGTGGGTGGTCATTGCCAGCTGGTAATGATGGTGGTGGTGGTGGAGCATCTGGTGGTAGTGGGAAAAGCAAAATAGCACCTAAGGCTCGAGTTGTTCAGACACCGTCATAGTCTGGCTACACAAGGCCTCGAAGGCTCCCTTATCTGGGAGTAGGAAAACCGCTTTTAAAGCCGGAGCAGCAGGAACAAGTTTTGGCTTTCATTGCTGACTCAGCCTCTAGCTCTTTCACCTCCTCTTCAGAAAGTTCGAAATATAAAAGCAGCGAGTCGTCAGTGGATGCTACCGGTCAGGAACAAGTCACTTCCTTGTGTACTTCACCCAAAGCAAAAGTGAAAGATGCGGCAGGCGATACTACAGTTTACTCCATGGAGCTCTTTACACATACCGTGCCAGGGTTAGAAAGGGAAATAGTTAACAACCCATTACAAGATGAATCGGACATGGAGTGCACAGATACACAGCCACAGCTAGATTATTATGCTGTTCCATTGACTCAGATCACTACATTGCCCTCGCAGTATACTGAGCCAGAATCTGACCCTGATGAGACTATGGTGCCCCGTCCCGAACGCTATAGCACCTTACACGGTGACCCAGAGGAAGGTGCACAGGACATTGAAGAGGAGGTGATAGATGACCCAGTTGTTGACCCAGATTGGCAGCCATTGGGGGAATAGGGTGCTGCTGGCAGTAGCTCTGAAGCGGAGGAGGATGATCCACAGCAGGCATCAACATCGCAACAGCTTTCATCTGGCAGGCCCGTATCAGGCCAAAAACGTGTGTCTAAAACAAAAACAGTTTTAGGACAGCGTGGCCATCCGGTGAAAGTAGCACAGAGTGCAATGCCTGAAAAGGTATTCGATAGTAGGAAGAGTGCAGTGTAGCAATTTTTTAACCAAGATCCGAATAATCAGTGCAAAGTTATCTGTAAGAAATGCTCAAAGACCCATAGCAGAGGGAAGAATCCCCAAAATTTAAATACAACGTACATGCGTAGACATTTAACCAGCATGCACTTGCAAGCCTGGACTAACTACCAAACATCCTGTAACGTTGGTGCACCCGCTCACAATGAAGGTAGTCAGCAACACTACATTGCTTCCCACACTGTAAGCCCACCGTTTAGGACACCACCTGCAGCAAATGTGGAGGTATCGTCGCAAGGCCAAAGCAGTCACGGAATCACCAGGTTCTTGGTAGGAAACACTGTATGTAGGCCAACATCAAGAATACCATCACCAACCCTCTCTCAATCTGCCATGTCCACCACCACCCCCGCTAGTTCCACCATATGCAGCTCTCCAGTCCAGATCACCCTACAAGAGACTCTCGTTAGGAAAAGGAAGTACTCATCCACTCATCCGCGTACACAGGGTTTGAACGCCCACATTGCTAGACTAATCTCGTTAGAGATGATGCCCTACTGGTTGGTTGAAAGCGAAGCTTTCAAAGCCCTGATGGCCTACGCAGTACCACGCTATGACCTACCCAGTCGACACTTCTTTGCGAGAACAGCCATCCCAGCCCTCCACCAGCATGTCAAAGACCGCATTGTCCATGCACTCAGGCAATCAGTCAGTAGAAAGGTGCACCTCACAACAGATGTATGGACCAGTAGGCATGGCAAGGGACGTTACGTGTCCATCACAGCGCACTGGGTGGATGCAGGGTCCACAGGGGACAGCCATAGTGGGACAGTTCTGAATAGCCCACGGTCTAGGAAACAGTTGGCAGTAGGCGTTCGACACCCCTCCTGCTCCTCCTCCTCCAGAAGCGAAAGCTCGTCCATAGAGCGCAGTCGCCCTACCACTCCATCCGCAGCTGCCAGTGTTGCACACGAGGTGTCCCTATTATGGAACAGCTAGTGGTAAGCGTCAGCAGGCTGTGTTGGAAATGAAGTGTTTGGGCGACAACAGACACACCGCGGAAGTACTGGCAGAGTACTTGCAGCAAGAAACTCACTCATGGCTGGGCAGTGTACATCTTGAGGCAGGCAAGGTAGTCAGTGATAACAGAAGGAATTTTATGGCTGCCATAGCCCTTTCAGAACTGAAACACATACCTTGCCTGGCTCACACCTTGAACCTGGTGGTGTAGTGCGTCCTGAAAAATTATCCGGGGTTACCAGCCCTGCTCCTGAAGGTGTGAAGACTTTTCTCGCACATCCGCCGGTCGCCCGTACACTCCAGCCATATGCAGAACCATCAGCGATCGCTGAAGCTTCCCCAGCACTGCCTAATAATCGACGTTGCAACAAGGTGGAACTCCACACTGCACATGCTTCAGAGGCTGTGCGAACAGAGGCGTGCTGTAATGTATTTGTGAGAGGATGCACATACACAGGCAGGCAGTTGGATGGCAGACATGGAGTTGTGGAGTCAGATGTGCAGTGGTCAAAGCTACAAGACCTCTGTCAAGTCCTTCAGTGTTTTGAGGAATGCACATGGCTGGTAAGTGCAGACGACGCCATCATAAGCATGAGCAACCCACTAATGCGTCTGCTGATGCAAAGTTTGACGCACATTAAGGAGCAGGCGTCTGCAGCCGAGGATGAGGGAAGCCTTGATGACAGTCAGCCATTGTCCACTCAGGGAACTCTCCTGGATGAGGTGGCGGACGAAGAGGAGGAGGAGGAGGATGATGGGGATGAATATTTATGGGAGGAGGATGCTTCTCAGGGGGCAATAGAAACTGGTGGTGTTGCAGGGTCAGGTACAGGGTTTTTTCGGGAGACAAGTGATGTTGATTTGTAAGAAAGTGCTCCTCAACCCAGCACAAGCAGTGAATTGACACCTGGAACATTGGCCCACATGGCTGATTATGCCTTGCTTATATTAAAAAGGGACCCCTGCATTATAAAAATGATGACCGATGACGATTACTGGTTGGCCTGCCTCCTGGATCCACGCTACAAAGGGAAATTCCAAAATATCATGCCACATGAGAACCTTGAGCAAATATTGGCTACCAAACAAGCAACTCTTGTAGACCGCTTGGTTCAGACATTCCCAGCACTCAGCGGCGGTGATGGTTCTCACACGAGCTGCAGGGGGCAACATGGCAGAGGTGTTAGAGGTGCACAAATCAGAAGTGGCGTTGGACAGAGGGGTTTTATGACCAGGTTGTGGAGTGATTTCGCAATGACACGACACGACAGGTACTGCTGCATCAATTCAAAGTGACAGGAGACAACATTTGTCCAGTATGGTTAAGAACTATTTTTCCTCCCTTATCGGTGTTCTCCCTCACACGTCATTCCCCTTTGATTACTGGGCATCTGAAATAGACACCTGGCCTGAATTGGCAGACTATGCATTACAGGAGCTCGCTTGCCCAGCTGCTTGTGTGCTATCAGAAAGAGTCTTCAGTGCTGCTGGTTCAATACTGACTGAAAAAAGGACTCGTCTGGCTACCCAAAATGTTGTTGATCTAACCTTCATTAAAATGAACCAATCGTGGATTTCAAATTATTTTGCCCCACCTTCCCCTGCTGACACGTAGCTTGCCTGAAAAATGTCTTGCTTTTGGTCTCCTCTAACTGACTGCTCCAATTCCTCCATTTGCAGCTGCTGGATATCCACCATAGGCCATTTTTTTACCTCCCTAAATGGGCTGACTCCCCCCACAGGGCCGTGGTCACCACCTAGCGCAAGCACCCGTGTGAGTGCACTGGCACAGGGTCCCTCATAGTACAATGAAGTGTCTCTGACGGTGGTGGTGCACAACCAACGTCAGACACACAGTCGTAATATGTGGGGCCCTGTGCCAGTACCGCCGCCCACGAGAGAGTGTTCCCCCCCTGGTCGAACAGTGCTCTGGCGGTTGCAATACTTACCTCTCCCTGCTCCACCACAGTGTAGTCTGTGCTGATAAATCCTTCAATGGCACTGCCAATACAAATTTGTTGAAATGATAGATGATAGTTAAAATATACAGGGGCCCTGGCCTCCATTTAGACCATTTAATACTTTGCTTCAACTACCACTGTCTGCTACTCAGCAGAGGAGTCCACCCCTGTACGTAGCTATGCCACCTGTTTATTTTTTAAAATGTTTTGGCAGACATTTACCTCACTTTATTATTTTGGCCTACTAACTGTGTCAGCCAATCCTTACAGTTGTCCTCCACTGAACAAAGCTATGCCATCAGTTTACTGCTGTTACCAATTTTGAACTGTATTTAGCCTACTTACTTTTTTGGGCCTACTAACTGTGTCTGCCACTCCTTACAATTGTCCTCCGCTGAACAACGCTATGCCGCCAGTTCACTCCTGTAACCTGTTTTGAACTGCATTGAGCCTACTTTTTTATTTTAGGCCTACTAAGTCTGTCTGTGCCACTCCTTACAATCGTCCTCCGCTGAACAATGCCATGCTGCCTGTGTACCCCTGTAACCAATTTTAAACTGCATTGAGCCAACTTTTTTATTTTAGGCCTACTACATGTGTCTGTCTGCGCCACTCCTTACAATT
Organism: Ranitomeya variabilis; assembly: GCF_051348905.1. NCBI lineage: Eukaryota > Metazoa > Chordata > Amphibia > Anura > Dendrobatidae > Ranitomeya > Ranitomeya variabilis. The sequence goes on from NC_135236.1 coordinate 539,978,303, forward strand.
GTCTTTTGTCAATTTTAAACTGCATTTGGCCTACTTGTTTGGTTGGGCCTACTAACGGTGTCTGCCACTCCTTGCTTTTCTCCTCCACTGAACAAAGCTGAGCTTCAATTTTCAGCCTATATCAAATATTAAACTGCATTTGGCCTACTTGTTTGGTTGGGCCTACTAACGGTGTCTGCCGCTGCTTGTTGTTCTCCTCCACTGAACAAAGCTGAGCTTCCATTTTCAGCCTATATCACATATTAAACTGCATTTGGCCTACTTGTTTGGTTGGGCCTACTAATGGTGTCTGCCGCTCCTTGCTTTTCTTCTCCACTGAACAAAGCTGAGCTTCAATTTTCAGCCTATATCACATATTAAACTGCATTTGGCCTACTTGTTTGGTTGGGCCTACTAACGGTGTCTGCCGCTCCTTGCTTTTCTCCTCCACTGAACAAAGCTGAGCTTCAATTTTCAGCCTATATCACATATTAAACTGCATTTGGCCTACTTGTTTGGTTGGGCCTACTAATGGTGTCTGCCGCTCCTTGCTTTTCTCCTCCACTGAGCAAAGCTGAGCTTCAATTTTCAGCCTATATCACATATTAAACTGCATTTGGCCTACTTGTTTGGTTGGGCCTTCTAACGGTGTCTGCCGCTGCTTGTTGTTCTCCTCCAGTGAACAAACCTGAGCATCAATTTTCAGCCTATATCACATATTAAACTGCATTTGGCCTACTTGTTTGGTTGGGCCTACCAACGGTGTCTGCCGCTCCTTGCTTTTCTCCTCCACTGAACAAAGCTGAGCTTCAATTTTCAGCCTATATCACATATTAAACTGCATTTGGCCTAGTTGTTTGGTTGGGCCTACTAACGGTGTCTGCCGCTCCTTGCTTTTCTCCTCCACTGAACAAAGCTGAGCTTCAATTTTCAGCCTATATCACATATTAAACTGCATTTGGCCTACTTGTTTGGTTGGGACTACTAACTGTGTCTGCCACTCCTTACAATTGTCCTCCGCTGAACAAAGCTATGCCGCCAGTGTACTCCTGTTATGAATTTTGAACTGCATTTAGCCTATGTACTTTTTTGGGCCTACTAACTGTGTCTGCCACTCCTTACAATTGTCCTCCGCTGAACAAAGCTATGCCACCAGTGTACTCCTGTTACCAATTTTGAACTGCATTTAGCCTACGTGCTTATTTGGGCCTACTAACTGTGTCTGCCACTCCTTACAATTGTCCTCCGCTGAACAAAGCTATGCCGCCAGTTTACTCCTGTTACAAATTTTGAACTGCATTTAGCCCACTTTATTATTTGGGCCTATATCTGTGTTTCCTCCTCATCCTGCCCATTGCCCAGCCACTGCTAGATGAGTCTGCTGGTACATTGACCCAGACCACTACATTCCCCTTGCACTCTACACAGCCAAAATCTGACCCAGCTGAGAGTCAGGTTCCCCTTCCCGCATACTATACCACCTTACACGGGGACAAACAGGAAGGTGCAGATGAAAGTGTAGGTTCCTTCATCAGGTGGGGGGGCATACTCGTTGGCAACGTCACTGGCACAGGGCCCCTCATAGTATGCAAAAGTGTCTCCACCAGTGGGAGGCGCCCCCGCTGTTAAACACACCGCCGTACTTTGAGGGGCCCTGTGCCACTGCCAATGCGAACGACTGGGCCCCCCAGCTTGCTCAGGATCACAGCACTTGCAAAGTTGAAATACTTACCTCTCCCTGCTCCACCGCCGTGACGTAGTCAGCATTTCCTGGGCCCACAAAAAGCTTGAACCAGCCCTACCCCCCCCCCCACAACTTTAGCCAAATGACCCCCAATTTTCAATGCCTAACTATTATTATAAAGTAAATTAAGATTGACAAGCTTCAGTAATAAGAATTGATGTTTTTGGCATTAAAATAGGCACTGTAGGTGTTTTCCTGTCCTCCACTCTCTGCCGACTTTGATTCCCCATTGACTTGCATTGGGTTTCGTGTTTCAGTCGGCCCCCGACTTTTCGCAATAATCGGCCGATTTCACCCGACCCGACTTTTGACAAAGTCGAGTTTTGCGAAACCCGACTCGATCCTAAAGAAGTAAAAGTCGCTCAACTCTACTCATCAGACCAAAGCACAGATTTCCACTGGTCTAATGTCCATTTCTTGTGTTCTTTAGCCCAAACAAGTCTCTTCTGCTTGTCGCCTGTCCTTAGCAGTGGTTTCCTAGCAGCTATTTTACCATGAAGGCCTGCTGCACAAGTCTCCTCTTAACAGTTGTTATAGAGATGTGTCAGCTGCTAGAACTCTGTGTGGCATTGACCTGGTCACTAATCTGAGCTGCTGTTAACCTGCGATTTCTGAGGCTGGTGACTCGGATAAACTTATCCTCAGAGACAGAGGTGACTCTTGGTATTCCTTTCCTGGGGCGGTCCTCATGTGAGCCAGTTTCTTTGTAGCGCTTGATGGTTTTTGCCACTGCACTTGGGAACACTTTCAAAGTTTTCCCAACTTTTTGGACTGACTGACCTTCATTTCTTAAAGTAATGATGGCCACTCGTTTTTCTTTACTTAGCTGCTTTTTTCTTGCCATAATACAAATTCTAACAGTCTATTCAGTAGGATTATCAGCTGTGTATCCACCAGACTTCTGCACAACACAACTGATGGTCCCAACCCCATTTATAAGGCAAGAAATCCGACTTATTAAACCTGACAGGGCACACCTGTGAAGTGAAAACCATTCCCGGTGACTACCTCTTGAAGTTCATCAAGAGAATGCCAAGAGTGTGCAAAGCAGTCATCAAAGCAAAAGGTGACTACTTTGAAGAACCTAGAATATAAGACATAATTTCAGTTGTTTCATACTTTTCTGTTAAGTATATAATTCCACATGTGTTAATTCATAGTTTTGATGCCTTCAGTGTGAATGTACAATTTTCATAGTCATGAAAATACAGAAAAATCTTTAAATGAGGTGTGTCCAAACTTTTGGTCTCTAGTGTACATTTACAGTAATTTGCACACACTGCTCTAATTGTATTTGTCACTGACATCTATATAGCTATCTATTCTATATGTATTTACTGTATCTAATCCATCTCTTCTATCATGTCGGCTCCTGCTGTGATTTTTCAGTATATCAGCTTTTCTTCTTCTATCTATCTATCTATCTATCTATCTATCTATCTATCTATCTATCTATCTATCTATCTATCTATCTATCTATCTATCCATCCATTTTTCTATGTAATATATATACAGTGGGTACAGAAAGTATCTAGAGCCCTTTAATTTTTTCACTTTGTTTCATTGTAGCAATTTGGTAAAATCAAAAAAGTAAATTTTTTTCACATTAATGTACACTCTGCACCCCATCTTGACTGGAAAAAATACAGAAATGTAGAAACATTTTTGCAAATTTAATAAAAAAGAAAAACAGAAATATCATGTGCATATGGTCATAAGTATTCAGACCCTTTGCTCAAACACTCATATTGATGTCACATGCTGTTCATTTCCTTGTGATACTCCTTGAGATGGTTCTACTCCTTTATTGGAGGCCAGCAGTGTTTAATTAAACTGATAGGACTTGATTTGGAAAGGTACGCACCAGTCTATATAAGACCTGACAGCTCACAGTGCATGTCAGACCAAATGAGGTCAAAGAAACTGGCCAAGGAGCTCAGAAACAGAATTGTGGCAGGGTAGAAATCCGGCCAAGTATATGAACCTAAAAAGAACGCACTAGACAATCAAATGGGCCCTAGATCCAAGGGATCATATCAAAGAAAGTCATGGACCAGAGGTCTGTGCGTAAAAAATAGAGGTACAAAAAAAGTATGTGCAAATAAAGGTTTATTAAAGTATCAAATATACAAAAAATACTATAGAATATATTGATAAATGGACAAACAAGTGGTGGGGAGGAGCAGCTAAAAGATAGCATGTAAAAGATGGCAAACAACAATGCTAGAGATGACATGAATGAGATATGAGCACCCTACTCTGGCTGCAGACCATGAATACTAGATAATATACTGGGGTAATACCCATAAGTGTGCACAGGATATCAAATGGGTAAACCCCTGTAGTGATCCCCTAAACATGATAAGTGACAGGGGATATAAGTAGAAGTTAAGGTAACATGCTTGCAGTTGCAAAAAATTGGGCTATACCAAAGCTAAGAATAGTGTGCCATTACCTTGAGACATGGTTGTAGTGAGAGACAGGGTCCTGCAGGCAGAGAGGGGAGCCTCGACGCGCGTTTCACCTGAGTGGCTTCGTCAGGAGGCGTGGCCGTTAAAAGAAAGGGCTGGGGTATATGTAGTAGGTTGAAGGAACTAAAGGTCCAAACGGCGCACTGCTCAGAATGATGAGGTTGCCCACAGACAGCAGGGTAAGCCGCGTGTCACGAGACATGGGCGGGAGGACGGTCGTCATCACCGCCCATCCCCATGGCAATGCCAACCCACAACGCCCTCCAGGGAACCACAGCGCATGTCCGAGGTGCGCACAGACCGATAGCGGCTGGGAGGGAGGCGAGGACGCCGAGTAAGTGCACTGTAAGGGGGGGGGTCAAAGAATAGTAATAATCTGATCTGCTAGTGGTCTGCATAATGTGATCCCGCACGGCGGACGAAGTCGGCCGCATATGACGCTACGAGGGCGTGGGCAAGTCAGTAATTCCGCCCACCTGTAGGATGGCATGACCAATAAGCGGCCAAGGTTACAGCAGAATTTCTGCAGCACTCAAAGTTTCTATGAGCACAGTGGCCTCCACAATCCTTAAATGGAAGAAGTTTGGGACCTCTAGAAGTCTTCCTAGACATGGCCGTTCAGTCAAACTGAGCAATCATGGAAGAAGAGCCTTGGTGAGAGAGGTAAAGAAGAACCCCAAGATCACTGTGGCTGAGCTCCAGAGATGCAGTAGGAAGATGGGAGAAAGTTCCACAAAGTCAACTATCACTGCAACCCTCTACCAGTCGGGCCTTTATGGCAGAGTAGTGGATGGTGCGACACGATGTCCCAGATGTGTTCAATCGGATTCAGGTCTGGGGAACGGACGGGCCAGTCCATAGCTTCAGTGCCTTCATCTTGCAGGAACTGCTGACACACTCCAGCCATATGAGGTCTGGCATTGTCCTGCATTAGGAGGAAGCAACACTGTTTGACAATCAATTTCATATGCTGTTGTTGTAACAACTCTGCTGACATCACGGCGTGGCCTCTCATCTCTCACGCTATCTTACCCACTGCTCCAGGCCATGATGTGGTTTCTGTTTCATGCCAGCTGCATATTCTGTCTCTCTGCTCTCTGCATGCTTCCTGGCTGTGTGCATAGGGGGCCGGCGCCTGAACTCTCTGGTTCTTATAGGAATCAGGTGCATCTGTCTAATCTGTTCCTGACCAATTACCAAGAGGCCTCCAGTATATAGTGCAGCTCCACCCAGTGGTCTGGGCCTGTGCAATGTGTTAGCTCAATTTGTGTTAGCTTCTGAGTTTGCCAGGCCTTGCTCTGAGTTACTCCCTCTCTGGAGGCTTTTCCCTGTCTTATTGCCTTGATCTTGTTGTCCGCCCTCCAGGAGGCAGAATATCCTGGTCCCTGTGTCTTTGTCCTTGTTTCTTGTCTTGTTCCATTTCCTTGTCTGAACTTAGTCTTATCTCGGTCTCCTTGTCTGTGGCTTCCTTCCCTGCTGTGTCTTTCCTCGTGTTCTCAGTCTGCTTACACTCCGCACTCTTGCGGCTCAGCCTGCTCTGTGGCTTTACCTCTGCTCCGCACTCCTGCGGTTCTGCTCCTTTCTACTCTACTTAGCTTCTGCAGCTGCCGTAATCTCTTGCTGCAGCTCCTCTCCGCATTCCTTGCAGTTCTGCTCTGCTCTGCTGCTGCAGTTATCCCTTGCTGCAGCTCCTCTCCACATTCCTTGTGGCTCCACTCTGCTTAGCTTCTGCAGAAATCTCTTGCTGCAGCTCCTCTCCGCATTCCTTGCAGTTCTGCTCTGCTTAGCTTCTGTTGCTACACTATCTCTTGCTGCTCTACCATTCCTATCCGCAGCCTTGCGGTTCTCTTCCTGTGAGAACAGGTCTCAACCTGTTCCTTCATTCTCCTTTCCTTCTGGCTTGTTTCCGTACCTGCATCTCCTGTGTGAACAGGTCCCAACCTGTTCCTTCATACCTCATTCCTTTCTGCTTGTTTCCTTTCCTGCACCTCCTGTGTGAACAGGTCCCTACCTGTTCCTTCATATTTCATATCCGTTCCTGCACCTCCTGTGTGAACAGGTCCTTACCTGTTCCTCCATACTACATATCCGTACCTGCACCTCCAGTGTGAACAGGTCCCTACCTGTTGCTTCATACACCACATCAACCAGTCCTGTGTTCTCTGCCGTGCCTTCCAATCCAATGTTCCTGCCAGTCCTGCCGTTCCTGCCATGCCTTCCAGTCCTGTGTTCCTGCTGTCCTATCCAGTCCTGTGTTTCCTGCCATCCCTGCCAGTCCTGTGTTCCTGCCAGCCCTGTGTTCTCTGCCGTGTCTCTGCCAGCCCTGTGTTCTCTGCCGTGTCTCTGCCAGCCCTGTGTTCTCTACCGTGTCTCTGCCAGCCCTGTGTCTCAGCCATGCCAGCCTACTCATCTAAGTTTCAGCCGTGCTCTTCTGCCAGTCCTGCCTGATGCCCGCACCAATCCTGGTGTTCCTGTCTCCCAAGTGGGATCAGCAGCCACAGCCAGACACCACCCTGTAGTAACACCTGGCAGCTGCCTGCTGCACAAGCCTGACCTCACCATCAGAGGCTCCAGTGAAAACCCAGCCAGCTGTCATAGTCACGCCCCTTCCAGGGTAGTCTGGTTTGTGGCACAGTGGGATCACAAACCCCCCAAGCTCACGCCCATCAGTCAGGGCGTGAGCGTGACATTTGTGCAAATGGAAGAGACAACAGATGGAAATTATTGGAAATTATCACAACATACTCAATGAAGAAGTGGTTCTGCAGGTGGGGACCACAGACCACATCTCAGTATCAATGCTCTTTGGCTGATGTTCTGGTCACTTTTGAATGTTGGTTGTGCTTTCATTCTCGTGGTAGCATGAGACGGACTCTACAACCCACACAAGAGGCTCAGGTAGAGCTCATCATGTCTTGCACCATCCACCAACATCACGTTGTTCCACAGACTGTCCAGGAGTTGGTGGATGCTTTAGTCCAGGTGTCACGGGGCAAAAATAGGAAAACAGGAGATGAGGAATCTGGGCCTCTGAACTGCCCCTCAGGCTAGGGGAAGCCCTGTCTTTCCTAAACTTGTGGGTACCCTTGAAGGTAGGGAGGCCCAAGTCACCGACCTGTCCCTGTCTCCTGTTAAACCCTGAACTAAACCCCCAACCCCCACCCTAGGAGGTGAACAGTGTAAACAGCACCACAAAGCAAATAAACAGGAATAAACAATATGAGAGTGAGGGGCACACGATACCAAAATGTGAATGCACAAACTGCAATTAACAAAACTCAGAACTTAGCTTGTGCATGCCACTGCTGACTCCACAACACAGATAGTACCGCAACAAAGCTCCAAACACCAGACTTGGCTGACACCAGGGAGCTGCTACTGCAAGGTTGGTCTCCTGAAAGGACCTGTATAACCAACAGTCAGCTGATGCACCAGGTGACCTTATAAAGGATGGTGGGAGTGGTCACAAACATCAGCTGACCCAGCAGCAATGCAATGCAATAACACCAGCGGCCACCGGGGGGGGGAAACTGCATTAACCTTCTATGACCAGACCAGAAAGGAAAAAAGGTTTAAATCAGAGGGAAACCAGATCTGCCACAGATCCAAACATGGGTCGTGACAGTACCCCCCTTTCATTGAGTGGCCTCTGGACACTCAATATCAGACCTCACCAGACCTACCTACAGTGAGGATGCCTCGATCCACCAGAGCTCACCTCGGCAGGCACCTGACTCTCAGGTTTATGGCAAACGTGGCCCGATGAAAATGCCAGCAATGTAGGCTCCGGAGGAGCCACAAATCTCCAGAGCACCGACCTGGGGAATGAGTTGTGTACATGCATAACTGGGGGTAACTCCAACTGAAAAGTCCCTGGGCTGAGAATGGCCGACACGCGATATGGCCCAATCACCCTGGAACTCCAGGTCCCAGTTGTACACTTCCACCAGATGTTTTTGGTGGACACCCATACGTACTTATTCACACACAGGTCCGGACTTGAACGTTTATTTCCATGCAAACGTGTCAGGATTCTGAACATTTTTTACCTTTTGTGCATTACTGCCCTTTTCCAACATAGTGTCTTTGGTCTCATGTGCACTTGTCTTCCTGCTATAAAACTCCACCCCAGCCTTCAGTCTGTGCTAGATTATTCTGCTGTGCATCCAGCTCCTGATTACTCCCTGGAATTTGCACCTGCACCTGCTCCTGTGAACCTGTGTTGGAGATCCTGCCACTCTGCTCTGAGTTCCTGCTGCATACACCAGTGTTCAGTAATCCTCCTTCATCTGCTGCTCGTGTTACTGCCATCTGCATTTGCTGGACATGTAAGCTGTTTCTGCTCTGCAAAACCTGAGCTAAGATATGATTTGAACTGCCTAATAGCATATCTACCTGTGTCTGGACTAAGTCAAGGATCTATTCATGTCAAGTTTCCTCAGGTATAACTGTGCTTCATAGACTTTCTGTTTGTTTGCATCTACCTCTGGAGTTTCCTATTGACTGCTAAGCTGCGTTTTTTTTATTTGCACCAAGTGTTGTGGACTTGAGTTTCTCTCTGCACCTGCTTGAATCACCGTGTGATAATATAAACTTTAACACTTATAAAACTGTGTCCTGTTGTCTTGTTCCACGCACAGAGTCTCCTGAATTATCCCCTATAATTATTACAAAACGTTTGCCACAGGACGGAGAATTCTTTGAGGAATTGACAACAGAGGCGTCCCCCTGTGTCACTACACTCACACCCCCACAATGCTCCGAGGGAGCCACCACCCTCAGCTGACCCCTCCTCCTAAGAGGTCTCTGACCCACCGGGCTAACCTGTAGTGAGGGTAAAGTCTTGCCCATAATCCCTGGCAGCACCTCTGCTGCCCCCACTGAAAGGGAAGGGGTAGGTTTTAGAAAAACGGCAGAGATCGTAGCTCCCGGGCAGCAGTCCTTACACGACTGACCCCAGCTAACTACTTCTCTGGACCGCCAGTCTATGACCGGGTTATGTCTTCTCAACCAAGGGAGTCCTACAACCATGGGAGTTGTTGTAACTAAGGAGAAAAAAGAGCAATCGGATGTATAAAATCCATGAAGGACCTCAACTTATTCTCTCGAAAATTGCTTCTCAGAAAACTACATCACAAGAAAGTCATGTGAACTGATGTCTGAGATCGAGAGAGAGACCCTTCATGACTTGGAGGACCTCCTGGAGGAGCAGGAGGGCCCCAGCACAAGTAGGTTCCCATCCTCCGCCGTGGCCAGATCGACTAGGTTCCCCCCTTGTCACTTAGCCCTGCTATTGACATCTTTACGAGAATGGTAACAGAGGAATTCAGGGAACTATCTACTAGATGGCGCTTTGATAACCTCACGAAAGATGAAAGGATGGCCATCTCAGATCTCCAAAAATTACCCAATATCGTCTTCAAGGCGGCTGACAAGGGGGGCAACATAGTCATTTGGCCTCAAGATAAATATGAACGCGAGGCATTTCGCCAACTGAGGGACCGAGATACTTATCGCAGACTGTCCTTTAACCCTACATCCACGTTTTCTTCAGATCTCAAAAAAATCCTAATTAGGGCCCTGGATGATGGTCTAATCACCAAACAAGTCCTTGAGGGTTTGACAGTTAGGTTTCCTAAAATTTCAACCTTCTACTTATTGCCCAAGATCCACAAGAATGCCATCGACCCCCCTGGGCGTCCTATAGTGTCAGGAATTGGCAGTTTATGCGATCCGATATGCCAATTTATAGATTTTTATTTAAAACCTTTGGTGGAAACACTTCCATCTTATGTACGTGGCACGACGGACGCCCTGGCGAGGGTTGACGGCATTCTTGTGGATCATGACACGTTGCTGGTGACAGCAGATGTAGAAAGCCTATACACTTGCATCAATCATCAACATGGTATTGAGGCTGTCCGCCTTTTCCTACCAACCGGGACGGCCCCTTTTGTGAGTTTATCCTCGAGTTGCTGCACTATATCCTTACCCACAATTACTTCATCTTCAAAGATTGTTTTTACCTTCAGACGCGTGGCACGGCCATGGGCGCGGCCTGTGCGCCCTCGTACGCAAATCTCTTCCTGGGGTCTTGGGAGAGATTTCTGTTTGGGGACGAGGGCCCACGGGCCGCCTCCCATGTGCTGTGCTGGCATCGTTATATAGACGATGTCTTCTTTTTGTGGGACGGGACGGTGCAGCAGCTCGGGGAATTCATGGGGACACTTAACCAGAATGCTCTAAATATCCGTCTAACTTATACTTATGACATCAAAAAAGTCAATTTTTTGGATGTCACTTTTGAGGTGGACCACATTGGCCAAATCCAGACGGATGTTTATCGCAAACCAACATCGGTTAATGCACTTATCCATGCATCCTCTGCTCATAACCCATCCACGATTAGGGCCGTCCCGGTTGGTCAGTTTCTGAGGATGAGGCGGATCTGTTCGTCGGATGCAAAATTCGAGAGCCAGTGTGCGGATTTAAAAACACGGTTTTCCGCGCGTGGCTACTCGAATAGATGCATCAAACGGGGTTACCAACGGGCTAGAGGTACTTTTCGTAATGACCTACTGCAGCCCTCAAGGACGAGAAAAGGGACCCGTGACAACGGCCCGATTAGGTATATTTCGACTTACAATCATGAATGGGAGGAGATGCGAAATATTCTTAAAAAATATTGGTCCATCTTGGGGGCTGAACCCTCTTTACAAACATCACTTGGGATGGGCCCTTCTATGACTGCCAGGAGATCTAAAAATTTAAAAGACCTTCTGGCGAAAAGTCACTACGTTCCATTTAGAGTTAATCCGTTTGGGTCTAAAGGGCCCAATGTTGGATCCATACCCTGTGGTCACTGCCTGGCATGCGCGAATGTCCTGCGATGCACTACATTTAAATCATCCGATGGTAAAAGAGAATTTGATATTAGGCACCGTATTTCGTGTGGGAACACCAATGTCATCTATTATGCCACGTGTGGCTGTTCAAAAATTTACATCGGTTTGACATCTAGAGAACTTAGAATACGCGTGCGTGAGCACGTGCGGGACATTGGCGCGGCCAGGACAGTGACTGACTTATCCCTCCTTAAAACCATCCCGTGCCACTTCAGGCAATTTCACGGATGTGACCCCGCATCACTTATGGTGCGAGGAATCGACGTTATTCATCTGGGGATCCGAGGGGGGAATTACAAAAAAATACTTGCACAGGTAGAGGCTAAATGGATCGTGGTTTTAGATACCATGACCCCAAGAGGATTAAATGAGTCACTCTCTTTTTCCTCCTTTCTCTGAGTATATCTGGTTTATACATATATGTATATTTATTCCTTTGAGAGAAAAAAAGAAAAATATTGTTCCTGGCTTCTTGCCGGTTCCCCGGGGCTTGGGCGTGTGGTTTTTGCTTTTAATTTACTGTTTTTAACTTTCTCTGTTCTTGTCTATTTTTATTATTCTTGTTACCAGGCAGGATACCTCCACTGGATATGGCTGCTTACCATCAATCTGCCTATGTTTGAAATATCTCTGTTTCGGGAGTGTCTGAATATGCGCAAAGATGGGACACTATGCTACGCCGTATACTTCAGATTATATTGGAACCGGCATATTTTATTCTGTTATTATTTTGTGTTATATGCACATTATTTATACTCTGTTGTATAGGATTGTCCCTCGGCATTATTAGACACGTCCTGTGCACACACGTCTTATATTGGTGGCGCAGTGGGGGTGCGCGTGCGTACTGCGGTGCCGGCTCTCGGCTGTGCAGCGGCGCGTCTTTATCCTCATCCATGAGACGGGGGATTGCTCCTCCTCCCCTCTCTCATGTGACGACGATGACGCCCTGCTTCTATGGCCGGGAGTCTGGCAATCGCGGTGCGCATGCGCCGATAACTCCATCTGTGATTGGCCGGCCGAATGTCACATGTTAGGTCAAAGGCTAATATAAGGTCCTGTCTGGGCTATTGTTGTATTCCCTTGAGAAAGCGGGGCTTGTCACCCGCGAAATGCGCGTCGGGACACGCACACCCGGCCCGGGACTCCTATAACCTATTGCCTGGTAAGCATTCCACCCCTAGGGGTCATTTACTATTATACTGTTTCAGCACTATGCGGCTACCTATGGGGTAAAAACCGGATATGCTGCCTAGATGCGGCACTAACATTGCACCATGCACTGTGCACTTTATGCTCCATTTAGAACTGAATTTGTGCTGAGCGTCTAATAGCCGGGCATTCTGGTTGGAGTCCTGCGGTTCTCCCTTCGGGGTCTCCCCCCTGCTATTTTCTATGTATTTGATTGTTTGTTATCCTGTTTAAAATTCATCAATAAAAATTTTTGTCATATTTTTTATACATCCGATTGCTCTTTTTTCTCCTTAGTTACAATATCTTTCATTGAGCGGGCTTTTTTTCTTTCTGTGTGGTTCTTGTCATATCCTTGTTGAATGACATGTGTGGCACCGATATGATGCCATTGAGGTTGTGTTATCTAACCATGGGAGTTGGTATGCCCTCCAAGACGTAGAATGATAAAGACTCTTCATGACAAGCCCCTATATGCAGATGTATATTGTCTACGACTTGTGTAATGCTCCCCTGGCTGAGCGGAGCAGAGTCAATGGCCTGGACACTTAATGGTCTCGCTAGTGTCCTACTCATCAGGCCATGGGTCTGGACAAAATGAGCATCCACCAAATTGACTCCTGCTCCACTGTCCACAAGCACCGGATTATTCTCAGTTACCCCACCAATAACCACCTTAGCAGGTAAGGTACACTTAGACAAAAAAATGGAGGAAATATACACACCCTGGCCGCCTCCCTCCACACGACCAGGGAGACGCGGCTCTTTAGATGGTGCAGGTACTTTGGCAAGCGCTGGGCAGACATTGATAAAATGACCGGTCTGCCCACAGTAGAAACATGCCCCCACTCCACGGCGTACCACAGGCAACCCAGTTTTGGAACCAACCCCTCCCACCTGCATGGGTTCGTCCGCCTGCCCAGGTGTGTCCTCCTCCCTAGCAAGGACTATAGGGGGCACATTTGGTGTATGCCTCTCCCTCAAGTGTCTATCCACCCCGATGGCAAGGGACATGGCGGCCTCCAACGACCTGGGGGCTGCATACTGAACCAGAGTATCTTGCAACCTTGGGGACAGACCCTGCACAAAATGGCTCCTAAGAGCAGGGTCATTCCACTGTGTGTCTGTGGCCCACCTCCTAAACTCTGAACAGTACTCCTCAGCCGGCCAACCCCCTGCTTGATCTTACGGAGTCGTGATTCTGCCAGAGAGACGCCATCTGGATCACCATACA